>NC_136519.1:42843189-43015689 GCF_053919585.1 Euprymna scolopes | reverse complement strand
TGAAATTATATACGTTTGGATTCGGTTTTGATTCAAGCTGATGAAGCCAGTCATACAGATATATTATTTACTTGTAAAATCGCATCTTTATTATATATGAAATGCTATAGGACAATTACTCTATAATAATATATACGAAATCTGCAAGAATTAAAATATCATATTGTTATGGAGGTAAATGATAATAAGAACGAAGGAACACATTTTTTTTTTAGTAACGAAACATTTATTCACATATATTACAGGTAAAGCGATTTGAGCAATACCATTCCTCAACTGTAGGGCGTTTTCACCCGATCTCCTTGGCCGAGTTCTAATCTTAGACTGCCGGGCTCCGGTACTCGATACTGGAAGTGACATCAATACAGGAAGTGACGTCATGAAATCCATTAATCCCATATTGTGGCGTCTCCGACACCCACCTCCCAAGCTTTTTCTTTGTAAAAGCTGTCAATACCTTTTCCTTTCTCTTACGGAACGACCGCCGTAGTTCAGGTGTTGCTTTTTAAATCAGACTAGGCAAATTTCATAGCTTCTTCATCACCTCCAAGGATTGCTTTCACCATGTAGTCATAATAACGAACCATATGTTCTGGTTGCTCATTTTTTTCCTTTTTTTACAATTGCAGGCTTGTCCTCAACAGCGTGCACCGGGATGATCTTAGGCGCTCATTCAATAGCATACCAAACATATTTGATACCAAGTTCTCCAGTTTCCTTTGGTTTATAGCTATTCGATGCAATATATGAAACACTCAAGTCTACATCTTCTATGAAATCAATATCAGCATATTTGATTTGCTTAAATGTGACTGATTCAGGAGAACTACGAACCTGTATAGGCTGCATATCACTTGTTTGAAGTGCATCATTAATATCTTCTGTTGTCAAACGCCATCTCTTAACATCTTTCATATATTCAAGGTTATTCTGAATAATTTCCCTTAATCTATAGATAAGATCTTCACTAAGTATTATGACGCCATCATCGGTTAGGTTTGTTACTCCCTCAGCTTCTGCTATCACCCGAATGGATTCACGAGATGAGATAATACAGCGCTTTTCACTAACAACTTTTCTCATCTATAAGTTCATAGCCAGTTGAATTCTTGGTATGGGTCTCATCAATATCCAGATCCTTGGAAGACATTTTCCAGTGTGTATGCTCACTCACGCCGGTTTCAAAGTAAACCAAAGCATTTTTCATTGCCACAATATTATGGAAAGTGAAGTCTACAAAACATAAACCACCCAAGTTCTAGACCAACAGTATCAATACCAAACTTTTGCAGCTCTTTAACCGCAACATTCCTGGTACTCCTGAACCCACAGTAACAATGACTAGTACCGCAACCAGCACTTAAATTTGAGTTATCTCAACATGATAGGCTCACATCTGCTGCCTGCCTGGATTTGAACCAAGGATATCTGCATGATACAACCACACCATATTTCAGGTCTCAAATTCTAGCCCACAGTCCGATGACCCTCAACAGAAATACATTGACACGGTTTGTGAGTAGACAACCCTTGCTTCATTATTAACTGCTTCAGCACTGTGTTTCATTTTCTTTCCAAGCTACAGACAATTTTTTGAAAATATGGATTACCCTCAACAGAAATACATTGACATCGTTCGTGAGTAGACAACCCTTGCTTCATTATAAAATATGGATGATCCTCAAGAGAAATACATTGACACGGTTAGTGAGTTGACAACACTTGCGTCATTATAAAATATGGATGACCATTAAGAGAAATAGATTGACACGGTTAGTGAGTAGACACCCCTTGCTTCATTATAAAATTCCTCATCACTGTGTTTCATTTTCTTTCCCAACTATAGACACTTTTTTTTTTTAAATATGGATGGCCCTCAACAGAAATACATTGACAGGGTTAGTGATTAGACAACCCTTGCTTTATTATAAAATTCCTCATCACTGTGTTTCATTTTCTTTCCCAACTGTAGACAATTTTTTTTTAATATGGATGACCCTCAACAGAATTACATTGACACGGTTAGTGAGTAGACAACCCTTGCTTCATTATAAAATTCCTCATCACTGTGTTTCATTTTCATTCCCAACTATAGACAGTTTCTTTTAAATATGGATGACCCTTAACAGAAATACATTGAAACGGTTAGTGAGTAGACACCCCTTGCTTCATTATAAAATTTGGATGACCCTCAACAGAAACTTACCTATTTTACCTAAACATAAGACATTTCTAGTGGGGTTTAGACTTGTCTGGATCTATTTTAATATAAAATTACTAATGTGTTCATGTCTTTCTAGAAAGCTTTCCATGCTTTTGCTGGGGTGATTTATATGAATTATTTCTAGTGACTTCATAGCCTGCGTGGAGTTATTTCCATAAAAAAAATCCATGTGGTTTCATGCCTTGTCTGGAGCGATTTCCATAAAAGATTTCAAATGCCTACATGCTTGGTCTGAAGAGATTTACATGTACACAATTCTTGTGGTTCGTGCCCTGTCTGGAGCGATTTCCATGTAAAATTATTTTTAAAATATTACAAAAAAGCCGCTTGGCTAGACTTCCCCCATTTCCCTGATTTTTCGAATCAACAGTTAAACCATGTGATGTTTGGAATATAATATATGATCTCAATTATATTACATAATAAATATATTAGATACATCTTTTTTTAATAAAAGAAAGTGTTCGGGGGTAAATTTCCGTTACTTGGTCTTTTGGCTAAGATCAACGTGTAGTATCTGTCTTAATATTTAAGTGACCTTATCTTTGCCCCCACCCATAAACAGATAAAATCATATTGTCACTAATACTAAAAACCAAATGACCGGCGAAGTTTTAGAAAACTGGCGTCATATAGGGTGTATCAGCTCATTGTAAAATCCATCGTTTTGTTTATAAACCTAGCGACTCGTTTTTGATTATTATCACTTGATATTTTCAAGCTTAATTTTTTTTTGATCCTCATCGTTTTTGTGATACTTTGTTATTTCATAGTTTAAAACCGATACACATGTTGTTACTTTTTATAACTTAAAATTCTATATTTAATTCTGTAATGCCAACTTAACCGTAGCGGCTCTCTAATTTAAAGTATTAAACAATTGCCTTTAAATAGGCAGACGTTATTTGTGCTAAAGAAGACCGCGTTTGTTTTTCTTTTAATTTTGGGAATTACGTGGGATATACTTTTAATCCTGTACTAATTAAAATTATATTTGGTGACATTTTATGAGCACCTTTGCAGAAAGCCGGTCAGTTCACCAACGTAGAATTAATCGTTTCAGTCAATATTTACAAAGTTTTCATTCGAAGGAATCATCTACCCAACGATAGCAATTTCGTAGGGAGTACAGTACCGCTGAGAGAAAGTTTTTGCGAGATATAAAAACTTAAGTACATCCATACTTGTATTAAAACTGACAGGTGAGATTTATATAATAGATTTTAATATATATATATTTTATATATGTTATATAATATATATTATATACATTATCATGCATATATATGTAATATATATATATACATATATATATATTATGTATTATATATTATGTTATATATATTATATTAATATTTATGTAAAATATGTAGCATATATATTATAGATATTACAATTGCATAATATATTATATGCATATATATAATATAATTTATATATATTGCATATAACACACACACACACACACACACACACACACATATATATATATATATATATATATATATATATATATATATATATATTATATTACTTATCATATACGTATTTCGATATCCACCATCACTTCACAGGAGAAAACATATTAGCAAATCGTTATAATGGTTTACACCTTATTTTCTAAAGTCAGTGAGACATTGAAAATCGCTATTAAAAGTTGTTTAAGTGTTTAAATGACATAGAGCAATATCTATATATGTATTGATAAACGTATATTCATATATATATATATATATATATATATATATTGATATATATATACATATATTGATGTATATATATTGATATACATGTCTATTGATATATATGTATATATATATATTTCGAATTATATATATATATATATATATATATATATATATATATATATATATATTAGGTTGGTATCATGACGTATCAAGGTCGATGGACCACCCGATGATAAGGCTAAAGTGGGTACAGTAGTAAAATTGGACAATATAGTAATCGTTAGTAATGGAAATTCGGTAAATGTGTTAATTAAAGTGGACTACGTCATCAAGGACTTGTTTACTTTGGACTTCAAGACTACACTATTGTAGTCAGTTTAAGGCAGGAAATTGAAAGACAACTCCAGAGACCTGCAGTTTTAATAAACAAGCTTTGTTCATGGAATCTATGTTTAGGTTTAGGCACAGAAAAATTGTCGGGGGAATTATCGATAGTGTTTTATGCTAGGCGATTATTTCTCGTGAAAGTTTGGCGAGTGGGCACAATAGATTGTCATGAAATTAACGATAAAGCATAGACAATCTCGCAAGATCTATTCTGTGAGAAAGAGGTCACCGAGAAGAGAACATTCTCTACTAGGCTACGAAGTCTATTTTGGACTCTATCAAGGCAGGATAAGTCTTTTCTAGCAACAGTACTCTATCCTTAGACGTACCTGTTTATTTTATAGATAAAGAATTGCATCAGCAAGGTGATATCTTTTGGCTCTAAAGAAAGAGCCCATACTGTTTCTAGCAGCCTTAGCAATGACGTGATGTACGTTTTCCATTTCGGATCAGGAGTTAAGGTCAAGCCCAGAGGCTTGTCAAAACATGATGTTTCCCCAAGGCGAGAACCATCTATTTCAATAGATAATATACGGGGATCAGAGCGTTGATGATGTAAAGATCAAAGTTTGGTTTTAGATGCAATAAAAGTAACCAGCCACCTCCTTACCCATTGTACCACATGCTCAAATCAGAGGAGAGAGAATCGGAGAGAACTACGTCTTTTACGGTCTTAGATGTTCAACAAAAGATGGTAGCATCATCAGCGTAAATGTCTACGAAGGATGTAAGGATGTGATGTGGAAGATTATTTATGTAGACCAGGAAAGGAGTTTGACCCAGGATGGACCCCTGAGGGACTCCAGCAAAAATACTGTGAGCTTCTGATTACTGGCCATCAACCATTACTCTTATAAACATATCAGAGTGAAATGATGTAATAATCGAGAAGACATTTCTAGCTATACCGTAACTGGAGAGTTTGTGATGTATACTTTTATGCCATACCCTATCAAACACCTTTGAAATGGTAAAGCCATTTTCCTTACAAAGGGTGCCTCCAACGAGAGATTCGCTAATTCTATGAGAGATAACTGACGCACAACTTGTGTGGATCTCGCAGAACGAAAACTATATTGCATGCCACAAATAAAGTTATTC
This sequence comes from Euprymna scolopes, assembly GCF_053919585.1. Taxonomy (NCBI): domain Eukaryota; kingdom Metazoa; phylum Mollusca; class Cephalopoda; order Sepiida; family Sepiolidae; genus Euprymna; species Euprymna scolopes. The sequence continues at coordinate 43,010,289 of NC_136519.1, read as the reverse complement.
TTGATGAGATGGTTATTACCTCTCACTTTAACACATAATCCTGCAACTTGCTCATGACGCACTTGAGACTTACTGGCGTGTACTTAGAGGAAAATGGCCGATCCACTAAATTCTTAAATACAGGACATACTGATGAGATATTGTATAGTGTTGGGAAGCAATTCTCCTTAAGACAACGTTTAAACATTTTTCTAAGTGTGTGAGCTACTTGCCAACACTGGTGGGAACCAAGCCGCTGCTCAGCGACTTTGGACTTAACAGACTGGGCATACACCTCTCTAGCGTTCTTTATTACTGTTTTACAGTTATTGCTGGCAGTCCAGAAAGTAGCTTTAGTGTCAATTCATCTATTACATTGGAAGCGATGGAAAAATGTGATCTCTGTGCGCAATGCCATCAGTATATTCTAGGAAGAACAACGGCTGACTGTTAGGTTTTTGCTGGGTCGTTTTCGAGGATTCGAAACGGTATATAGCTACAATTAACAATTCTGTGCGGTCTAACACTATAAATATATATAAAGGGCACGTTCCTCTTGAACATATCACGAAGAGGTTGATCTGATATAAATGTACCGAAGCTAATCAAGTCAGCTATAGAGTATCGATATACTGTTCGATACAGAGGTACGTTTGACGACATATTACATTTAATTTTAATCTTAACTGATACAACAGAGTAATCTGAAGATGCAAGTGGAGACAGAGCGAGAGCTTAACATAGTGCAGGACAAGTTGTGAGAAAAAGGTCTTGGAGACTTGCCGGCAGTGTCAGGAAAATGGATGGGTTCGTGAACAATCTGAGTGAGGGCATAAGCAATGGAGAAATGGTGATGGAACTAGCTGAAAGATAAGCAAATAGGACGTGGTGAATTTTCTCAGATATGCTCTTAAAGATAGTACTTTCACTATTGTAGGGACGACAGAGAGAATATAAACGCAGTAGTGTTAGAAAGTGCAACTCGGAAGAATATATAGGGTAAGTTAGGATCTTCTCTGGAAATGCCCTTACCACATAGAAAACCCTCTTTACTATAGGCATATATTTAATGCCTAAAGCTATCCTGGGGTCATATTTAGAAGTTAAAGTGGAGTATCTTTTAAATACGAAATCATGAAGGGAAAAGGCTGTCCAATGCCAGATTCGCTAAGGAATAATAGGTATGGTTTATCTCCTGTAACTGAATTTCAACAGCTGGAAGTTAGAACGGTGACGCTCGATGTTCAGGAAGGAGACATAGTAATGAGGGTCTACGTTGGAAGTCACAGATATACATACATATATATATATATATATATATATATATATATATATATATATATATATATATAAGAGATAAGAGACTGATCAAATTCATGACCTCTATAGAATGGAAATATGTCATAAAGTTTAACAAGTTTTCTTTTAATATAGATCCACAGAATATTGTGATAAGTGTTTCAGTGTGGACAGGTATGGTATAATAGATAAGGGGGTTTATCAATTTTCATAATATTTGGCTTTGGTTCTGAAGCCCCCAAATTCGAAGCTATCTCTTTACAACCCTTCCTTTTCATAACCTATCATACATTCATACATCAGAGTCCATTTTCTGTAGGCTGTTTTTGAACCCTGCCAATGACGGGTACTTTTGCTAGTATATATATATATACATATATATGTATGTATTTAAATATATATATTGATATATATATATATTTATATAAATACATATATATATATTGATATATATATATTTATTGATATTGATGTAATATATTCATATAAATATATATTTAAATATATATAACTTCATATATATATATATATGTATATTTATATATATATATTATATATATTGCTATAAATATGTGTATTTATATACAAACATATATTTATATATAAAAACAAATAAATACATATAAATATATATACACACGTGTGTATGTATATAGATACATATATATATATATGTCTTGTTGATTATATTATACTTGTCCTAAACGATCCTGTTGTATTGTAAAAAAGAGACTACATGAAAGTATATATATATATATATACATATACATATATGTATATATATATATATATATATATATATATATATATATATATATAATAGTACAAAACTATGAGGAAATTCAAAGGCTTACAATTTTTTTCCTTTTTGTAACATTTGTCTATTTTATCTTGAATTTCTCAATTACAGCCATTACTTTATTAGGATGTCAATTGTTTTGATTTTACGTTTTCATAAATGTCTGTAATTCTCATTAAGTCGTCAAATGTTTATTCCATTCGATGTTACAACAAGCTATAAATTTTGTACATTATAAACCTTTTATTTTCGTTTGGGAGAAAATAAATGCTGTTCCTACATTGTTACAAGGTCGCCATCTTGGATACGGTTCAAACAAAAATTTATTTTATAAACCTTAATTTCGTTTTTTTTTTAATCTAAGTTTTAATTTCCATTGTTTTAAATTTTTTATTCTTTCCTATGTTTTTAGAATGTTATTTCTACATTGATGCGTGTTTATTCTAAAATTCATATTGCTTGGTGTCGTATTCTTATTTATTAGTTTATGTCTTTGTTTCTCAGGAAATTAGTTTTATTACTAGAGTTACGCCCCTTAAATCTTTTTCTTAATTTTTTCTCACTTATATTATACGTTTTCGTTTTATTTTTTTATCATTTAATTGTTTAATTATATTTATCCAGTTTGTCAATTATACTGTTATGTTTCATTTTGTTGTCCTATTCATGTTAACATTATTCTTGTCTGATAGATTTATCTCTGATTTTATTTTTGTTCATGCTTCTTTCTCTACATTTCCGTTGATGCTGTTTTTAAGTCTAGTCCAATGCGTGAAATTAAGTATCGATTTCTCTGCAGCTGTCCGTGAATTACATCTTGTCGTTTGTTTATTAATTTTTCTTCTGATATTAGTATATGGTATGCTTCTAGTATGCACAGTTTGCATTTTTGTATTTGCTTGATTTATATTTTTCCGCCTATTTACTATATACCTTCTTATTTATATTCAGTTTTATCATTATTTTTATCCTTAAACTCTATTGATAATGTGGTTGAGCAAGTAGATCACTTTCCATATCTCGGTAACATGCTGTCAGAAAGTTTTAATCTTGTTATTTTCGTTATTACTATTGATTCTGTTGCTATATGCATTATTGTGACTGACTCTAATATTGTTATCATCTCTTCTGTTTTTTCATGTCTGCATTTTTCGTGTTTTCGTTATCTTTAATGTTATTTTCGTTCTCATTGTCTGGTTTAAACCGTGTAAGTTGATTATGATATCTGCGCTTAAACAATTTTCCGTGCTCCCTATATATACCTTAGTTTATTTATTTGTTATATCTTCACAGTTGTATACTACGTTTACGAATAAAAAGTCCCCCAGTGGACATTCAGTAGTGTTTCGGCAGTTACATTCTTTTACATTTTCAAACATTTGTTTAATTTTGTATTGTTGAAGCCAATTATGGTATTTGTCAATTTGCCTCCCGTTAAACGAAAACGGTGTACATTAAAATTAACAATATTTCCAAAACAAAGGTATATATATATGTATATATATATATATATATATATATATATATATATATATATGATAGATATGGGTATAGGTATATTCGTCTGGGGGTGGCTTACTGGGAACAGCATTATACTTTTTTTGTGATTTTTTACGTTTCCTTTCCTATGTTTTCTTATTTACTTTTTCCTTCGTTTTTGTAGGAATTATTATTTTTCCACGCATTATGTTTATATTTACAATTATAGTATCTGTACCATTTTTCATTCTTAATTTTCCGTAACTATATTTATACGTTTTCTCCGAATAACATTTTTTCACGGAACACTTTTCAATCTTATGTGTGTTGTTTATTTTTCAATACTTTCATATCATCTTCTGTTGTCTAACTTTGACATACCTTAAGCTTAATATTTCTCCTATTTTTATTTATCATCTCTATATGGTAATCATTTTTTAAAATTTTTACATGATAACATATGTGTATCTCATAATTTTAATCTTAAAAACCTCATGTTTTGATGATTTTTTGTATGCATATATATATATATTTATATACTTATATATATATTTATATACTTATATATATATACACATAAGTATTTTATATATATATATATATATGTATATATATATATATATAAATTATAGCCATGTAAATGTAATATTTGCACGAATACAGTGGTGTATACGCGTTCAAACATTTGCACGTTGGAAAAAATTGAAAAAAAAATGTCGATAAAATTTTAAACAAAACGCCGATCCCTAATGTTGAACCACGAAGCAAACGAAATCGTTTTTCGTTTTACACGAATTCGTGTTTTGCATCGAAACTAAAATAAAAAAATGAAAATGGCAATAAGTAAATGCAATTAAAGTATTTTTTAGTTGACGTTCTTTTTCTGAATCTTTTTTTATATACTGAAAATTGACGAGCCGATTTCAGTCTGGAAGTAAGGATGTTTTCGTTAAAAACCTGTGTATAATAATTTTATTTGATGCAAATACACTCTCCTCCACTTCATTCCCGTCTACATGAATCAACGTTAAGATAAACGTGTGTATATATATATATATATATATATATATATATATATATATATATATATATATATATATTTATATATATATATATATATATTTATCTTTATATATATGTATATATATATGTGTGAGTATATATATACCCATTCATATATATATGTATGTATATATATATAAATATATATATATATATATATGTTCGTGTGTGTGTGTGTGTATAAAGTCGCACAAAACCCCTGTTCGGGTCATCTTTAAACCTGTTAGTCCGAACCAAACGATCTGTTTATTATGCAGCAAAGTTTCCAAGTCTGCTGCTGGTCTGAAAAGACATGTAATTGTTCATAGGAATACCTTTTAACCCTCAGAGGAAGTATGCTCAAGGTAAACAGCTCAATTTGTAAGTCACATCTGCTTCAAGACGTGAAAATCTATGTTGGGAGTGCAGAGTCATCGTAGATTGTATGGACGACAGGATTCGGAGAACTAAATGTGTGTGTGTGTGTGTGTGTTTAAATAAGGGGGGTAGTCATCAACAATTTTTTTAAATATACATCTTTCTTTCGTTGGAATTTCTTAACCCATTATATATATATATATACACATATATATATATATATATATTTGTGTGTGTGCGTGCGTGTACAGAAACACAGGGTACTGTGATGCGTCTAATGCAGCAGCGTTAGTGCTAAGTTCTTGCTTGCATGCTTTTCACTTCCAGCTTCTGCCGCTGGCTAACCTTTAGGTGAATAAGAAACAGCATGTATAAGCCTTATCTGCCGTTATAATTAGCCTCTCCAGTGTTAAGACCCCTGACATGCCGCCTCGTGGTCACACACGGATACTGGTGCCTTGCAGCACCAGGCTTACTGTCAGGGGATCTCTGAGCAGCAGGGAGCCATAGAAGTGCTATGACATGGCCCATCAACTGTGTGGACACGCCCTGCCATACCACCAACACCTGCTCCGCTGCCTTACTGGTCCCTTGGTTGGGATAAGGCTAAGTGAAGAAAAACTCGACTTTAACATATCGCAATAGCCAGGCGGGGAGCCACAGTGGGTGGTTTCCTCCTGGCAAGTTGATGCCAACCCTAAACAAGTTCACATGCCAATGGCTTCCCTTCTCTCCTCTGGTTTGATTTTCTCTCTATTTTTTCTCTCTCTTCTATGACAAGACCAGCGCCGATGGGACAAGGGCGAAGGAAGCAGGTTTTGGTGAAACTCGGAGCTCCTAGTCTGGACCTGCACGCTGGCGGTGAACGCGTGATGGTCGCCCTCCCTTGGAACGGTGACTATCCGAAGGCTCGGTCCTACGTCTACGACTTAGCAGGCCTATTGAGGAAAACCGCTGCAGACCCTGAATAGGGAATACCCTAAAAAATGTGGGCTACAAATCGGAAGTCACAATTGTGCCTGACTGGAAAGCCGCATCCAGTGGAACACCCTATTTTGCGGTCAAAACCAGAATTTTTTTTTTTTAAATCCACAAATCTAACCTTTGGTGCATGGAACGTAAGAAACCTGCTAAACCTCAATGACACGGACAGACCAGCACGACAAACTGCTTTGGTCGAAAAGGAACTCGCGGCTCTAAATTTAGACATTGCTTTACTTAGCGAGACCCGACTTAGAGGAACGTAAGGTGGAAGAAGAGCGCCCAGGATACACCTGCTTTTGGAAGGGAAAGTATAAATCATCAGCTCACAGCAACAGCTGGAAATCAGAGACTTATTTCGTAGAGTCCCACTGCCTTCTGATAATTTCATTACTGGCATTTGCACCAATCCTAGACGCAGACAGTGAAGTGAAACGATAATTATATCAGCAGTTTGGCAAGCTTGTAACCAGAGCCCCACCACGTGACAAATTAATGCTGCTGGGCGACTTTAACGCGAGAGTGGGGAAATACCATAAACTCTGGAACTCTGTCATTGGGAAGCATAGACTTTGTAAATGCATCTCAAACGGCCGCCTGCTGTTAGGACTTTGCTCAGAATTTGAGCTATTCGTTACCAACTGTGTTCCAGCTCCCGAATTGATTTAAGACCACGTGGAAACATATTCGATCTCAGTATTGGCACCTTCTACACTATGTCATCGTCCGCAAGAAAGATAAAAAGGATATCCATATCACTAAATCAGCATTGTGCAAATGACTAGTTGGTCATCACACGTGCTAAATATACCACCTGAAAGAAGCCCAAATTTGAATTAAAACAGCAATATCGGAAAATATAACCTCTCAAAACTTCACCTAACAGAGGTAAAAACAAAATACCAACACACCATCGAACAACAACTTCGTATAAACCCAATCAATTCTTGCAACCTGGAAGAGGAATGGTTGTCAACCAATAAGATCATTAATGAATTGTCCAAAGTCACAGTCGATTTAAAGAAAAATGAAAAATCAAGACTGGGTTCATGAAAACTGTGCTGAAATTAACCAACTTATTCAAGAAAAGATAAACACTCGCCATGCTCATGAACATAACACCAACATCTTCAGAAACCGCAAAAAAAACAGTGTCAATCCAAATTACGGGAACTAGAAAACAAATGGTGGCAGCTGAAAGCTTTAGAATTAGATTGTTTTGCAGAATCCCTCGACCTTAGAAATTACCATGTCCATGTAAAACAAGTTTTTGGCCCCATCAGATCCTCCATCGGAACACTCCTTGCAGTAGACAATGCCACCATCCTAAACGATCCACAATCAATTTCTGTCGTTTGAAGGAGCATTTTGCCACTCTACTCAATAAAGAATTTTCTGCAGATGAAGACTTTATCAAAATGGTCCCACAGTGCCCAGCGCAATTATGGATAAATTCACTACCATCATTTACAGGATTGCTAATTGCGATGGAACGAATGAAAGTAAAGTAAGCCCCAGGGCCTGATAATATCCCCTTCGAACTTATCCACAATGTTGGACAACATCTGAAAACAAGACTATTCACTCTCATTCTTAAGATGTGGGAAGAACATCGAGTACCAAAGGATCTGAAAGACGCAGTAATAGTAACCCTCTTCAAAAAAGGGTGGTCGAAATTCATGTGGCTATTTCCTTGGGATTGCCCTTCGTCCATAATGCGAAAAATCCTTGCAAGCATACTACTGAATCGCTTGCTGTAAGTCACGGAATCCGTCCTCCCAGAGTCTCAATGCGGTTTCCGTGCCTCTCTGGGAACAATAGATATGATTTTCTGTGCGAGACAGCTGCAGGAGAAAAGCAGGGGACAACAGAAACCTCTCTATCTTGTATTTTATGACCTGCAAAAACATACGATAGCGTGCCAAGAGATTCAATGTGGAAAGTTCTCAAACAATTTGGTTGTCCAATCCCCTTTGTAGAACGCATCCAAGCACTGCACGAAGGCATGCCAGGATATGTATCGCACGAAGGCAAGGAAACAAACAAAGTTCCCAGTTACCTGTGGACTAAAACAGGGTTGTGTCGTTGCACCTACCCTTTTTTCCTTATATCTTGCTGCAATGCTGCACGAACTTCCCCCAAATAACCCGGGGTCGAAATTAGGTACCGTTATGATGAGGGATTTTCAAGCCTGCTAGACTAAAATCTCAAAGCCTTGTGAAATTCCAACACATCACAGAGTTTCAATATGCTGATGACAACATGGTCCTTAGCCATTCCAAGGAAGACATCCAGAGATCTGAAAACAACTTCATGGAGGGCTACTATCGCTTCGGACTCTCTGTTAATATTGGTAAGCAAAAAGTGTTAGTACAACCAGTACCCAATACCACTTTACAGGCGTAAGCATTCATATCAATTACACACCTCTTGAGGAATTAGATCACTTTCCATATCTTGGTAGCATACTATCAGAAAAGTGCTCAAATGAGAATGAAATAGAAATCCAGTTGGGCCTCGCCTATGGAGCTTTCGGTAAACTGACGAAGCGCGTCTTCAATATTAAACATCTTTCAATAAAAATTAAACTCATCGTATACCACGCGATTGTTATACCTACGCTTCTCTATGGGTGTGAGACCTGAACTATATACCAAAGTGATCTCATTAAATTCGAAAAATTCCACCAACAAAAACTTCTAGCTATACTGAACATCAAATGGTATGACTATGTAACCAACACACTCGTTCTTGAGAGAGCAAACGGTTGCAGTATTGAGGCCACCACCATGAGGCACAGACTCCGTTGGTTGTGGCATCCCTCAGAATGGATGAAAACAGACGCCCTCGTCAAACCCTGTACTCGGAGCTAGCAACAGGAAAAAATACCTATCGGCCGCCCTCTACTGCGATATACGGTGCAACTAAAATCCACCCTTAAAATACCGAATTTGACCTTCAAATCTCGGAAACAACATCTCAGGATCGGTGCCTTTTGTTCCAATCCATCATGCATGTTACCAAAGGATACGAGGCAGAAAGAAGAAAACTGGTGGAGATCAAGAGGCAGGAAAGACAAAATCGTGACGAACGACAACACCCCCTGCCAAGCACTGCTTGCTATCTCTCTCCATGCAAATTCAACGTACGTATATATATATATATATATATATATATATATGTAAATATATATATATTTATATTTTTATATATGTAACTATATATATATATTAATGTATATATATATATACATGCATACATATATATATATATGTGTGTGTATGTGTGTAAATATATTGAACTCTCCTGTTGATTTCTCTGTCTGAGGTTTATTGTATAAATTATATTTGCCCTTAAGTCTCAGTTGATATTTACGCGATGCAAATGATATACATACGAGTCAACACATAGTACTAGTGTGTGGACTCAGTGATGCGGGCGATGTTATGGCTGGTGACGATATCGCTAATTTTTGTCTATGCAGATGAATTATAAAAGAAGCGGAATTGGGGAAAATAGTTGCAGAAAGAGAGTGAGAGAGAAAAAGAGGAAATAAAAACTGTTATCGATAGTGTTGGCCCCTAAAATATTAGAATTTTCTTTTCGGCATCAGAAGAAATGTTAAAAGAAGCGATATATATATATATAGAGAGAGAGAAAGTGAGATGTGAGAAAAACTGTTGTAGATAATGTTGACGCCGTAAAATGATGTTTTTTTTTTTCAATGAGGCAGAAAAGAATTGAAAAACGCGAGATATTTAGGAAATTACAAATGTTGCTGCTAGTGTTTACGATTTAAAATGTTTTCATTTCCGCAGGAAAGGAAATGAACAAAAGCGAGCAAGAGAGAGAGAGAGAGAGAGAGCGAGAGAGAGAGAAAGAATGAGAGAAATTGAATGGAAATTAAAACTGTTATATTCAGTGTTTACATTCTAAATGTTTGTTTATATTTTGGCTGAAAAAGAAGTGTAAAATCCGTGCAAGAAACACGATAAAGAGAAAGTACAAACTACTGTAGATAATGTTGACGCAACAGAATTTTTTTTAAAAATATATTTCAGAAGCAAAAAAAAAAAAAAAGGAAAAAAATGAAAAGAGATAAAGGCGAAGAGGGAGATAGGGTAGAAAAACTGCACGTAGTGTTGACGCCGAGAAATATTTTTTGTCTCTCTTTCGTCGACAAAGGAAATTTAAAAACCGTGGGAGAGAGAAGGAGATAGAGAGGAAGATCGAGAGCGAGAGTGAAATGGAGAACGCGATAAAAGAAAAACTGGCGTAGATAAATTTTCGCGCGAAATGAATTTTTCTGAATAAAAATTAATAAAAAAGACGATGGAAAGTGAGATAGGTAGGAAAATATACACAAAGTGAGCCAGGGAGAGAGAGAAAGAAATAGAAATAGAGAGAGAGAGAGAGAGAGAGAGAGAGAGAGGAAGGAAAAACAACTTTTGTGAATAATGTTGACGCCGTTAAGTATTTGTTTTTTTTTTCTTCTACATAAATGGAACATTACACGGCGAGCAATATCTACATCAGTATTTATTTTCTCCCTACTTCATTCTCACACTCTCTTCCTCTCTCTCCGTCTTTTTTTTGTCCCTGTACATATTCTTCAAAACTATTTCACCATCTCTCTCAGTCGCTCGCTTCCTCTCCTTTTCACTCTCCCTCTATCCATCTTGCTCGCTTATTACATTTTCATGCCGAAAATATAAACATTTCACAGCGAACAATATCTACAGTAGTTTTATTTTCTCTGTCTGCTGCCTGTCTGTCCCTCTCTATCTATCTAATCTATCTATTTATCTCTCTCTCTTTGTTTCTATTCTTTTTTACTATTTGTTTTTTCTTTCTATTTCGATCTCGCTCACTCTATTACTTGTTCACAGTCGGAAAACTATGCGGACAAGATTGAAATTTAGCTGATCGTATGGAAAATATGTAAGTAATTTACATACCCCACATAAAAAGAAATGTAAAAAGAAGGATAAAAACCTAATAAAAAGCCCCGTTAATAAACCAAACAAGAGAAAACAGAAACGTTGCATAATATAAGGTTCGCAAAGCCGGTTTGAAATCGAAAAATGAAAAAAATAGTAATTGTACAATTTTTGGAGTCATCTTTTTTTAAATGGGAAGAGTGGAGTCTTGTTAATGTATGTATATGTAAGTATATTTAATTCTCTGTTAATGAGCCGGTGTTAAGTTTGTATTTCGTTTCTTTTTCCAACCGATTGCCTCTTGTTTAGAGTGCTGCCATATTTAAAAGGTTCTGGTTCGTCTGGTTATGCATTGATATGTAGATTCTGGAATAATCTAATTGTGAGATCTCAGCCACTAATAATGTCCAAAATTTGAGAAGAGAAAATGTATTATATTTAAATCGGAAAATTGAAAGATGATATCGTGTCTATGAGCCTGAGATGTCGGAAAATGTATGTTTATATGTGTATCCTTGTGGTCATGTCACTAATAAGGGTGCTGGAGGTAAACGTTTCATCTGGGCTGACGTTACCCGCCTGATAGTGAGGGACCCGAACCTTGGATTAACTACTAAGGAGGCTGTCCTATCAGCAGGTGGAAAGTACATAGGCTGCTGTATTGCCATTTGGTGAATGGATTCTGGACAATACAGTAGTTTCTGGTAGGACCTGTCGATGCCATACTAGGGGGTAATTGTTACGGCTTTACCTTATCATGTGCGACAAAAAATATTGTTTTTTCTCTCTTACTGTCCTCTCTGTCCTGCTCCAACAAAGTCTACCGAACTGCTCCACAAATCTCCAAACCTTAACATGACAAATTGAAAAAACACGAATAAACCTAGAACCCCATCCTCCAAAGTAGACCCTCTTCTACCATGTCTCCTTCTCCAACATCAGGGGTCTACGTTCCAAAATTCCAGAGGTTTAAACACAATTACAGGAGACGAAACTGGGCATATTCTTTTTAAGTGAATCTGGCATAGGGCCAGCCAGTTCCCGAAACGAATGCCCTAATTAAATGATACTCTTACTTAATATCTAAATCTGACCCCCAAGATCGTCATGGGTATGGAATATGTGCCTATATCAAAGATGACTTTCCATGTGGGAGGGATATCTCCATAGGAGACCCTAATTTACCTTATATGTGCTTTCGGGTTGCACTAGCTTACAATACTGCATTTATATTTTCCCCCTATCGCCCCCACAACAGTGGGGTTACAATCTTAAAGGGCATGTCTTAGAAAATTGACCACATCTTGCCTGCTCCCCTTCGGCTTACATTCACATTTGCGGTGACTTCAATGCCCATAATGTGGAATGGCTGACCCACTCAAATTAAACAGATGACGAAGGGAGGTTCTGTCATGAGTTTGCCATTGTCTATGACCTCACTCAGATTGTTAACGAACCCACCCGTGTGCCCGATACTACTGGTCAGTATGCAAACATTCTAGACCTTTTCCTCACAACTTCCCCTAAACTATGTTCATGTACCGTTCTATCTCGTCTGGGATCCTCTGACCAATCTGTTGTAGCAGTTAAGATTAAAATAAAATGTAATAATACTTCAGACCTACCTCTCAACCGTACTGTATATCGATACTCTATGGCTGACTGAGATAGCTTCCGTACATTCATATCTGACCTACCTCTGCTTTCCATGTTTAAAAAGGATGTATACTCTGTAGTATCAGACCTGCCCAATGGTTAATTGTAGGCATACACCGATTAATACCATCCCAAAGATGCCAACAAAAACCTAACAACCAGCCATGGTTCTCTCCAGAATGTGCTGCTGCCATCGCGCACAGAAATCACTTTTTCAATAGCTACCAACGTAATAGATGTACTGAGACTAAAGCTGATTTCAGGACTGTCAGAAACAACTGTAAACGAGTAATAAAAAATGCAAGAGAGCTATGTGCTCAGTCCGTTAAAGCCAAAGAAGCTGAGCAGTGGTTTGGTTCCCACCAGTTCTGGCAAACAGCAAACAGAATCTTGAACAGAAGCGTGCGTTCTCTAACAACCATCATCAATGGATCTGATGTCATCTTCTCAGTATCAGACAAGGCCAGACTATTTGCCAAGAATTTTGCAGCTACCTCTACTCTGTGCGACAAATGCCACCAACTCCCCGTATTTCCTCCTATAACAGACAACATGCTATGCAATATACAAATATCTGTGCGTGAGGTCACAAAGCTGATCAAGAACATTGATTCCAGTAAAGCAACTGGCCCTGGCGGCATTCCAGTTATAGTGCTGAAAAAGCTCCACCCAGAACTCACAAAACTACTTAAGCGTTGTCTTAAAGAGAAGTGATTTCCAACACCCTGGGAAACCTTATCAATATGTCCTGTATTTAAGAATTCAGGTGAAAAGTAATCTTCCTTCTCAGTACAGATCAATAAGTCTCCTTTGTGTCATGAGTAAGTTGTTGGAATCCATATTAAATAAAGTCAATCACGTCAACAGAAACAACCTTATTAGTAACATGCAATATGGTTTCCGCTCTGCAAGATCTACAGCAGATGCGCTAACGGTTATATCTCATAGGATTAGTGAATCTATTGACAAAGGTTTCCTTTCCAGGGCAATTGCTCTTGACATATCGAATGCCTTCGATAAGGTATGGCGTAATGGCCTACTTCACAAGATTTCTAGCTACGGTATCACTGGAAATGTTTTCTTAATCATTAAATAATTTCTCTCTGATAGATTCATAAGGGTAGTGGTTGATGGGCAGAAATCAGATGCCCACAGTATAAAAGCTGAGGTCCCTCAGGGGTCCATCCTGGACCCAACTCTCTTCCTGATCTGCATCAATGTTCTCCCAAAATACATACTTAAATCATTCGGTGACATCTATGCTGATGACACGGCCATCTATGGCAACACATCAAAGGCTGTAAACGGCAAAGTCCGCTCTAATTCTCCCTCCTCTGATCTTGAGCGCGTGGTACATTAATGCACCCAAAACCCAAACTTCTACCTTTAAATCATCAATTCTCTGATCCCCATCTGGCATGAATTGAAATGGATGGCTCTCGTCTTGGCGAGTCTCCATGCTTTAACAAGCTTCTGGTGTTGACATTTTCCCCTGATATGAAATGAAACAAGTACATCAGGTCTGTTGCCAAGGACGCTGGGAAAATGATGGTATCCTTCTATCGCTCCGGAAGATATCTCACTACTGATGCGATTCTCCTTCTGTATAAAAGCCAAGTATTTCCAAGGATGTAGTACTGCTGCCACATCTGGACAGGAGCTGCTAAAAACAGCCTATCCTGCATTGACAGAGTACACAATAGACTTCCTGGTTTATTGGGGGATGCCCTTTTCTCTTCCCTGCAGCCTCTCTTCCACAGAAGAGACGTTGCGAGCCTGTCTTTTCTCTCAGCTCAGATCTCTCGTTCCATCTCACCAATCCTTCACGAAAAACACCCGTCTGGCGTAAGCTACCATCAATAATTTTTCCCACTCTTTATCTGTGCCTTAATCCAAACATAGATTCCATGAGCAGAGCAACTTTCTCAGAAGTGGACGACTGTGGAACTCTTCGGTGTACCTGTTGCCCATCTGCCCACAACTTGGATATCTTCAAGTCCAACATAAACATATTCCTGACAAACCGCACCTCTATCTAATCTCCAATATTAATGATTGCTACAATACTATCTCATTGATTACTGTACACGCAATAACCCTTATCCCTGAGTGGCCTCCGGGCCTTGATAAGGTGTTACCTGCATGTAAAAAAAAAGTTACGAAGGGTGCAAAAACAATATCTATTAAATTTGTACATTACCTAACGGTCTGAAGTGGGGGATAGAAGTACTTATTATTAAGAGCATAATAAAGAAACTACTTCCTCTAAGGTTGATGTGATTGTGATGGCAGTGATTCAAGGATGAAATGGAAGATAATAGTATAACGACTAAAGGTGTCTAAAAAGTCGTCTTTACGTTACGTAGGATAACGGCTAATAATAGAAATATGATACATTTTTATGTGGCATATATTGTAGGAAATGTACGATACTTTACTGCAGAGGAGACTATTTGCAAGCAAAATAATGTATGTGGAGATTAAGAAATAAAAAAAAAACAATTATTAAATTAGTAAATAAACACATAGAGTTACATATAAAACAAGAATTTTCCAAATAAATAGCCTAAATAAAATAATCGTAGGATAGACATTGGATCTTAAATTGTAAATTTTAATAAATTAGAATAAGTAATATATATCTATAAACATAACATTTTCCGTATGTGTGTGTGTGCGCGCACGCGCGTGTGTGTGTGTGTTGTGTGTGTGTGTGTGTGTGTGTGTGTGTGTGTGTGTGTGTGTGTGTGTGTGTGTGTGTGTGTGTGTGTGTGTGTAAAATTCCCTACCCAACGACTGACAATTTTCAATCTACGGTCTCCAGATTTTACATAAGTGGTAATGAGATCTGGAAGAAAAAAATAATCGGTTTTTGGTCAGAATTTGGCTATCAAAGGGGTTAAAGTACAGCGTTTTGACTTAAAAAAAACATAAAAAAAACTTCTCCGTCAACTTGAAGTCTAAAAACTTTAAATTTAAAATGTAAGTTACTTGAACAATGATCAAACATTTTAATTTTGTCTGAGCCCTGAAAAATGAATGTTAAGGGATCTGAATTAGGGTCAAAGTTAAAAAAAAATGACCTCCAGGGTATTTATAGAAATAATCTGTCAATTTGAAATTGTCTATTTGAAATTGTACGAAAATTGTATTCAGACAATATAGACGCTTTATAGTCGGATTTTAGCCGAACAGTTAGATGCCTAAGGGTTAAAGTTCCAAAGATTTAACCATTTGCAGTTCTAGCAAATTATTCAGCCAATCCTGGGTCTAAAAATTCGAGGTTTGATATAAAACGGTATTTAGATATGCAGCGAGTGTGTAAATAAGATTTTAGGGGAAAATGTGTCTGCAGCGAGGTCGATGTTTTAAGATGTGTAACTTTTCAGACTTTACCAAACACCTACGTCAACTTGGAGTCAACCAACATGAAATTTTAGATGTAGGTAATCTGGAGATGGATCAAACTTTTAAGTATATATATATATATATATATATATATATATATATATATATATGTATATATATATATATATATGTATATATATATATATATATATATATATATATATATATATATATATATATATATATATATATATATATATATATACGCGCATAAACTTATGAGCCGCACATGAGGCCCGAGCAAACCGGGCTTAACAGCTAGTGTATAATAAATGAGAAAATCATTTTGTAAATAATACTACGTAGAAATCTGATACATTTAGTCTTAGCAAATTAGACTGTTTGAAACTTACTTGCGTTGATGGTTGTATTTAGACTGTATAACTATTTGTAGTAATTGTAGAAAATAATTCATATATTATTCTTTTATCTATGCACCTATATATATATATATATATATATATATATATATATATATATATATATATATATATATATATATATATATATCTTAATTCGATTGGCAAATTTTTAGAATATTTATAAAAAAGTGAACCATCGCGTAAATTCAATCAACTAAAAAAAAAGGAAGTCGGGGTAAGGAAAAGAATATATATATATATATATATATATATATATATATATATATATATATATATATATATATATATATATATATATATATATATATATATATATATAATGGGGCAAGTTATATGTACAATTCAATAAAATAAATAAGTCGATTAAAAAAACGATCGTTAAAATATACCCAAAGCGCTTTTCGTTCAGACAAACATTTTCAAGCGTCATAAGTCTGAAAATTATTTTTTTTTTTTTAGAATATTTAGTAGTGATATGGATTAAGAACGGAGAGGAGGTTAAGAAAAAAAAATCTGACTACCCAAATAATTCTAACTGAAGCCGGAGAAAATCTCAACTGATAGAATCGTCCATTGGCCAACACTTGGTCGATAAAAAGGAGTGCGGTCTTGTTTTCTCTCCGGAGTGTTTTTCTGTTTTGTACCGAGGACGCACAAAGTTCACCCTGTCTGTTCTCGAAGCACTTGCCATCATTGCTAACCCCTCTACTTTGTGCAAGCAGAGAAACCTCCGGCTTCAGTTAGAATTATTTGGGTAGTCAGGTTTTTTTTTTTTAACGATCGTTTTTTTAATCGACTTATTTATTTTATTGAATTGTACATATAACTTGCCCCATTATATATATATATATATATATATATATATATATATATATATATATATATATATATATATATATATATATTCTTTTTCTCACCCCGGTTTTCATTTTTTTAGTTGATTGAATTTACGCGATGGTTCACTTTTTTATAATATATATATATGTATATATATATATATATATATATATATATATATAGTATAGATATATGGTATGAGAATTATATATAATAAATTAGAAGGGCCATCTAAATAAACATATGTTCCTCTATCTATCTATCTAAGGGCCATATAAATAATACAAAATATCATTTGCATGGGTGGAATCTGATTTATAAATCTAAGCATTAAATTAATTATAATAAAAAGTAATAAATGATAAAACCATTAAATATACGAGTACACATTCTATTTATTCTACTGGAGTAAATTGTAATTATCAATTTTCAATTTTATGAAAATATGTATACATAATGAATGAAGGTAGGCCATTTAAAATTAAGTGTTACTAAATTAACAAAAATAATAAATAAAAGAAACACTAAAATAAATACGCATAACATTTCGAATAACTCCCATTGCATTATATTATAATCTCTTTTTTAGAATAACTAAAAATAAAATGAATAAATATACATTTGATAGGTGAGTTTAAATACATGTGCATATTGTCAAAACTATATGATACTGATATGAAGTAACATAACTATTATTTAATATTTAGTTATACGTACATGGAATTAAATATATACACTGATTGAACATAATCTTGATGTATAAATGATTCATATAAATGGAAATATTTGTGTATTCGGGCAACATATAGTATATAAGGAAACATTAATTAACGTGAATATAATAGATATATCAGGTAATCAGTAGGTTGAATATAACAAATACTTAAGGTTATGCTTGAAATTTATAAAATCTTCTATATAACTTTCGATTAATTTTTCAAATTGATTTAAAATATACCAAGTCTGATTAATTATGATCCTATAATGGTATAAAATAAACAAAACACATATAAGAAACTTAATTAGATGTTAACAATTAGAACAATAAAAATCAAAAAAAATATCTAGGAATTATTATAATACGCTATGGGAGATGGCACAGTATACTTCTGCTATTTAGTAGTGCCCCTTAAAAATGACTAAAACTATCATATTATACAAATAAATAGCTAATTAATTATAACAAATGGCAGTACCAGAAGCCTGTTAAAACGTTGAAATGAACGTAATAATAGCATGTCCTAATATAATAAAAGGTGGAACAAAGTTTAAGGCTAAGTAAAAAAAAACTAAAATTATCGTTAACGAGTTTATTAATGTAAAAATTAGTTCAGTTAAAAGCAAACCTTAAATCATACATTGTGGATTTAACTATTGTACATAGTATCTTAGAAAAATTCACACTGTTTCTAAGTAGTACATTAAGAAAGTATTATATCAAATATATATTATCTCAATATAACAATATGATTGCCCTATATTGATACATCTTTGGCGTTGGTGACACTAGATTATAATTCAAAGAGTGCGAATCTGGAACAAAACACAAGAATATGTGAATTATAATTGAATAAGCGTATATATATATATATATATATATATATATATATATATATATATATATATATATATACATCATGTGGGTGTTTAGATTAAGTAAATATCCTTAATTCTTTTTAACCATTTATTCATGCCAACCCTTTTAGTTATGAAGATTGGTGTATGTTAATCTAACTATTGATCATATAAAAATAAGCAACAAAATGTATTCATTCTTAATTCCAATATGTTGTACGACTTATGTTTGATTATTCAGCGTGTTTAAATGTTCAATCTGTACCAGTATATGTTTAGTAGCGCAGAAAAAAATTATAACAAAATTATGTCATTTTTAAAAAATACTATGTGCCCTGATTCATCAGAAAAATAAAGAATTCATTACCTTTAAGAAAGAAATTGAAGTAGTGAGTATTACATTATATGGAACAAATGCAAGCATGAAAAATAATACACTTTATATGAAGTTAAAACAATGTTAAGGGAGTACTCTTAAAAAACTGGAAAAGAAAAAAGACATAATTATCTAGTAAAAAATATAATACGTTTGCAATGTAAAATATTACAGCATGAATTAGTTTTAAAATATATAAATTATTGATGCTGCAATAATTTTAGTTATAATTTTATTGTAATATTTACTAAAAAAATCTTGTCTTTTTTTCCAGTTTTACAACTTTTAATTTCGTAGCCTAATTTTAACCATGTTACTTTTCATGCTCGCATTTTTCTATGCAATCCATGATTTTTCCAGGCTTTCAGTCAAAATATTTCCTTTTTTGCGTTCAATATTATACGCATTGTTAAAAATCAATAAAATATTACTACTTTCTTAAATTGGCTAAATGAAAAAAATCTAATAAAATACGTAATTTAGTAGTAAATCGAAAGAAACGACAAAATAGACAGAAACCGAATCAACGAGCGACGTCGCAAGCGAAATATTAATAGTCTTAGCACGGAAAGCACATCACTTTTGTTAACTCTCTACACAAGCCAAATCATATAGCATACAATCGACAATCCTGCTATGATTTCTAGACTTGTCGACGACGAAATGTTGCTATGCCAATCAACAGCAAATTAGAAGAAATCGTCTCTAAAATGTCAATGTTGAAAAAAGTTTATGCTTACTAAAAAAACAATCGGAAAGAATCTTCTATGCCATTGTTTACATATTCTGAAGACACTTGAACTCTATTACTTTTCTTATAACTTTTGTTTTAACGAAAGAAAATTGTTTTTTATTAATTTGAAAATATAGCTGAGAAAGTTACATATGAGTGGTAAATATTCTTTGAAATTTGCTTGCAAAATGAGTAAGCGATGAAACTTTGAAGCAGTTTTAAAATGAGTAAAAGTTAGATTTAAACATATATTAAGATAAAACACTACCGTGTTTGAATAATTAAATGAGAACAACTGTGGTGTTTGAATTATAAATACGAAAAAAATGTTTGATTTTTATGGCCGAGCTATTTACCGAAGGAATATAACGTTGTAATATTCTTTTAATAGACACTTGGAAACGCAGAACCCATAGTTCTATCAGTTGACAAGCGAATAATGCAAAGCGGGTATTAGAGCACATCTTCTCACGTGGATGTGTTATAGCAAGCTCTACTCAGGCAAATTATTCACTAAAAACTGTGCAACTTCCATTTTACAGATACAGCAAACAGTCTGATGTTTAGTGCGTCATACGTCAAATGCAAATAAGCAATATTTATAGAGTCTAAATATCATTGTAAAAGAATAATAGTCACAGTCAAATAGTATGCGGAAATAACCATCAAACACATAGAATCGCAATGATAGAAACTCTTGATTTCTGGAAAATCTGTAATAGTGTAATGAATAAAGAAAAATCATTATTTTTTCACAATCTAACAACCAGAAAGTTGCGTGCACGGTAGTTCCCCTCCTACTTAATATTAGAGGGACAAACTAATCACTCCAAAATTTTCCTCATGCGAACTTAAGCCACGTCAGAATGTAAATCGACCCGTTCTCATGTCCGCGATATAATTAAAACTTAAACCTCTCCAAGGCATAGGACCTGATCCTTTCCTTAACGCACTAATTGAGAAATGCTCAGTTGAGCTAGCCCCTGTACTTTACAAGCTCTACAATATATGCTTTGCTGGATATTGCTTCCCTAATAGCTGGAAGATAACATTGGTGGTAACAGTGTACAAGCATTCTGGTTTAAGGACTGACACTTACAATGATCACCCTATCAGTCCCCTCTCCATTTTCGCTAAAATCTTTGAGAACTTAATTAATCAAGCACGAGTCCAACACTTCGCAAAAACGTATATTCTCTCAGGTAAACATAATGGATTTAGGCAATGTCGGTCTACTGCAAATATTTAGCAGCCATCTCTAAACGCATGCTGAAAACAACTACGGATAACAAAAGGGGCTTACTGGAAATTCTCCCACAATCCGGCGCTATATGGGGGCATATAATAAATATATTGAGATCCTTCGTAGTCAATAGGACCATATAGATTGTCTAGGATGGATGTGTATCCAAACTGCATGGCATTAATGAAGGAGTGCCTCAGGGGCTATCTGTGGATCATTATTATGTCTTTATGCTCATTAACGAAACCCCTGATAATTGTGTCAGAAATGGATATATTTGCTGATGATACGAGCCGCTAAAAATGCGCGAGGAGGGGGGACATATGTACATAAATCATAGACAATGGCATAATCGTTAGAAAATGCTCTGCAAAACAAAGGGGAAAGGGACGTGAGTTTCTTGGAATATTTTATGCCTATAAGACTAAGCTGCTCTCCTTTAATTATTTTAAGGCCGCCTATATCCATCACAAATAACATCCACACTAAGAATTTTTCCTTAAAACTCTTCCGCCTAATATTTTCTTCGCTCAAACAGCTAGATTATTGAATTCCCTTCCTGCTACCTGTTTTCATGATTTTACTGCTATGCAGAATCATAAATGTAACGTAAACCAACATCTAGTTAATCTTTCCTAGTTATAGGTAGAACGAGTAGCCATTACATCCAAGATGCGATAAGCCTTGTTTGTGGTGAACGTGAGTAAAAAAAGTGTAAAGACAGCCTGGCGTGTAGCAAGGTATATTATAACTTAACGATCACGTAAAATATCGGAAAGGTATAAAATATACAAATACACAGAAATACATCTATAAATAGATGCGAAACAAAAAGGATAAACAGACGAATAGAAAGAATAAAAATCAATTAATATAACATAAAATAATAGCTTCAAGATGAAGAACAATACCTAAGAATCGTATAATAAATAAATCAACGCAAAAAGAAACACCAAAACACCTAACAGGAAATGACCCGATTATATCCGTCAATCCATGAGTGTTAACTTCATTCATAAGTTTACACTGATTCATGAATTTGTTGTTGCATCGTTGTGTATACTATTATATATACATTTTATACACATCGTATGACCGCTGTGGTCTACATCAAATTATTATAAGTTGTCTTCAAAAAACAAGTGGTTTATACACATTGGAAATACCCATTTACATATAATTTACAGAAACCAGAGCGTGAGAAAGTTTCATTCTTAGTGATTTTAATGCTAAGGTGGGAAGAGATTTTGAAACCTGGGATGTGCTGGGTAAGTGTAATAGCAATGGCCTGATGTTGCAGTTTTGTTCAGAGATGGGGTTAAAACCGGGAACACCGTGTTTCAGCAGAAGAACAAATACAAGACAACCTGGATTCATCCAGGTTCCAAACAATGGTACTTTATGGACTATGTGTTAGTCAGAAAACGTGATATGAGGGATATTTACAGTGGTCGTGTGATGTGTGGCGTAGAGTGCTGGACCAACCGATGGTTGGTCCGTGCAAAGGTTAAGTGTGTTGTGAAGCTCAAGATGAGAGGACCTGGTGTGGCTATCCCAAATCGACTTAATGTTGCCCGTCTAAGGGACAATATTGTGAAGGAAAAACTAGTTAAGGAGATGGAAGAGATTGACAGTGAAAACACTTGGCCTGCTTTTAAAGAGTCTGTCTATGAGGTATGTGAGAGAGTCTTAGGTTATTGTGAGCGTAAACATCATGATTGTTTCAATGAGAATAATACTGAAATTCAGGCTCTGCTTGATTCAAAGGCCAGGGCATTGCATGCTTATCCCAGAGGTGGTTTGACGGATACCGAACAAGATCGAGTGTGGGACAATTTTAAGGAAATCAAACGTGAGGGGCTGAGGAGGTTGCGAAATATGCAGGATGAATGGTGGAGGCAGAAAGCTGAGGAAATATATCTCGCCTCCGATTCGAACAACACCAAGGTCTTATACAGCCTACAGACCCCCCAGATCACCTATGACTCCTTTTCGCTCAAGGGATGGTGGGGATCTTCTTCGAGACCCTAGCGATATTCTTTATAGATTGAGGGAGTATTTCGATGACCCCCTGAACAGGCCTTCTTACGTTGATCAGGAGTTTGTTAGAGCGATTCCCAGTAGTCCGGTCAAGGATATCATGGAACACGCTGCTTCTCTCCAGGGAATTGAAGCAGCTGTCCATAAGCTGAACAATGGAAAGTCTCTTTACCTTAATCGTTTGCATGCAGACATCTTTAAATGTTCTGCACCCAAGATGATGCAACGCTTAGCGGACTTGTTGCAAACTGCTTGGCGGGATGAGTGTGTTCCGCAGGATTGGTGGGATGCATTGATGGTGGTGTTATACACTGGAAAAGGTACCAGAGATGAATGTGGAAACTATCGGGGCATCTCTTGGCTGTCAGTAGTCGGTAAGGTGCTCTGTAGGATCATGCTAGATAGAATGCTGGAGCACATTTCTTACGATGCTGTGCCTGAGTCGCAGTGTGGTTTCAGAAGATGTCGCGCGACAGTGGATATGATTCATCGATTTAACCAAGGTATTTGATACAGTCAATAGGGATGCTTTGTGGAAGATTCTGAAAAAGGTTGGCTGTCCTGACAAGTGTGTAACCATCTTAAAGCTCTTCCACGATGATGAGAAGGCTGCGATCAACGTTATAGGAACGCTAGCCGATCTTATCTCAGTAGAAAATGGTGTTAAGTAGGGAGACATTCCAGCACCCACACTCTTTGCGTTATATTTCACCATGACCCTTCGGATGGCACTTGGAGGTTGCTCTGATGGTGTCTATATTCGTTATCGAACTACTGGGGGGTTGTTCAACATTAGGAACGCCAATGCAATTACAAAGGTAATCACCAACACAATCAGTGACTTGCGCTATGCGTATGACTGTGCTCTGATGGCTCATACTGTGGGTGATATGCATGATCTCGTGGACGTGTTTGCGGTTGCGTTCACCGCATTGGGTCTGACTATCAATCTGAACAAAAAAAAAACTGTCAATGTATCAGTCTGCTCCGGGTATGCCAATCTATGAGCCATCAGTTTATATCTGTGGGTCAATGATAGCGGTTGTCACTAAGTGTGTATACTTGGGTAGCACACTAAGTATGTCCAGTACCCTGGATGGTGAGGTATCGTTACGGATAAGAACGACAAGTGATGCCTTTTGAGAGTTGGACAGGCGTTTGTGGAGTTGTCATGGGATCTCGCTGCCAAGGAAGATTAAGGGTTATGCTGCATGCGTTCTCACTGCTCTTCTCTATGCCTGGGAAACTTGGACAACATAAGGAAACATTTGAGAAGTCTCGAGCGGTTTGACCAGATGTGCCTATGACGAGTCTTAGGTGTGGGTGTGCAAATGTGTGTCAGTGATGTGGAGGTGCTTTAACGGAGCCAATGTCAAAGCATTGAAGCTCACATTATCAAACATAGACTGAGATATTTTAATATATTTTTAAGAATCATATATAAAACTATCAAACTTCTTCATATATTTTCGAGACTTACATTGTATAGCAAGATGTCATATCTCTGTATATATTTCCTCAAATCGCATTAAATATAATAAAACCAAATCTCTTTATATAATTCTTAGTCTCCCATTACATAGCAGAAATCAAATATTTTTGTGTTACGTAGAATCACTTAATATATCATAAAGTAAAACTCATCTAGATATTTCCTGGAATCGGTTTAAATAGATATAAGCCAAAATGTTGTCCTATATGTTCTAGACTCACAAAATATCATAATGTAGTTAGGCACAGTTTATTTGTCGAAGATGTTGAGTGCGTAACGTCCAATCCAGTGGAGAAGCGCCTGTTCATGCGCTAATGTTCGACACATTAGCGCAGGAACGGGTACTTCTCATCTGGACTAGAATATACACACTCATCATATTATTACAAGTAAGAAAAAAATGGAAAAAAACTTTAAAAATATACCTGATGAAGGCTTTATTATGAGCCAAAAATTTAAACGTTGAATAAATATTTGTTTATTTAAAATATCCGCACGTAGGCGTTCTTTCTAACCACATGTATTGAATTTATTTTCTCCGTGCTTCTTAACTTTGGCTTAGTTCTCTTTGTTAAATCTTTTTATATATGTCTTTGAATAGCATTATATAGCATAATGTACACTTTCGCAATATATTTCATAGAATCGCATTATAGAGACGAAAATCAACTTGCCTCCTATATTCCTTGGCTCACATTTCGTAGCAGAAAGTCGAATTTCTTTATAATTTTAAGAACCACATTACATAGTAGAAAGTCAAATATATTTATAGATTTTGAGAATCACATAACAGGGCAGAAAGTAACGTTTATTCATGTATTTGTTAGAATCACATAATGTATGAGAAGTCAAATCTCGTTATATTTTCTTAGACTCACAGTATATATCGTAAAGTGAAATATATTTTATATATTTCTTAGACTTACGTAAAATAGCGAAATGTTAAATCCCTTTCTTAGAATCGCATTTTATATCAGAATGACAAACCCCTTTATATATTTTCTTTGAATAAAATTACATCGCAGAAAGTAAAAATTTTTAAATATTTTAAAAATCACTTCATATAACATATTGTCAAATCTTGTAATATATATTTTTATTTTGTCAAAGTTTAATCTGTCATAATTTCGACTATTTTGTATTTTAGGGGATTTGATTTGTATACCTAATTAAAAAATTACACTTAAAAGCAGTAATTCTTGTTTGTGATTAATTTCTACAATATTATAACACGGAAAATCAAAAAAAAAACCTTAGAATAGTTGATATGCAGTAGAATATATATAAAAGGCACATATGATAGAAAGAATATTAGATATAGCCGTCGATATCTGGTTTACTTATTCTATAAGAACCTCCGTGAATATTCGAAATAGCAACCTCATAGTTTCAGTGAACGCAAGTATATTACAAGAAACTTCGTTTGTCAGACGCTCAGCATTTTTTGCACGACTATTTGTATTTTACGTCAATAATGTTCTTTGTCAATCTCGAAAACTAGACGAAGTTGACTTCAGCGCATTTTTTTTCATTTCAGATCAGACAATGAGTTAATTTAAGCTGACACAAAAAGACACCAACAAAAACAACAACGGTAAACCTCTTCAAGAAAATAATCGTTAACCAAAATGTCTGACATGATTGTTACTGTCTATATCTATCTTGGATCTTGACGTAAGATTTGTCGTGTTAATACATTGTTCTGTATTGAATAACGTGGGTCTCTCTTTTTTTTTTCATACCTCGGCCTAATGTACGTATCGAGTGTATTTTTATAGAACACAAGCAGATCGATAAAGAACAATGGACATGAGTGTTTTTATTATTGTCTGTCTGTAATGATATGTCCATTGATATGCCAAATGTGTAATGAAGCATTAATTTTAAATTCTTTGGTATAACGGGTCCTTAAAAGTCCACGGTTTCATATATTAATGTTTGTATTATTTTACATAAAAAGAACATACATTCAATTTTGTACATTAAAAATGACCTGCTATTTATTATTCTCCAATTTATATTAGCAGTCACTTAAAAATAACTTGTTTTATTGTTTACTGTGTTATCGCCGCTTATCAGGATCAGAATACCATCGAGGGTATGGTGCAAAAGGTATCAGGTGGTCGGTCTGACATCACGATGCTAGAAATTGATAAGCTTTAATTGTATACAAAGAAGGTCAAATGAGAATTTGTTTACATTAGAGTTGAGGAAGACCACGTTATAATCAACTGACAAGGTTAGCTGTTTTGTTTTCACAACTAGTCATAAAAATATTTTGTTTATTCAAAATATCTTTTTCTGTTTTCGAATAACAGTTTTATATTTATGACGGTGTGCGTAGTGTGAGGGATGACGAATGTGTTGATTTGCGCGCCTTTCGTGGTCACATTCCTTTCTTCCAGTTCTATGTCATCTCTTTTATTGTCCCAGATTACGTCAACACTCCAACAGGTATTGTCCTGAAGATGTGGGTGAACCTCGCTGATTGAATCTCCTAGGCTTCTATACTTTACATTTTGACTTCTTTTGACGTCAACCAGACGCCCGTATCCAGGCTTCTGGCCGACTTTGCCTGAACGTAATTTCCGGGGATCTGAGTAATCCAAGCTAATCCTATGAAAGAAATTTCGAAATTTTTGTAGAGGTAAAAGCAGAAATCGATAATAAGGAAATTGTAGATGGTGGTTGTAGCTAGATGCGTACCAGGCCACATGTGGATGCTGCGGTTTGAGAGGCATAACCTTTATAATATTACTAAAAATTAGGCATAGTTAAATAAGGAATTATTTTTAATAAAACCTAGACAGAGTGTCAGAGAATGAGAAAACTAACGTTCTGTTTTTCATTATTTTAATTTTCTTTGTTATATAAAAAAATGATCAGTCTAACCATACTCACATTAAGTTTACAAGTTTGGTAATATCTGTACTATTTGATGTATATTATGAACAAAAATAAACAAAAACAAGGCACGGACTTTTATATCAATAAGTGTACGCTTTCACATGATAAAATAAGCACTACATGTATCGTTTTGAAAAATAATGCTTC
This sequence comes from Euprymna scolopes, assembly GCF_053919585.1. Classification (NCBI taxonomy): domain Eukaryota; kingdom Metazoa; phylum Mollusca; class Cephalopoda; order Sepiida; family Sepiolidae; genus Euprymna; species Euprymna scolopes. Next base: position 42,982,596 of record NC_136519.1, on the reverse strand, counting down.
ACTTTTGTTTCCAACTGTGCGGCTATATTCATAATAAAAGTCACTTTCAAAGTAAATATATATTTATTACTAGGGGAACGGCTTGCCAAAGTCTAAAGGTCAGTCTAGGATAATGTTATTTTAGTGTCATCTTTAAATATAGCATATACTTGTATTACATTAAAACATTTTATGCACACTAAACACTGCTTCAGCTGCCCGTAGATTAGAATCGCAGCCATCTTTTTATGATTGTGACACTAAAATATTATTACACATTATTTGGGTTCTGTTTTTTTTTCATTACTAGGGAGAATTCAAACTAAAAAAGGCATCGAAGAATGTAACAATCAACATTTGTCATCGAGATAAACTTATTATGTCATCTTCATTGTTTCGCGGGAGCCGGGTCATCTGAACATAATTATTACAAATAAATTATAAGTAGCGGGGCCTGTGAAATCTCCGAAGGGGACTCATTCATATGTAATATATTGATGTCGGCATTCTGTAGATATTCACTGTAAATGGCGACGCTCTGGTATTATTGTAGCTCTTTTGTTAAAACTGTAAAATAATTTATCTAAGCTAGCACGAACCCCCGGCAAAACTCGGTCGTAAAGTTCGCATTAATAGGATACTGTAATTCTTGAAGATTTCGTTCATATTATCATGAAGTCAATGTTTTATCGATTTTTGTTTATTATACAGTTGCGATATCAAAATAAAATATCTATTACCTTGAATCAAACCAAAATAAAACTTATAAAGAACACACACACACACACGCACACACACACACACACACACACATATATATATATATATATATATATATAAAATATGAGTACCTTCAACCATAATCGAAAATGAAACTAAATTTATGATGAATTCTTTACAAAATTATTTTAAAAAATAGATGATTACAATGCCATCACCTATAATCGAAACGAAACCAAATCCTGTGTAGAATTCTTGGGAAAATTATTCATGACAAGAAACAGAAGTACATAACAATCAAGCAGAAAAACACACATGCTGCCGTGTTAATGTATAAATTAATCAAAAAGTTCTATTTTAAAGTAATTCTCAAGAGAACGTGACAACTGCATTTTCCTTTTTTTCTTTCTCAGAGCAGATTAAATATAATATCTACTTTAAATGAAACCGATTTTAATATTTTCTAAATATGTGAGACAAATTGTGTGTTTGTGAGAAAAGATAAATTCTACCTACATATATACGATGATAATGTTATTTAAAACTTAATTAACGACGACTATCTTAAACACAATTTGTCCACTTAATATGCGCGTTAATTAAAACGATTAATTTACAACGTGAAGAAACAAAAAAAAACTGATCTGCGGTAGAAAAAATACACAATCACACCCGTATGTATATATATATATATATATATATATATATATATATATATATATATATATATATATATATATATGCGTGATCTTGCGTTTACTTTCCTGTCTTTTTCTGTTTTTTTAATCATCGACACACGCTTACAAAAGTCAAGACAATAGAACACAACAAGCAGAAATCAATGTCTTTTTCTTAATTTTTTTTTCATTAGTTATGCGCCCAGCATCTACACACACAATGGCGATAGACCAGTCAATTGAGAATCTTTTACGGTTCGCACGACCCCGGCTTTGTTACGAGAGATCAATTCTGCTTTCCTTACATGAGTATCTACATTCTTTGTTCATTTTATGCGTTTACATATATACGTGTTGTAAACAGTCTTCAGTGCCTAGCAATGTTTTTCAAATAGGCTTGTTTAGAGATACAGTCATGCATTGAAATTTACAATTAAGGTAATCATCGTCGTTGTTGCCTGACGTAGTATTTTCGTTGATCTTAACACACAAAACACACCTGTTGAAACATAAATGCTACAACGCTCGGGCGATATTTATAAATTTGCCGTGAATTACAATTAGAATATATTTAGTTGCATTACAGTTTTACCTCTTCATTTTTGTATGGCCGATGGAAAAAGTGAACGGGGCGGCAAATCTATATTCAAGAAGAAAGGCTATTAAGAATAGGCAACATACCGAAACTTTCACCTGACAGACTTTTGAGATAAAAATGACGTGTTTCACATTATTGCTTCAACATGTAGACAGAGTCAGATACGAGGTCGTTTTTTACAGTGCGGAAATCTCACTCGCCAAAAGATTTGCTTTCTTGATAGGAACAAATATAAACATTTTGTCTCAGTTTAGAAATATTTCTCCCTCACTGACCGAGAAAAAAGAAAAGTGAAAGGTTGTGTCAGATGGTATACTACACATTGTTCTTAGCACAACATACAACAAAATCACACATGCAAATGTACAAATTAAGATGTTGATTTAAAATTATAATTACAAGCGTTTTAGCACGTCTATCTCATCCTAGTCATTAGTGGTTGTTGTTTTCATAGTTAAAGCGAACATTATCGAAATACATCTCGGGCTTTACACACACACACACACACATACACACACACACACACACACACACACATATATATATATATATATATATATATATATATATACTAGCATTTAAGCAAGACGTTGCCCGGTTTTTTGGATGTATATGTTGACCAAAACAAGAAACAAAAAAGGTCATTTTTTTTTACTTTGACCCCTATTATTACCGCTTAACATATATTGTTTGGGGCTAAAATCATATTATTAAGTTAAATCCATGTCCAAGAGACCTATATAAAAAATTTCAAGTGTTTGGACCAAAAATTAGCGGATGAGTTTAGTAGAGGTCTCAAAGATCAAATCGTTGAACATTTACACCTAACCAGAAAAATTTTCTGGGCGAAAACGGATTACAACGATGTTCCTAACTCTCAGTACCCTGTCTATCGAATGTCGAGTCTGTAGACTTTAAATTGACAAAGTTATGGGTAGAAAATTGTTCGCACACACACACACGTTCACTTTTATATATATATAACTAGCATGGGTACCCGGCGTTCCCCGGGTATTCGGAGGTGTATGCTGAGAAAAAAAAGCGGCCATTTTTTTTAACTTTGACCCCTATTATGTCCCCTTAAACTAGTTTTATGCTCAAATAAAGTTATTAAGTTAGATCCATGTCCAAGCAACATGTATCTAAAATTTCTAGTTTGTTGAACCAAAATTGTCGGAGGAGTTTGGTAGATTCTCAAAAGTCAAATCGTTGAACGTTGAACCCTTAATCGACAAATTTCTGGGAAAAAAACGGGTCACATCGGTTTTCCCTAATCTCAGTATTCTGTATATCAAATTTCGAGTGTGTAGACTAAAAATTGACAGAGTTATTGCATAGGGAAATGTACACAGACACACACATACGCACACGCACAGATACTTTCACTTTTATAGATATATAGATTAGCATTACAGGGAAATGTACACACACAGACACAGAGACACACACACACTGACACGTTCACTTTTATAGATACTAGCATTTCAGTCTGGTGTTGTCCCGTTGTTTAGAGGTGTATGTTGAGAAATAAAGCGGTAGTTTTTTTTTTCAATTTTGCCCCTATTATGACCCCTTCCCCATTTATTGTTTTGGGCTCAAATCATATTAAGTTAGATCGAAGTTCGAGCTTTCAGACGAAAATATTAACAAATTGGCTAAAAAGCTTAGTATCTCCATCTTAAACTGGGCACTTTTCTAAAGGTGGGGTCCCCTTTTCGCCTATATTCTGGAAAGTAATCCTCGGCTTTCGATTGACTATCCTTAATTTAAACATAAGTCACTTCCGGTTTGGCGGTGGTCGTAACAGCAAAAGCGCCAGGTTTTCCCTCATTCTTTTCCTCCTTCATGGTACGGGTTCAAGCACTACGACTTTATATATATATATATTTTTTTTGCTCAACATACACATAAAAACACCCCGGTAACGCCGGGCTGAAATGCGAGTATATCTATAAAAGTAAACGTCTCTGTGTGTCTGTGTGTGTACATTTCCCTACGCAATAACTCTGTCAATTTTTAGCCTACAAACTCAACATTTGATATACAGTGTACTGAGCTTTAAGAAAATCTTTGTAATCCGTTGTTGGCCAGAAATTTGACTGTTAAGAAGTCAAAGTTCAACGATTTGATCTTTGAGAAATTTACCATAGTCGTCCGCCGATTTGGGTCTAAGTACTTGAAATTTTAGATATAGATGTTAAGGGATCACAATAGGGGTCAAATTGACAAAAAATGACCGCTTTTGTCTCAACATACACCTTCAAACACCTGGGCAACCGCGAGCTGAAATGCTAGTATCTATAAAAGTGAACGTGTCAGTGTGTGTGTCTGTGTGTCTGTGTGTGTACATTTCTCTATGCAATAACTCTGTCAATTTTAAGTCTACAGACTCGAAATTTCATATTCAGATTACTGAAATTTGGGAAAATCTTTGTAATCCATTTTCGGCCAGCAATTTGGCAGTTAAGGGGTAAAAATTCAACGATTTAACCTTTGAAATCTCTACCAAACTCCTCCACTAATTTTGGGTATAAACAATTGAAAATTTAGATATAGGTTCCTGGACATAGATCTAAATATAAATATGATTTGAGCCCAAAACAATAAATGTTAGGGGGTCATAATAGGGGTCAAATTTAAAAAGAACTTGACCTCTGCGGTCTCTACTAAATTACTCAGAAAATTTTTGGTCTAAACATTTAAAATATGACATGAAGTATATTCATAGATAGAGCAAGCTTTATAATCGTTTTGCTTCGAAAATCTTTTAGTTACCAATATATAAACGTATGCATGCATGTGTGTATATCTGCATGTGTGCCTAAAACTTTCGACATAGGCGATGGATTTGACCAAGATCAATATCATTTTGAACTTCGACCTTTCAGACGACAAGTATCGAACAGTTGGTTAAACGTATTAATTTCTCCAGCTTTAACTGGCCACTTTTCTACAAGGGGTGCGCTTTTTTCTCCCGATATTTTTTAACGTAATCTTCTCCTTTCGATTGTCTAGCCTTTCTTTACATCTACGTCGATTCAGGTTTGACATTAATCGTAACAACAATGACGTCAGGGTATTTTTTTTTGCCTGTTCTTTTCCTCTTTCGCGGTACGGGTTCGAGCCTGCCTTCCTACTTCCAATTTCTTTTTTTATTTTTTTTTACTCAAGATACACATTCAAACACCCGGGCAACGCCGGCTTAAATTCTAGTATATCTATAAAAGTGAATGTTTCTGTGTGTGGATGTATGTGTGTCTGGGTACATTTCCCTACGCAATAACTGTCACTTTTATGTCTACAGGCTCGAAATTTGATGTACAGGCTACTGAAATAGTGAAAAATGTTTTGTAATCCGTTTTCGGCCCGTAATTTAGCTGTTAAAGAGGCATAGTTCAACGATTTGACCCTTTAAAAATCTACCAAACTCCTACACCAATTTTGGGTATATACACTTTAAATTTTAGATATAGGTCCCTGGGACATGGATCTAACTTAATAAATTTGTGAGAGCCTTAAACAATAAATATTAAGGGGGTATAATAGGGATAAACATTTTATAAAAATTGGCCTCTGCAGTCTCTACTAAATTACTCAGAAAATTTATAGTCCAAACATTTGAAATTTTACATAACAGGTATTCAGAGATAGGACAAGATTTTAATCCGTTTGGGTCGAAAATTTTATCTACCAATATATTAATGTATGTATGTATGTTTGCTCGTCTGCATAAAAATTTCGACAGAGGCGACGGAAATTCCTTAGATCAGTATCGTTTTGAAGCGCGACACTTCAGACGACAAATAACGAAAAATTGGCTAAAAACATTAATTTCTTCACCCTAACTGGGCAGTTTTAAACAGGGAGGGATCGCTTTTTTCGCCGCTATGTTCGAAGGTCATCCAATCTTTTCGATTGTCTAGACTTAATTTAAACCTCACTTAATGTCACTACCGGTTTGGCGGTGGTCGTAAGAGCAAATGCATAATGTTTTTACCCGTTCATTTCCTCCTTCGTGGTAGTGGTTCGAGCTTGTTTTCCTACTATCACATTTTTTTGGGTGTCAACATACACCTCCAAACACCCAGGTAACGCCGAGCTGAAATGCTAGTGTATCTATTAAAGTGAACATCTTTGTATGTATCTGTGTGTCTGTGTACATTTTCCTATGCAATAATTCTGTCAATTTTCAGTCTACAAACTCAAAATGTGAGAAACATAGTACTGATATTTGGGAACATCTTTGTAATTCGTTTTCGGCTAAGAATTTGGCTCTTAAGGGGTCAAAGTTTAAATATTTGACCTTTGAGACCTCTATCAAACTCCCCCACCATTTTGGGAATAAACAATTGAAATTTTAGTATGCATTCCTTGAACATTGGTCTAACTAATTAACTTTATTTGAGCCCCAAACAATAAATGTGTAGGGGTCATAATAGAGGTAAAATGTAAAAAACATTTCACCTCTTCGGTCTCTACCAAATTACTCAGACATTTTGGGTCTAAATATTTGAAATTTTACATAAAAGGATTAAGAGATAGCGCAAGGTTTTTAATCGACTTGGGTCGAACATTTTTAAGTTAACAATACAGAAATGTATGGCTGTATGTACGTTTGCATGACTGCTTAAAAATTTCGACTGGGACGACGAATTTTACTAATATCAGTATCGTTTTGAAGTCGATCTTCAGACGACAAATGCTAAAACAAAACTTTAACATCTTCGATTTCAATTGGGCACTTTTCTACAGGGGGAAGCTTTCTTCGTCGGTATTTTTGAAAGTCATCCTCTCCTTTCGATTATCTAGCCTAAATTTTAACGTACGTCACTTTCGGTTTGGCATTATGTACTTTTCCGCCTTCGCCGTACGCATTCCAGCCTGCCTTCCCACTACCATTTTTCTATTTTTTTTTGCTAAACATACAAATCGAAACACCGGGGTAACGCCGGGTTGAAATGCTAGTTATAAGCGAAATATTAGAATTTGATTCTGACTTAAGTATATTTAATCTTTTTTTTTTCTAACATATTATGAGGATTATCTTTATTTTTAGTCTTTCTCTGTACACTGTATCTTGGAGATTCAGAGTTTCTATCTTGCGGCGGTTACCAGCTAACGAAGGCAGAATTAATAGTTTGCCGAAACGTAGTGCAACAACAATAAAAAAAACGATTAAGGTAATAATCCGCAATTAATAAATTAATCAAATAATACTCATCTTAATAATTATTTCCAATTAATAAAATCAATCTCTATATATATAAAAGCGAAAATGTGTGTATGTTTGTATGTATGTTTTATGTATGTATGTGCGTTTGTGTGCCCGCTTAAAACTTTCGACGGACAGAACAAACATTCACAAACTTGGTATCATATTGAAGCTCCATCAATTGCCCGGAAAATATCGAAAAACTGGCCAAAAACGTTCATTTTTGCACGCTTAAATCAAATATTTTCTAGAGGGGGAGGGGATCAACAAACACAGTCCTCTCATGGCGATATCGGTTCTACGCATGCGTCAGATGACGTCAGGACTGGATTTAGTTTAAATAATGTGAGAACTGACTAAAGTTTATGTACGTCGTGTTAGATTAGTTGGGTAGAGCGTTGGGTCATTATCCAAACGTTTTGGGTTCGAATCGTGGTGTGAGATATCTTCTTTTTTTTTCAATTTTTAAATTTAATATTGAAGCAGGGTTATGTAAGCCATTTTAAACGAAACGTTCGTTTTTCGGCTTTGTTTTTAATAGGTTTATTCTTAGGTTTTCATGACCCCTCAAACCCCGACCGACCCCATACACCCCCCTCCAAAAAAAACCCCGGTACCCACCGATTTTTTTTAATTTTAATATTGAAACAGGCTTATTTAAGCGATTTTTCAAGTGTTTTTTTTTTGTTTTGTTTTAACATTTGTTTTTTCGGTTTTCTTTTTTGTTTTTTCGATTTTTACATTAAAATCGTTCGTTTATTATTAGGTTTTCATTAACAACCACACACATCTCCAAACACTCGGGCAAGGCCAGGTACCCCCCGCTAGCCTATATATATATATATATATATATATATATATATATATATATATATATATATATATATATGTATATATATAATTATTTTTTTACTATAACAATTAAATACCTACATACACTAGTGTTTCATCCTTTCGGGATTCTTCAGTGCAGGGTGTCACGATTACTACCAGTCGAACGATTCGAACCCCGCGACACGAGACATCTCTGGCTAGATTAGCGGAGGCCGTATCCATTCGGCTACCATTAATCATGTGAAATAGCGTTGAATTTTTAAACATTTAAATTTAAATGTTCATTACGTCAGACAGACAGTGATCAAATCGTTATACGATTATCTACGCATAAGAGCTAAATTGACCGACTTTTTAATTCAACAGAAAGTGCTCAACGATAAGAAACGTATTTCTTAAAGGGGACTATAATAATTAAATACCTACAGACACTAGTGTTTCATCCTTTCGGGATTCTTCAGTGCAGGGTGTCATATATATATATATATATATATATATATATATATATATATATATATATATATATATATATAAGCGCAAATATGTATGTATGTATGCATATTTTGATGTTTGCTTGTGTGTCCGCTAAAACTTCCGACAGCCACGACGAAAATTCACCTTCCCCGTATTATATTGAAGCCCCGTCATGCGCTTTAAAATAATCGAAAAATTGGCAAAAAACGTTGATTTCCGAAATCCACAATATTCTGCAGGGGGCGTCAATAAAAACCACCCCCTCGTGATGACGACCGGTTCTACGCATGCGTCAGATAACGTCATGACCTGATTTATTAAATAGTTGAAGAACTGAATAAATTTCATGTACGTCGCCTTTGCTCAGTTGGTTAGCTCGTTGGTTCGTTATCTGAACGTTTTGGGTTCGAATCGTGGTATGAGATGTCTTGTTTTTTTCGATTTTTTACATTTAAATATTCAACTAGTGTTATTTTAGCAATTTTTCAAGTAAGGTTCGTTTTTCTGTTTTTTATTTTACTTCGCTCATTCTTAGTGACAGCCAAAAACACCCGGGTACGCACCGATTTTTTTAAAATTTTAATATCGAAACAGACTTATTTAAGGCAGTTCTCACGTGTTGTTTTTCTTTTAATGTTTTTTTTTTCTGTTTTCTTTTTTGTTTCTTCGATTTTTACATTTAACATCCTTCGTTCGTTTGTCTATAGTTAGTTTCTTTGTATTTTTTCCGATTTTTGGATTACCCCCCCCCCGCTTAAGTTTTAACGTTCGTTTTTAGGTTTTCTTTTTTTTTACTTTGCTTACAACAAACACACCTGGTCATTAACCTGAATAGCTATTGCTTACGTCGTCGTCGTCGTCATTGTCGTCGTTGTTGTCGTCGTCGGCGTAGTAACGCTCTCCGACTGCCGTGCGGGCATCTTTCAATTTGGTTCTTACTTAAATAAATCATAACATCTTTCAGTAACTCGTTCTGGCTGGCGAACGGTTCATGTTTTTTTCACATTTTATTGTGAAACTTCGCCTCAGGGCTTCCGGTTCGCCCGCCCCCGGTTTATTTTTTTTATTTAACAGCACACACACACCCACACACGTCCAAACACAGCCGGAAAACACCGGGTACCCCCGCTAGTATGTGTATATATATATATATATATATATATATATAAGGTAAAATGTGTTTAAATGTGTGTGTGTGTGTTTTTATGTCTCGCAAAAACTTCTGACACGGGCCACAGATTTTCGCCTAATTGGTATCATTTTAAAATTCAAACCTTTGCCCAACAAATATTAAAAAAATGGGCAGAACATTTATCGCTTCACCCTAGAATCATCAGTTTTTTACAGGCATTATGTTGCAAAAACGTCCTCTCACGCCGGAAAGTTTAAATATAAAAAAACCAACCCGATTTCGTCAACGTCTCCTTAGCGCATTTGATTTGAGGTCGGCGTCATTATCTAAAGGTGTTAAGTTCGAATCGTGGCGTAAGATGTATTTTTTTTCGATTTTTACATTTTAATATTGAAGCAAGGTTATTAAAGCCATTTTCCACGTTCTATGTTTTTTTTTTGTTTTTAAATAGATTTTTTAAAGAAGCTTTAACGTTCGTTTTTTGTTTTCTTTTTCCATCACGTTCGCGGTTTCTTTTTTGTTGAATTTTTCAGATTTTTACATTTAACATCGTTTGTTTGCTTACTTTAGTTTTTTGTGTGTTTTCCGATTTTTTTAAGTTTAAACATTTTTTTATATAAAATATTTAAAATTAATTATTCAATATTTAAAAATATTTATTTCCCTTATCCTTATGTTTTGATTACCCTCCCCCCGCCCGAGCACACACACTTCTAAACATCGGGACAACGCCGGGTACCCCGCTAGTAATATACAGACGTGGAACTATTCTAAAATTATAGCAACTCCTATTCTTAAAGTTGTTTTTTTTATTTAATATCAAATATTGTTTTTATATAACTGTAAAATGAGTTTATTTCATTTTTTTTTTGTAAAAGTTTGTAAAAACGTTAAACCAATAAAAATTAAAACTAAAATTACTTATAGCGAAACGCCGGATAATAACAGCTTTTTACCTATTGAAATGCATTGTAATTTTCCTTAAATGTGTGATCATGAAAATCAGTATTCAGGGAGCAGAATATTACAAAGATAGGTATTTGCTACTGTTTGATTACCACCACGAACCACTCTCATGTGAAAGAAATATATAATGGTTTTGACGTCGAAATATATTTATAGACGTGTTGAGCCTTGCACAAAAGAGAAAATGTGATATTTAGGAAAAGATTGGCCAAGTCCAACCAGCAAACTGTGAGTGAAACGGATGGTAACGAGGCAATAGTTAATCGATGAGCGATGATCCATGGGCAAGACAAATTGAAGTTCTCTATTGGCTACGTTTAAACAAGCCCAGTCGTATGAATTCCTGCCTACTGTAATGCTTTTGATGTTTCATATAGTTGATTGCAAGTCAAAGCACAGTTTCATTTATTGATCACAGATTTAAAGACGCGTTGTAGAAAATAAGGAACAGTGGAACGTGGCGGTCGTTGAAAGAGAAGAAAAGTACGGAAAGGCAACACACAATATAAAGAAATGAAATCAACGTCTAACCAAAAAAAGAAGGAAATATTAGTAAAGGAAAATAAAAGACAGTGCGAATATTATATAAGAAAGGTGAAACCATATTTGTATGCATTCATTCTATCTGAGTTGTAAGTTATAGAAATTATATTTAATATTAAAGACGGATATATTTTCCTGGAAAAATCTTGAGTGCGCTTAAATGTATGTTCCCTGCAAGACATATCCAGTAAAACTCGTCTACCTACAACCACTGCCAGAAATGTATACCACATACTATATGTGAGTAAAAGAAAACGAAACGTACGTAAACACAGGTTTTCCACTAGAACTGCTTCACTGTGAAACTCAATATTGCACGTCTGTTTCCCCGTTTACTACAATATATCTTTTTAGTCTAATGTAAAAAAAGTTCTATGTTGGAAAAAATATGGTTCTACCGAATTTCCTCCAAGGACAATAATTCCTCGTGTTATTTCACCAACAAACTCGAACTCATTTATTCTTATCTTCGAGTATAAGAAGGTAAGTGCATATGAAGTGGTATGTGATACGATAAGCAAAAACAGTAGGAATCTGAGTTGCTATCTTGATGCAACAAAATGTGATGCACGTTCCGATCATAAATACATCCGTAACCCTAATAGTTTTCTCCTCACAACTAACAGAGAACTTTAACAGTAACATAGTCGCTCTTCCCTTAATTCCATATACATGCAATTTATTTTTAATAGTTTTCGCTAATTTAAATTTCATATAAATCATAAACAATCATAGTGATGTCGTTTTCATGATACGAATAAAGGCAGTGTTGAATGATGTGTCATAATTTACAGAGTATCACTCTTGGTAAAATAACACAATGTAAGGGAATTGTAATGGTTATAATTTGTTGATTATCTGTCGATAAAAACACACTTTATTTGATCGTAACATACTAGATTTCACCCCGTTTAATGAACTATATTCAGACAATGTTAGCCAAAAAAGCAATCTGAAAGAAATATATTGTGTACAGTTAATCGAATATTAGTTGTAAATTGTACACAGAAAGGTTTGAGAAATGTGGATCTATACAATACCCAATATTATAAATTTGTTAATGACAGCAAAATATCAACTACACGTGATATCTTAAGGATGCATCCTCAGGAAGAATTAGGATTATTACCAGTCTGAATATCTTTAGCGTATATGTAAGCATTTTATATTTATTATGTGTTATCCATTCAATGTTGCTGAACGCGTTACGATTTTCTGATCGACGCTTTATATTTAACCACTGTAAATACACATATGCCAGTTATTTGACTGTACAAGAAACGAGAAAATGATCGCCATAATAAAGACGATATACATCCATTTCTGTTTAATGAAAACTCGTTATCTTTTTTTCTTTGCAGACCATCTCCTAGTAAGCCAGTGGTGTACAATATCCACGAGCCACAGAAGCCTTTTATCACGTCTGAAAGTGAAATAATGTCTAACGAATGTGATCGAAGGTGCGCCGTTGTACTACTCAAGGTCCCTTCCGATCATAATTATTACAACAGGATCATTGCTAACAACCTGAAAATTCAAATCCATACAGTTCAAAAGGTTGAGGGCGAAGCCTAATGATGTTTCGACCTACGACCTACATCGTGCACCATCCCATCTTTGAAGTGAGCTTAAAGTCAACAAATAAGTGTACCTGGATGTGCTGAAGAGTGTGATGATCCTTGTGTGTAGCAGTCCAAAGAGATCTCCTACATAATCAAGTTACCTGAATTGATTTTTTTCAATAAAGGATCTAAACAACGCTCTAGTATAGCTTTCTTTAATTAGACAAATTTATCGTTCTTCCCTGTATATTTACGTCACACACAAAATGAAAATTGCCAATATTTTACTGTACTCAATTATTATGTGGCATAATCAACCGTAGAATATTTTGGTAACTAACGCATGATCTACTGATAGAAATTATAATATGTGGAAACGCTTTCATTTGACTTAATTACGGCATGCCTCCAATTGTGTTTGAATTACAAAGAAAAGTGGCTGACAATGTTAAACAGATTTGATACCAACTGGATAAACAAAAATCAGTTAAAATATCATACCAAACTCTTTTTTTACAAAAATAAATAGGTAATTTTTTTCTACTTCAAAATTATTGTTACAATGTCTGTCTCGTGTCTTTTGTAACAAGGCCACTAACCGGAATTTTAAAGACGTTGCGGTATAATCCTTCAAAATTTGAGTCTTGTATCATAACTCAAATTTAGCTCTTCTCTTTTAGAAATGCTGCTTCCAATTATCAGCTAAAATACGTCTCAAATATAGCGGATCATTATATTAAGGTGGTGCTCTTACAAGGCATTCAATCACTTGTCTCTATCCCCGACTTATTCATGCTGTATTTGTTACCCCAACAACATGTCCCATTTCGATGCTGAGCATAGTCGCTTAACCGTTTGTAGATATCTCAATTCCATTTGCCCGTACATCTGTCAATTACCATCACGTTTTCCCCTCTTTTCAGTTGTTGATATTTTCTATCCGTAGAAGTTCTCATCGTATATAATGCAAATGTGTGTTGGATTATTCTCATAGCCAAATAAATTAGGAAATATATTATTTTACCAATTCTAATTATTTCTTTGAAGACTCCGACTTGGTGTTGAAGTTCAAAATTCCTTGAAAGGTAGATTAAAATAGACATTTAGGATGTTGCATGATTGACTCGGCTCGTTTCGTCCTCTACTGCTGAATTAAAATACACTTATGGAGAGAGAGAGAGAGAGAGAGAGAGAGAGAGAGAGAGAGAGAGAGAGAGAGAGAGAGAGAGAGAGGTAAGCATAAAAATGATACAGAAAAATATATAGATAAAAACGATGGGAAGAGATGATAATAAAGGCAAATTCAATTCTGTTTCATCTGAATAAACAAAAAGTACACTGCTGTTTCCTACTAAATATATTGTAATATTTTTAATCCTTCCAAATTTTACATGATTTACAAATTATCTTCTATAATCTTTTCTTCATATTTATTCCAAACATTAATTCTTAAATTTTATTCTGCAAGTCACTCTAAAACAATGGTATGAAGCCTCGTGATGCACCGATCTAAAAAACGGTGAATATGATTAGCGCAAATATTTAATGATGAGTATTTGCAAATTGAATTCGTACGACACAATCACGTTGATCCACCGATCTCTAAATTTAAACAACAATGAGCCTGGCCAGTAGCAGATGGATAAAAATTTGGGAAGGTTAGGCGTTGTATGTACCGCGCTATGTCGTAGAAAATTAAAGGTTAGTATCTGGAGCGCGTTTAACTCACGAGTAGGGGAAACCTGAATCGAGACGGAAGCAACGAAAACCTATCGTTTCTACATATCTACCCGAGATTACTGTGGCTCTACAATTTAGAAATCCGTGAGCGTCGACACTATTAAATCAACAGGGCCGCTGGATTTGAAAAAAAATGAACAGAGAACTCAGAAGTAGAAAGACAAATAAGAATATGTAAAAATCAATAATTCTTGTAAATATCCAATTGTAACACATAAATCTATTCGCGGGGCGTAAATAATGAATAATTTAATGAAGGGTCTATACCAATCCGTAAGACTAACTTCAAAAAAGAAAATACTAGACCATTCCAAAGAATAAATGAAATAATAGTACTAATTGAAGAGACTTCGACTTTTTATCAGAAACTTTATGGTAATAAAGGGCGCAGAGTATAACAGACGAGACCTATATATTAGATAAATCATAATTTAATGTATACAGCAAGTTCACATTTTTTATAAATAAATATCATGAATTAAAATTTGACAGAAACCTCTTCAGTGCTTAAAAATGTTTTTCCACGAACAGACGACAAGTTTTAGTCGCAGAATAAAGTAGACGTTCTACGTTTATCTAGTAAGTTTCCCGGTCGTAAACATGCTTAATGTAGTTTAATTTATGTGTATTGTTATTATTACTACGACATTTCCCTTGAAAAAATGACTTCATTGCCATTAGCTAGAATCGAAAAAAAAAACCGCATAGCGTTCCAAGAAGCGTCGACTACCGTTTGAGCCTTTGCGAAATAGATAAGAATACTTAAGGTATAAACCACACAAAGCTACATTTGATTCTGCGCATGTGCAAACGTAATAGAAATATACTGGCAATTTAAAATGAACAGTTTGAATGTCAACTTGTAGAAATATTTTGGGCGGGTTATTTATCAGTACATATAAAAATTTTACTCGTTACAAAAAATTATTGGTGTATAATTACTATTTTTTTTTAATTCTAATGTTATGCGGCCATTAGTTTTGGAATTTATTGGTTAAATATTTTAATACAGTCACACGCATGCATATATCTACACCGTGTTATTTCAATAGTCACAATGCCCCTGTTCTGCAACCTAAACCAAAATTTCATGTACAAAGCTACATCCTAAAAACTGCACGCCTGTGGAACTCTAATCCGTTTTCCGGCTTTGCAACTGAGAACAATATGATGGTTTTCAAGTCTAACGTGAACAAGTTCTTGATGAGCCGTTCCCTTAAGCTATCCAAATTACCCCGATTATTACGACATTTCCCGTGACTACTATACACCGATTAACCCTTATCCTCGAGTAACCTTTGAGCTTTTATAAGTAGTGATTTCTTTATAAAAAATGTGCTTTGTTTAGCTATCAGTGAATTAGCAAATAATCTAGCAAAATAAAATGGATTTTATTCATTTATTGTGACAAATTTGGAGCAAGAAATGAGGCGATTACCGTTTGCCTTCCGAGCTCTTACTGTTGTTTGATTTCTGAATTAAAGTCGAGAGAAAAAAAACCAAAGAGAAATCGTTAAATGGTAAGAATTAAGCAATAATCCTGCTTTCAGTTGAGATTTCAATGGCAATATTTTCTTATTCAGTAAATCCGTTTATTCATCCGATGGTGAATAGGCAGGGACACCGCTGTAAGCAGACTAATTCAATAACATCGTATGTATTCAAATGATTTCTACTATTGCCATTCTAAATTTCAAGAATTTTTCACATTAAATATTATGGAAACTTGTATATGTCGCGCTTTAATCCCCTTTTCTACAACACTGAGCCAATCTTGACTAACGGATTGAATAAGATTTCTATAATATACATTTCACCTTCCTGCTTTAACGTGTGTATGTGGGTATGTATTTATGCATGCCTTAAACTTTCGTAGATCAGTATCGTTTTAAAACCCGACCCTTCGGACGCAAATATCGAAAAATTGGCAAAAATCATGAATTCCCACACCCCTAAGTGGGTATATTTCTACAAGGATTGGTCGTTTTTTCGCCGATATTTTCGAAAGTCATTCCAACTTTTGGATTGACTAGCCTTAATTTAAACATTCGTCACTTCCGCTTTTGCGATGGGCGGAACAGCAAAGGCGTCACGTTTCTTTCTCGTCCTTTATCATCTTTCACGAGATGGGTTCAAGCCTGCCTGCCGACTACCACTCGGGCAACACCGGACCTTAAGACTAGTATCAAATAAATAACAAACATTTTCTCCAACATAAGTTAACGATGCACCTTACCTTGATCGTTAATTTTTATAAATGTTTTTAAATCACGAAGAGTAAAGTGTTCAGTAACCATGTTTAAAAACTGTAGTGAATGAGCAGTAACAGAATCTAAACTGTGGAGACTGATGAAGATCTCCCCACCGTTATGACTAGTGTTGGTCAGTATGAAACGGACAGTTTTATGATGAAGATTTGTTTTTTTTACTGAGGCTCCACTTCGATATTTTGCATTCGTTTCTGTCAGTTTGTAGTTAATTAATTATTATGTCTATCCGCGAAAATGGTATATAGGTCTATCAAGGTTCTAAACAGGTAACCCATAAATATAATTTTACGTAAAAGAATAAAATAGTTTTAATAGATATCTGTACTATTAATTCCAACATTCTATTTTATCTAAAGCCCCCGTGATTCCAGATACAAACTATCGTTTTTGACGTTTCTGAATATTTAAAATGAAGATTAGTTATTCGTATTATTTTGATTCATAAATCTACTGTATTTATCATCATTGCTATTTTTACAACCTTCAGTCGTTGTAACCCGCACCCTGTTTATGGATGACGGAACAAGGTCATGCTACCTCCGTGGCGTAAATAAAGCGTTAATTCGGAATTCCGTACAAATTCCCGAGTTCAGCAGAAGCGTTCCCGAGTGCGTGAATACACACCTGGAGACGGTCGGAGGTTACATCGATTGAAACGTTGTGAAAATGACATTCAAGATAAAAACAGTAGTCTTTAAAATCCAAATAATACAAATATCTAATCTTTTCGTAAATGTATACTAACATAGGTCAAACCACTACTATATTTTGACATGCGATTTCAAAATAAAAGTTCTTCTCGGTATATATACAGATAAATTCCATGAATAATAATGTTATTCATACCGAATCTGACGTTTGTCGTCCTATAATAGAACTAATATTCAGTCGGATTGAGTTTTATTGTGCTACGAACGAATAATTCACCCGAGCGCCCCCTCAGGACACGATTGTACAGAAAGAGATAATATAGAAAATACAATTAGGACTGCGACATTAAAGGAAGCATTTCTTTAAGTTAACATTAGTACGCATGGAAAGAAAATGTGAACTAATAATCTGAAATCTCTAAAACTTTTTTCCCCAGAAAGTCACTCATAATCGCAGTTTTTTTTTCTGGTTTTCTGCTTTAATATTATTTATTTTTTTTTGGCATCTGTGTTCTGTAAGTCACTACAGTATCGCGTTAATCTGCAATATTCAAATCTCTCACTGTTTTTATATTTTGAAGAATATATTCCTCATGTTTTTTTCAAATAGTTGTATCGTCCAATCTTTGTTGTTATTTACATACGTTTTGAATAAAAATTCGTTGTTTTATCGGATGTTTCGAATCGAATTGACGTCCCATTTCTCAATGCGGATTGGTACTTTATATATATATATGTGTGTGTGTGTGTGTGTGTGTGTGTGTGTGTGTGTGTGTTGGGATGGAGAGGGTTCCCGTAAGCCGTGGTGCAGGCAACATTTCTAGGGAAAGCAAATCTCTGATTTAAAAAAACATGCAGCGGGAGACCAGTACCCGCATTAGGCTGGTCTGCAGTTCAACTTGTTGCTCTGGCTTGTTGCTGTATCTCAACATTTTGAACCGAGAGACAGACTTGTCTGTCGTGCAAAGCTAAGCCTCTGTAACATCATCTGCGTATAGATACTCCCTCAGGAATTTGTCTATAAAAATAGTCCTGTGGCGATGGAAAATTTGTGACGTGTGCAAGCTAGAAATGCTGGAAGCATGAAATAATTGATCTCAATGACCGTCTTCAGTGTCATTCCTGCTTGAGCGTGTGAATTCACCGGTAGGACTAAAAAAAGTAATTTTTAGGCTCATGGACTTTAAGTGTCTGAGGCAGTGACACTCGTCTGACAAGACGTGTCAATCATCATATATGTATATATATATGTATACATGTATATATATATATATATATATATGTATTTGTGTGTATATATTTAGTTGTAAATAATGCGGGAAGTTCGTCATCATTGTCTGCCTTCGGGACGTAAGTTTTCTGTACAAATATTTTGTTAAAAAAAATATACTCCAGCCATAGTAAACAGTCCGAAAAATACTTACTCGAGAAAGATTGAAAAAAAAAAAACCTACTCGAAGAAAAAAAATCTACTGTTGAACACAACAGTAACATCGATGATTTTTAAAAAGATTTACTCGTGAATTCACAGTTAGACACAGCAACAGTATTCGAAAAATAATTTACGCGGAAAGTTATCACTGGCAAAAAAAAAGAAAAACAAGCTGAAGTAACTAGAACATTGTCGAACGAAGATTTACTCGGGAATTCACTGTTAGACACAGCAACCGTATTCGAAAAGTAATTTACGCGGAAAGTTTTCACTATCGAAAAACAGAAAAACAGAAAAAGAAAAGAACAAAAACGAAAGTAACTACAAAATTGTCTAACGAGATATTCGAACACTGGATACTTGAAAGCAAAATACCACTAACCATTTCAAAGTTTCTACGACAGTCAAAGAAAAAAAGGTGTTTTCGAAAACTAATTCATGCAAATTATCTTGAAGAAGAAAAGTGATATTTTTCAGCTGTACCAAGAAAGGGTTTTTTTTTAAAGAATTATTGTACGTAAATAAAACTTAACGGATTAAGTGAAAAAAACAAAACATTTTTTATCCCTCAATAGGAAAGGGGAAAAGAAAGGTTCAACGCAACAAATAATATATCGATATAATTCGGTTGAGAAAAAAAGCGAACCTAAAAAAAATTGTTCGTAGTTATTGTAAAAAGTGAATTAGTAAAATAGACTGATTTTTCTAATCTTTGAAAAAAAAAGTGGAGGATCAGTATATATATATATATATATATATATATATATATATATATATATATATATATATATATATATATATATATATATATGCATATTAAATGTGTGCGAGGCCTTTCTTCTGTCTGATGTTTGATGTCAGAATATTGGATAGAGAAGATGCCGGATCATAAAACATAAATCGGCGGAAGATAGACTAAAAAACAATATTATCAGCCGTCCAGCTCAAAATTTTATCACATTTGGATTATTTTAATTAAAACTTCACTGAGGAAAAAGGAGAAATAACAAAAAGTCTGCCCGGCGATGGGAGGTAATTAAAAAAAAAACTTTCTCCTTCAGATTTTCCCCCATTAAATTGGGTGTGTTTTTTTTCTTAATAAAAGTAAACGTTCGTATCGATCCTTTGTTTCCTAAAAACCCTTTTGCTTCACTATTATTAACACATAGCATACATATCTGGAACAATTGAGGCATGAGAAAACCTTTAAAAAGTATCTTATTGGCCCTTGAAAATTTAACTTTCTTTATGATATACGGATCCCCCCTCTAACCTACGGTTCGAATTCTTGCAATGCAATGACACCCCCTCTTAGTAGAGAAAAAGTAAACATGTATTCAACACCTCGAAGAAAGTCCCAGGAAACAGCCACTGAAACGCCAAGCTAATAACACCCAAGATGAGAATACATTTTCGATTAAATAATACAAACACTCATCATGCATGTATTCTCATATATCTTGACAGAAACAATCATTGACCACTACCAAGGAAGAACGAGGAAAAGTACAACACTTTTACGCTATTCAGTAAGGATAGGGTGGGACAATTTTCCCTCCGTCAACTTAGCTATACTTTTTAGATGGAGGTTGTAGTATATGCTTGCATAGTTAGGTTCACAGGGACCTAGTTTTTGGGGAGGGGAGCTATGTTTCTTTCGTTTTTGTCGTTTTTCCACTTTACAGCGTGTTCCACATTTTTTGCCGGAGGGTGATCTTTATATTAGATCTACCTCCAAAATTTCCTTGGGTACGACGAGTTTTCAAGTTTTCCAGTATATTCATAAAGAAAAAAATATATATTTGGCCAATACATGTAGTTTTCAAGATACAAATACATGCATTCTGCAATGTTATTTACTTGTGAAGGTGGAGGGTGTCTATTCCGATAGCTGTTATTATAATGAAAATCGGTCTTAACATGGTAAGGTTGGTTATGTTACCAACAACAACCGTACTTTACCTTTTTACGCGGGAGGGTATGCTTCCACCGGGCAACGCCGCTAAACGGGTCCTGCCAGTAATATATAAACGCATACAATAAGAGGGATTAATCTGTATAGTAAGTAAAACACACACAACCGCATATATATATGTATATATATGTGTGTGTGTGTATATATATATATATATATATACATATACATATACATATATATATATATATATATAATTATTTTTTTAACGAGAACAAGACAACAGTTGGCTAATCCGTCAGTGATAATAAAGACTAATTCGCTCGCATATTCGCAGGCAAATTCAAAGTATTATTAGAAATAGTAAAACCAAATATAGCAGCATTTAAATGCTGACGAGTACGACAGTAAACGCAATTATAGCTAAGGAATTATTAGACACGAATAATACTGAACAAAATTTGGAGCTTAAATTTACCCTCGTTAAACGTATTATTTATTTCGAGTAGACAGACTTTCCTGTAAATACTGCCACATTTAACGAACGCATGTACAACTCAGCCAGATGAAGCGTACAAGAATGTGTCTCCTTTCCCCGAATTTCAACATGCCAGACAATATTTATACTTTAATCTAATGCAAGTAATAAAAACACACTTAGAATTTATTAACACTTATGATCTAGACACATGTAAATCAACCTCGTATGCATGCAACTACCCTCATATTTAAATATTTATATCCACCTAAACAGTTATCAATAGTATACACACGTTCGTTCACTAATTACACTCGCATAAAGATTCATGACCTTTTTTCAGTCTCGTGAGACAATGGATACCCACTCTACAAGTATATTTGCGTGATGTTAATATACAAGATTTGAGCAAGTCACAAATACCCCTCATCTTACCTTCGACTGCCTAATTACAGTTGTAAAGAGAAATCAATAAGGATTGTAAACACTATAGGTATTAGAGGAAAGTGCATATATTAACCAGCATTCTAAAATTTTCACCCAGTTAAACATTGAGCCGTCTCGATTTTGGACCCAGTAAACATAGTTTAAAAGATATATACATGTTTAAAGAAATATCTATTTCGTATACAATGTATAAAAAATTATCCGTAGATTAGATCATTAGAAGAAATAATTGATGTTTCCAAATGTAAACATTTATGCTAACTCTTATTCATGTTCTTATTTAAAGTTTTACAAAGTTTTAAAAATATCTCAATAAATTCATTACGTAGTATTATATACAACAAATATATGTCTATACAAAGCAAAAGTGATAACAACTTATGCACCAGCCAATAATAGAATTAGACGATAATAAGTAATAATACAAATATAATATAAAATATAATCTGGTCTAAGAAAAATACTAATATTGAAATTTCAACAATATTTTACGTGGATTTCATTGATAAGTTTTTGTATAAAGAACACAATTAGGAAATGCACTTGATATTTATTAAACACAAGCAGGGCTATTCGGCGTTACTCGGGGTCGTAGAAAACAATGAGAAAAAAAGTAGTTGCTTTTAAACACATGAATTATTCTTAGGATAGAGGAAATATCTATTTATCATTTGCTATTACGAGCAAAAGAACATTTTACCTACACTAGGAGGAGTATTACACAACACATACACACACACACACACACACACACACACACACACATATATATATATATATATATATATATATATATAAGGGAAAATGTCTGTGTTTCTGTGTGCCTCTGTGCATGTGTGTCTGTGTACATTTCCTTATGTAATAATTCTGCCAATGTTTAGTATACAGACTCGAAATTTGATATAAAGGTTACTGAGATTTGGGAAATCGATGTGATCGGTTTTGGGCCAGAAATTTTGCGATTAATGGGTCACACTTCAATGAATTGACCATTGAGAACTCTACGAAATTCCTCTTAAAATTTTGGGTCTAAGCACTTGAAATTTTATATATAAGTTCCTTGGACAAGGATCTAACTTAATAACTTGATTTGAGCAAAAAGCAATCAATTTTAAGGGATAATAATAGGGGTTACATTAAAAAACGACCACTGCGGTCTCTTTCAAATTACTTAGACAATTTCTAGTCTAAATATTTGAAATTTTACATGAAGTGTATTTAGAGATGGGGCAAGCCTTTTCATCAGTTTGGGTCGAAGATTTTAAGTTATCAAAAAATAAATTTATGTATATATGTCTGTTTGCATGTTTGCCTTAAACTGTCAATAGAGGTGACGGATTTTATCAAGATGAGTATCGTTTTAAATTTCGATCTTTAATACGACAAATATCGAAACATTGGCTAAAAACATCTTCCCCTTCAATTAGGCATTTTTCTACACGGGGGGTCACTTTTTCCCCGATATTTTTGAAAGCTATCCTCTCCTTTAGATTGTCTAGCCTTAATTTAAAAAAAATATCGCATCCAGTTTGGCGGTGGTCGTAACAGCGTAAACGTTAGGTTTTACCCCGTTCTTTTTCTCCTTTTATGTACGGGACGAGCCTGCCTTCCTACTACCACTTTTTTTTTCCTTTTTTGCTCAACAGGCACATCCAAACACCCGGGCAACCCATGCTAGTATGGAAAAAATGTAACTTGCCAAAGACTAGTGATTTATTTATTAAGCATGCCAATCCTCTGCAATAAAATAAAGAAATAAATCAAAAAATCTAAACATCACATTTAAAAAAAAGTTGTATATAATATTTGTAAGCAAAAGTGCATAGAAATTTATAGAACACTTACATGTGATAATATGTAAACCTTAATATAATTAAATAACTATAAAAAATATGTAAAGCACCTATATCATAAATGTGAAAACATTGCAATCTATTTCATTAATTCGTCGGTGAATTAAGATGGTAATAATAGTGCGGAGATAATTAAATATATTAATAATCAATAGTAAGTTAATTATCCTTTTAACTGTTAATTAAACTAATTCTTATTGAACTATTACGTATCTCTTGTCACTGGGGTTTATAAAGCTTAATAACACTTTTATCATAA
Organism: Euprymna scolopes; assembly: GCF_053919585.1. Taxonomy (NCBI): domain Eukaryota; kingdom Metazoa; phylum Mollusca; class Cephalopoda; order Sepiida; family Sepiolidae; genus Euprymna; species Euprymna scolopes. Next base: position 42,958,855 of record NC_136519.1, on the reverse strand, counting down.
AGTTAAAATCCATTACCACAAAGTATTTCAAGAATTAAACAAAGATTATATACACAATTGTTTGAGGATAATTATCTTTTTGTAATACAGGATATTTTTTGTGTGTAGTTTTTTTTTTTTCAGAGTGCACAGATCCCAATAAAATTATATATATATATATATATATATATATATATGTATATATATATATATATATATATATATATAATTATATATATAATTATATATAATTATATATATATAATTATAAATATAATTATTTATATATAATTATATATATAATTATATAATATATATATATAATTATATATACTATATGTATATATAATTATATATATAATATATATATATAATTATATATTTAATATATATATAATTATATATAATATATATAATTATATATTATATAATTATATATATATTATATATAATTATATATATATTATATAAAATTGTATATATATATAATTTTATAATATATACATAATTATATATATAATATATATATATAATTATATATATAATATATATAATTATATATAATATATATACAATTTTATATAATATATATATATATAATTATATATAATATATATATAATTATATAATATATATATAATTTTATATATAATTATATATATAATTATATATATAATATATATATATATAATTATATATAATATATATATAATTATATATATAATATATATATATAATTATATATATAATATATATAATTATATATATAATATATATATAATATATATAATACATATATATAATTATATATAATATATATATAATTATATATAATATATATATAACAATATATATAATATAATATATATAAATTATATGTATATCTAATTGTATATATAATATATATATAATTTTATATATATAATATATATATTATATGTATATATAATTTTATATATAGTATATATACTCCTATTTATATAATATATATATATATATTATATGTATATATACATATTTATATAATATATATGTGTGTGTGTGTCTCTGTGTGTATGTGTGTGTGTGTATGTATGTGTAGCGGGCAATACTGTTTATATCTACACCGGCATTATTATTCTTCCTATCAATTGCTTTTACATTATTACCATAATATTTTGATATATGGAGTGTTAATATATTTTATCAGTTATTTTTGTAGAGCTATACGTATGTTTAACAGTATTTATACGTCATGTAAAGATTTCTTTACCGGAAGAGGTAACCTTAAAAGACAAAATAATTTAGGAATTAGCTTATAGATTAAACGGTGAGAATAAAATTAACAATACACATGCGTCTATTTATTTTAAATAGCCAAATTTTTGATCAAATCGGGCGATTGCCTGTTCTAATGTGGAGCAGTGTCTTCTAGTGACTAAATTTACAATACATTGTAGTCCACATTGCACTGAAAAGAACATACTATTGATTTAAAAAAAATAGTTCACGTATAACAGGCGACACATATAATTAGGCCCCGTTTCTTAGTGTTTGTCTGAATGAAATGTAACTTTGGTCATAACTAGTGTATTATATTCAAAATATCACGTTAAAACACTAGGGACTTTGGCATTTTTTCTCCGTTCTACAGCATATGTTCTAGATGCCCTTCATTTAGCTTTTTTGGGGGAGGTCACCCTATATATATATATATATATATATATATATATATATATATATATATATATACATCTATATATATATATATATATTAAATTGTAATTCACTGAATTTCAAAAAACTCTCATTGAAATGAAATGAAGTGGTTTGAGGTTCATATCAAATAATTTTTTATTATTTTAAGCAAGACAAAGAATGCTTTAGGAAATTAATCTCCTTAACTTATAGGGTTTCGATGTCTACCATCTCATCAGAGGAGAGAAAATATTAGCAAATATTTATAAAGGTATGCACCCTATTTGCTAAAGTCAGGGAGACATGGAAAGTCAAAGTCAAAATAATAAATTTATCAGAAATCCTGTAGCAGGAGGATTTGCAGAAAAAGGATATGAATGTGTTTTTAGATCCAGCTTGCTTGGTAAAATCCATGTTATACATTCTTTACATCCATTTGGTAATAAGGTCCAAGTTATATATTGAGTAATCCGCATAGCTGTGTAGATATCCGAATCGGGAAAGTGCTTGTATAAATCTGTTTGTGAGTCCAGCTATAATAATTCAAAGTCTGGTGGAAACTTTTTCATTAGAAGACTTTATTATTTTTAGTGTGGCGAGGTGTTAATATTAGGGAGAGTAGGCAGTCGTGAGTAGTAGGAAGTGGGGTGAAACATATGTGCATATTCATCCCTATATACACATGAAACACATATACAAACATACATATATACATATATATATGCATACACACACATATATATATACATATACACACATATATAAATATATATATATATATATATATATACATATTCACACATAAACATACATACATGTATATAAATAGATATCTCTTCAAATAGAATTCAAAGAATCAGAAAGTTTGACGGGCCGCTTAACTGAGGTCAGGTCGTGTACTAGATATGGAGACTTGTTTCGGACAGGGAAGATGGGGAACAAGAAGAATATAGAGATAAGAATAAACACAAAAATAAAAATAAAAATCAAATGATGAGCCAAATACGTAAATTGAATAATTCGTCTTTTCCAGATTTTTCCTAGTTTCATCTCAACTCTCTTTGTCAGTTTAAATCGTATTTGTTTCGTCAACTCAAGTTATATATACTGCCCATGAGGTGCTAATTATTATTAATTTTATACGTATCTGTATCTCCCTTAGAAAGGAAGATTGAATTAAGATTTAGAATATACTAATGTTTATGAGCTAATTGTGAAACCAATTCTGAGATTATTAATGGAACGTTCTATCTTTATTTTATGATCCGTACAGTAATAGTTTAATGCTAAATAAGCTAAAACAAAGGTAATAAATAATGATAATACCTTACATAAAAACGTTTAAAATCAGTAATATCCATAACATTATGCTATTTAATAACATTTAACTGGGTGAATTTTTTAAAACTGCATTCCAATACACAAAGTTACCTTTGAATACATGAACACCCCCCCACACACATATATATATATATATATATATATATATATATATATATATATATATATATATATATATATACAGATACACACGTACACGCGCATGTACGCATGCAATATATATATATATATATATATATATATATATATATATTACATACACGCAACCATACAGTTTATACACGCATAGGCTCACTTATTCTATGTATACTTAAATCTAAGCCAATATATACCTACATATAACATGTATTCCATATACACCTACATATACCCTCATATGTACAAAAAATATATTTAGACACAAAGAAAGTATGGCATTATTTAACACCATTAATTATAACAATAATTAGTGTAGGTAACTTACCTAAGTTTATCATAGATAATTTTTAACCCCTACACTGCTAATTTAACATCAATAAGATGAAAAGAATGGGATTGTGTAATTATGGTTATAGAATTGAATGACCCTAGTACAAACAGGGATTACGCATCAATGAGTATAGTTATTTCTGGTTTATACGTGCGGATCTGGAGATTACCTTGCAATGGGGAATTTTTACTCCTTTTCTGGTTAATAGATAGGGGCGAAATTTTAAATTCTCTAATTGGGAAGCTACATGTTTTTGGAAATACAATTATAATTAGATCTTAGAGTGAACATTACGTGTAAGTGATTTAAAGTGTAGTATGTTAATGTGCTTATATTTAGGCCCTACTTAACATGTCTATATATACAAAAAGGGAAAGTTTTTACATGTGTTTAAAGAGGTGATTAAGAACTCATCTTTAGAAAATGAACATTATTGTTTTAGCAAAGTAATAGTGTAGATCTTCGCCCTTTGTTTTTACCTATTTATCACTTATACAGAGAGTGTATGTTATTTTATTTTAAGATGGCAGTATTTCAATTTTTTTTGTGTTTACATCTGGACACTAGCTCATTCCTGGTATTTATTATGGGTTTGTTAAATGTTATGATGTTAACCGCTTCAGATATACAAAGGTTGCAAAACTTATCTCCTTTATTCAGTATGCTCCATTTAATTGAATATGGAATTTTCTTGTCCTCTATGCTATTGATTTTTTAGTTAAGGTTGTACTATTATTATCATTGTTTTGAGATCTTTCATTTCTGAAGGAATGTAGGTGGTTTGCCATTCTTACTTTTATTAATCTGGATGATGCACCTATATACGTGAATGTTTTCCTTGTTTTATTACTGTGTAATTGTTCATCGGTCCCATTGCTATTCAGTCCTATATTGGGGGGCTGGGCAAATATGGGGCCTAGGGATTCATAGCCTGGGTTCTGGTTAGTCCTGGAATTATATTATTGGATAAGTTAGCCTGGCTGTTGTTGTTTCTGTTGTTATTATTATTATTCGAGCCTCACCATATGTTCCCCTATGTATGCTTGCGTTCTGAACGCTTCGACTATATTCCTTGTTTTCCTTGTTTGATTGGTTGTGTGCATGTTTTGGCAATTGCGTGACTGTGCTGGCGTATACCACGTCTTTGTGTATGCAATCGTTATATAGGGGGCATTTATTTTTATTTTGACAGTTACATTTGTTACTAGGCTAATTGGTATATCAAGCGCTTGTTTAATTTTCCTGTTATTTGTTGAACTTATTGTCTGTGCTAGATTAGGCATTATGGAGTATGAGATTTTCATGGAGTTTTTGTTTAATATGGTACTATATTTTTGAGGGCATTTAAAAGATTTTTCCATTATTCTGAAAAAATGCCTTTGGAATGTAAGTTTTTACATTGGAGCTGAAAAGAGGATTGAGCCAAATGCCATGTTTACGTCTTACTTTTCTCTTCTTATTAAATTGTTTTTGATTTGGGATTGGGCTGGTTGCTGTATATATATATATATATATATACATATATATATATATATATATATATATATATATATATATATATATATATATATATATATAGTTATCCACACACAGTACTGTTTCGTTGTATCACACCTCCTCAGTACGGATAGACAAACAACTTTCCCAAGCCGTGGATTCAGCATATATATATATATATATATATATATATATATATATATATATATATATATATATATTATTTAATGCCCTGCACTAATGTTTAGAGTACAAACGTCAAACATCATACTCCAATTGTACTCTACATAGAAACATGTATTTCAATCGCGACCCTGTAACATCATTGAACCTATTGGCATTACTTCTTGGTCGAGAATAATAGGTTGAATTTAATCTTTAAATTAAATTGGCAAGTATGTAAATTGTGCTTCAAACAAAACATTTATTTCTAGCGCGTCCCGGTCATTTTAAATTACCCACTGTTGATTTGAAATGGTCAACCCTTTCGGCGTCTGTGGTAATACAACTTCTCAAATCCACCGGTAATGGTAGACTTAGTATGATTTTTAATTAGGTCCAAATCGCCTGTTCCTTCTTCCATCGGATTATTTCGAATATCGATTATGAATACTTATCAAATCCACTCCGACACAAAACATTTTAATGAACATTGCCAGATGCATGACGTATTTTCGTGTGGAATTTCATGAAAATCGCCCCACTCATTTTCGACTCCATTGGGAACCGACGCACATGCACACAGACATACATTTTATATGATAGATAGATAGAATATAATAAAATAGACAAATATGCCTAGGTAAAGTCTGGATGTAACAACTATTAAATATAGAGATCATTCCAGTTACTTCGCATTTACTTATAATATTTTAATAATTTCTTTTTTAAATATTGTCTAAATATACAGCGTTTTTTTAACTCTCAACTAAGGGAACACTTGCATAATTAAAAGTATATTACAATAATCATAATAAAAATATTAATAATAAAAATAATATTAATAATAATAATAATAACAATAACAATAATGATTACAATAGCAACAATAATAATAATAATTACAATAATTATAACAATACTAATATTAGCAATATTAATAACAGTAGTAATAATAATGAAAATAACAATCACACTGATAATAACAATAATAATAATTACAATAATAATAACAATAATAATAAAATAATCTATAATAATAATAATAATAATAATAATAATAATAATAATAATAATAATAATAATAATATACCTAGTAATTATAAAACGTCTTATAAATAAGATTGTATTGACTCAATGTAAAAACGTATCATTAATTTTTATAACAGCTTGATACATACTTGAAAAATAAATTTTACGTATATGAAAATTATTTAACTTGGATACGTAGATAATGGGAAGCTGCCTCAGCTGTGTAATTAGTTCTGTTAGTATCTAGATTTTAAAAATTTCCCTATTTTAGTGTAATAATTGGATTGATATCAAAACCTGCCATGCACATTTGTAGTTTCTTTTTTTTAAATAGTGAATGTTTGATTTTTTTTTGTTTTTGTTTTTTTTATACGCAGTGTGATTTAATGCCTTTATGTTACACCCAATATCAGGGAAGGTCTCCTCGAAATCAGGTTTGGGAAAGGAATTGAAAGACGAATGTAGACTATTATTCTTGGGGAAAACATACTCCAGGTTGTTCCTGGATTATAGAGGGCCTAGACATACTTTAAGATGTAGCCTTGAATGCAATACACACTAAGATAAATTGCTAGCGTTTTGGTTCTGAGTATCTTGACAGAGGGCTGAGATTAAAAAAACGCTAGTAAAGCAAAAATTAGTATTGTTGCGCGTGTGAGTACGATACATTTCCAGAGAGTGTATCGGTAGAAGAGGAGTTGTTCAGTCGCAAATAAATCTGAGTTAGTCACAGATGCAAATAAAAAGAAAAGTCAGTATATTAAGGAGCATTACATTTACTCACATATATAAAGAACTTCTTTTAATACAAACAGGCACACAGTTGTTCGAATTGTTATGTGACAGTAGTTCCAAAAATGTAAGACTCCGACTTATGTACAATATACGATGTAAAGTTCAATAGAGAGAATGAGTCGTTATATTAACTGAAGTATACATGTTTACCGGACAAAGGACATTAATTAATATACCTTTTTTAGTATTTCAAATATTACGAATATCCATGAATCAGTTATGAAATTCATTTAAACAACATTGTTTATTTGTCAATCCTAAAGATATAAATACCTGTAAATAAATGTTTACCTGCGATACTTTTAAAAAGCAAAATAGCAATAACATTCCTCATATTCTGGACTTTCTCATGAAACGTCAGACGCTGGAGGTAAACCATATATATATATATATATATATATATATATATATATATATATATATATATATATATATATCAAGGTGCATATATACGCATATGCATGCACATATATAGATGCATATATACAAAGAGATGTAGATGGATAGAAAAATAGAGAGGAAGTGTAGATAAAAGAAAAGGGAGACAGAGAGAAATTTGTGGATAGATAAGTACACTAAATATTCACGGTGTAGCACAATTCTGATAAAAAAATAAATTTGACTTGTTTAGATTGGTGATGGTTATTTGGGGATTGCGAGTATAAAAGGAGTACAGCCAACGTGATTAATGAATGTTTACATGTGACTAGTATGTGTCCAGTCAAGCACTTTCGCACGCAACTACTGACGTGAGTGAAGTTATGGACTTTTCCAAAATACATGTTGATAGTTGTTCAGTTAACTACTAGCTGCGACCGCATACACTAACACACACGTACATTTTATACATATATATATATATATATATATATATATATATATATATATATATATACTAGCAAAAGTACCCGTCGTTGACTGAGTTCAAAACATCCTAAAGAAAATGGACTCTGATTTATGAAAGCATGATAGGGTATGAAAAGGAACGGTTATAAATTTGGGTTGAATTTAGGGGTATAAAAACCAAAGCAAAATATGATGAAAGTAAAAATAAAATAGATAAACCTCAGAATTTATTATACCATACCTGTTCACACTGAAACACTTATCACAATATTCTGTGCATCTATATTAAAAAAACCTTGTTAAACTTTGTGACATATTTCCATTCTATGGAGGTCAGGCGCAAACGAACACCCCATAATTTTATTATAACATATTTCTTCAAACTGAAGCATAATTTTCAAAGTATACTTACGCAGATAGATATGAAAAGTCTTTATGAAAGTGTGTGCCTATTTCCATTCTATGGAGGTCAGGCGCGAACGCAGACCCCAGAATTTTATTATACCATCCCTATTTAAGATAAAACATACTTATAAAAGTATTCTTATATATATATATATATATATATATATATATATATATATATATATATAAACATATAATTTTTTTTTTAATTTTAAATTTGTTATTTCCATACTTTGTGGACCAGGCGACAATGCAGACCCCACAATTTTAATGAACCACCGTTCTGCGACATCAAACATAGCCATGCCTTTGTCTCGATACACCTTCTATCATTCTATGTAATTAGTTTTTTTTTAAATACTCAACCATATAGGAGCCTCTTCGTGACCACACACACACACACACACACACACACACACAAACACACATTCAGCTTTATATAATGAGAATATATATATATATATGTAATATATATATATATATATATATATAAATATATATATATATTTATATACGTATACATAATATGTATGCATATATATCTATATATGCCAAGACACACACATACCCACACGCACGTACACACAAACGCTCCCACACGCATATATATATATATATATATATATATATATATATATATATATATATATATATATATATATATATATATATTAGTCTATGTATCTTTGCATAATTTATTCAATAATATATTTCACTTGAAAGTGTTTGGGGATAATATATAATTTATATTTGCTATTCGTTTTTTTTTGTTTTTTTTTTACATTGTCGGAGAACAAAATGCGAGCCGAAGTTGAAAGCTGTCACTTATTTCTGATGCTAGTAAGAATCCTTACCCGAATCAGAGAAGAATCGAAACAGTTTGCCCGGAGAATTCGTCAGCTGATATTCACAATTTTTTCGACACCTCAAACAACTGCAATGGCCGCCTTTTATCTAAGGCGCCAAATGAACGCTAATGTCAGCGTGAATCGTTGAGTCTAAGAATAGAAAAAGAGTATAGCAATTTTCTGACAAGGCTTGGTTTCATGACAGTTACGAGAACAGGAAAGAATTTATCAATTCGCTCAACAACTAAAACTCTGTGTAATTCCATATGGCACCTTATTGTCTCTCGGGATTATAGATCAAATCTACGATTTGAAAGTCATCCTGTATTCAAGGCCGTTAGGAGTTCCCATCAATCGTTTATTCGGCAGGCTTTCTCGAATGTGTGTCTATACAGTAATGTCATAAATCAATATAACTGGAATGCGGTATTGTCAATACATCTGTCTACATCAGCTATATCTGGATGTACACTCTCAGTTAAATGATGAAAGCAACAAGCATAGTCACAAGACGTAGCTCGAACTCAAAGTAATTAGCGTAACGGAAGTATAAGCGACCCTAGATTTAACCGTAATCTTTTCGGGTGAAATGCTCGATTGGAATGAATAATAGTCTGGTACTTATTTTTTATTGTAAAACAAATACACAAATTGGCATGAATGAATATGTAAAAGAAATTTCAAGTATATTATATAAAAATACGTAAAAATCGATAAAATTTTGCATAACATAATAAATAAAAGTCTGTGAATCTTTTTTAATACAAACCCATATTGTTTTCTATTGTTTCCCTCTGTTTCATTATTAGAAAATATATAACTTTATTAAATATCTATTGACTTTCTCTCTTTCTCTGAAAAATAGGCAACAAGGTTTTTAATTGTGTAGCATGATTAATATGCAATGTGTTTCAAAGAGTTTGTATCTGTTGTCGTATTATAAAAAATATAATAATTGAAACACAGAATGCAATAATGTTATGTATTATCGTTGTTTTCTTATCCGATAAATTATTCATTTATAATGTGTGTATATGTTTAAACTTCTTTATTTATCGAAGAAGTTTTAAGTTTTATTCTGGTAAAACTCCAAAAAGTACTCATAAAACATGGCTGCTAGCGAAATTTAATTAAAACGGGTCAAATAAGCAGTGAAATTTTAATTGAAACCGGCTATTTTCGTCCAGCCTTCCGTTATATAAAATGATTAAATATACGATGCATAGCGTGAGATATATAGCAACACTACCTACAAATATATATCGAATATTTTCGCGTGTTAATACCTACAGAATCTTCTTTAAAAACCTATATTTCATACGCAACAGGGTTATGCAATCTATAGGCTACGCTAAAAACCGTATAGCTTCGTGATTCAGCATAAGTTTTGCACACAATAGATGTAAAATTTATAAATGTTTGTTGCAATTTTGTAACACTCTTATCTGATTGTTTCATATAAGCAGAAACATATGGTATATGTGCATATATATATATGTTTATATATATATATGTATATATATATATTTATATTAATATATTTATATATATATGTGTGTATATATATTAAGATTTTTATATATTTATATATACTTATATAGATTAATATATATATGTATACACATATATATATATGTATATATATTTATATATGTATATATATTTATAGTTATATATATATTAATATATATATATATATATATGTATATATATGTGTGTGTATATATATTAATATATTTATATATTTTATATATTTATACATGAATACTTATATAGATTAATATGTATATATTTGTATACATATATATGTATATGCATATTTATATATATATATTTATATTATATATATATATATATATATATTTATATTATATATATATATATTATATTTATATTCATATGGAGATTTATATAATTCTACTTATATATTTAATTATACTCATATATATATATATATATATATATATATATATATATATATATTACTATATACATATAACTTTGTATATATTTTCATATACGTTTATTGTTGTAGACCCATACTGGGGGTCACAGATTAAAGAATCCACGAGTTGTGTAAAGTGTATAAAATATAATAAGTATTTATCATAAAGCATACTGGAGCCTTAAAAATGGTATGAGAGGAACGTGTTCGTGGCATCCGGTTCAACATAGCATGAACGTCTCAATTTAGTCTCTGAAACGAGTCGTTATGACTGGTTTATACCACTTATTTCCGATCGGGGTGATTTATACCCCACAACACCCACTCTTGAGGTTTTCATTCCCTTGGCATGATCGTATAACTCTTTTTCTTGGGGTTGATCTCTATCAATCGGTCATTTTGTTTTTTTTTCTGGAGGACCAGCGTAGTCCGGCTGCTTTGGTGTCATCAAGTCGGTCGTGTCATACTGTGTTCAGCAGGCGGTTGTACTTCGTTATCATTTATACGTTGTTGAATTTGGGATAACTGTTTCTTGTCCGTAAATATTTGGCCTTCGATAATGTAGCCCACCCGCCCTATCATTTTCTGGATCTTTTCTAGATCCCACATCGTGATATTACTTTTGGTGCCTGGAAAAATACCTTTTCACCAGGTAACTACCTCATTTTAGGAACTATAGTATTTGGCAGTTTCACCTGTTTTGGTAAAAGTTTATCGAAGACCGGCATAGTTTTCCTCGCGAACATTAACTCTGCCGTCGACATTTTTGAAAAAGTCATTTCATTTAACGTAAATCGGTGAACTTGTAAAAATTGTTGTAACGCCTATTCTGGGGGCGTTCTTTTAGCCTTCTTCGGGGCCCTTTTTAAAATGGCTACACACCTCTCTGCCTGACCTTTCGATCGGAGATGATAGGTTTACGTCGTTATGTGGTTAACCTGGGAATCCTCGCAGAAGCTTTAAAATCTGCTGAAGTGAATTGTGTAGCATTGTCTAACACTAGGAAATCAACTATACCAACCCTAGCGAACAATTCATGAATAACATTGATTGTAAAACCAGTACTTGGACATTTACATCGAAATACCTCAGGCCATTTTGAAAAAAATGTCTACCACTATTAAATAATAATTTCTATCCAGTGCCCTTGCGTAATCAAGCTGTATTCTTTTCTATGGGCGGTCCGCTTTAGGCCACGGGCTAAATTGTATTAAGAGCGCTTTTGTAGTCAATGCGCATCCCTTACACGACTGTACCGTGCCTTCTATATCAGAGTCCATATTCTTCCAGTAAAGCTCGGACCTCATGAGGCTCTTCATTCGCGTAGCCCCATGTTTCCTCGTGTGAAAATGCTTTAGAGTTTTGTTTTGTAGTGTGGCTGGAGTACTACTCTTTTTCGGTACAACAGCACCCCATTGCACATAGAATAAGGTTCCGCCGCCGATTTATCCGATTGAATTATTTGTTTCATTTCTTTGATGAAACTCTCTTCTTCAGCCTCCCTTTTCATATCTTCCAAAGTGACTGGTAGTTCCTTGATCGCATTGCATAGTATTTGTGTATAGTCCTTTTCACTTCGTAGTGACGCTATTACTATGTCTTCCAGCGGTTCCCTTGATTTTGGGATTAATCGCGACAATACGTCTGCGTGACTCAACTTCGCAGATGTAAGAAATTCCATACTGAAATCGTAATTCCGTAGAATAATACACCATCTTTGAAGTATGTTGGCTGTGTAAGTTGGCATACCTTTTAAAGAGCCAAATATGGTTATTAGCGGCTTATGGTCAGTTTGCAATTAAAACTTACGGCCGTGTAAAAATCGGTGGAATTTTGTAACACCGAATATGATCCCCGGTGCTTCCGTTTACATTCGGGAGCAATTCTTCTCAGCAGGCCCCGATCCAATAAGAACTTTCGTCATTTGCGATAATAATCTATTGTGTCGGATTGAAATGAGTCAGGGATAAATCTGACGTTAACATGTCTTTTTATTTCTTAAACTCTGTATGACACTGAGGAGTCCAGCCCAATTTGTTGTCCTTTTTTAATAGTACATTCAATTGCGCACCCAAGTCATGCATGTTCTTAATAGAGGATTGATAATAGTTCACGAGACCTAAGACAATTCTGCAATGTAGTTATATTACGAAGGGTTGGCATGTCGTTTATAGCTGTGGATCCGTCTGGATCAGGTTTTCCCCCCTGTCCTTATCTATGATATGACCCATATATTTAATTCGTTCAAAATATCGCATTTTGTTTCCTTCAATGTGAAGCCGTATTATTTTATTCTATCAAATTGAAATACATGATCTCTATGTTGTTCAACATTTTAACTACGCATACGAATATCGGCCAGATAGCCTATTGCGAAATCTAAAGAGCTAAGCAAAGTATCTATTACCTGTTGGAAAATTGTAGGTGCTACTTTCGTACCAAATGCTTATCTATTGAAGTCCTTCGTGCGTTGAGATACACAAAAGTTTCCAGCTATCTTCCTCTACTGGTATTTGTAGGTACGCCTAGCTTAAGTCTATTTTTGAAAAATATTTTCCGCCATTTAATTTAGCGAATATTTCGTCTGGATTTGGTAGCGAGAAGTGATGGTTTTTAAGCGCCGCATTCAATCCGGTCGAAAAGTCCACGCATGCCCTAATCTCTTAAGTTTTCTTTTTCACGTATAGGGTAGGGACTGCCCGTTCACTATATTTAATAGGGGTTTAAATCCCAGTGTTAACTAGCCTTTCCAATTTTGTTCAATTTGTTCCCTCGAAACGAACGGTACAGTTCATGGCTTTTCGAATATTCGTTTTGCATCGTCCAGCAATTCAAATCTCGCCTACATTTTTGTACAGCATCCAACCTTTTCGGAGAAAAAACTTGGGAAACATTTTTGTAGATACATTTTAACTTTGTCGGCTTCGGCCGTAAGTTTTTCGACTTTGTGACAAATATCGCTCATTGGTGAGTCCCATATTAAAAATTTCTGAATCCAATCGGTCCCGAATAAGTTCCTTGCGTCCCTTAGAACGAACACTTTTTTGTCGTTCTTTTTAGTGAACTATTAATAACTAGCCCCCTCCCTCCAAAATTATTTCTTCACCAGTTACCGATCTTGCGATTTTTATCGTCTTTGTCATCGTGGGCTTTCCTTTCCTCTTCCACGTGTGAAAATTTAGAATTGATACATCCGACCCTGAATTTAGCTGCAGTTTTATTTCTGATTCTCACGGTAAATACTTCCTTATGTTCTCCGTTGGTGAAGAGTTAATTTTTGCAGTTTTTACGTAACTCTTTTTGTTACTATTGCTCTGAAATATGAGCATTTGTGTCCTGCTTGCTTGCATAGATCACATGTTATTTTCTCTTGGTACTGACATGCATTATACCCATGACGTCCTCCATATATGCTCCAAGGTGTCCTAGAATGTTGTCTATCCTGATAATTTTGTGTAGGGTTCTTTTTGCCTTTTGGTTGGTAATTGCTGGCGGGCGGTTTTCCTTTATTGTTTAAGCATATTGTTTAATGTGAACGATGCCTGGTTCCTCTAGGTTTCGAGAATCTAGCTTCATTGCCACGAGCCCCGGACAATCTTCAGCCATTTTTGAAGCGTCACCTAATCTTCTAATTCGAATTAGACGTCTTATATCTGCATCTCTTATGGTATCAAAGCTTGTGTAAATATTAAGCCTGTGAATTTGTCCGCAAATGTCGTATAGTCCTGAATCTCCTTACGTGTAAGATTCATGAATTTCCATCTTTTATGGGCAAGTCTTCTTTTTGGACAGTATACCTATTAATAGTTTTACTTCCTCGTCAAACAATACTTCCTTGGTTTTTCTTGGTAAAATATAGTCCACGAATATGTTATGTTTGAGGGTACCTAACTTCCGTAGCAATAAACGAACCTTCTTTTGATCCATCCATGCACTGCGGTTAATTTTAAGGAGGTTTCAAGTCTTTTGAAATATGGCTCAAACGTTAGGTTTTTCTCGGGAGCATAGTGAAATGTATCAAGAGTTGACGAGATCGCATTTTGGGGAAAAGCCATGCTACTTTCTTCTCCGTTGTCCTTATTCACCAAAACTTGCGTTATCAAATCCATTGTTCTCTGTCTGGATTTGTTGCCCTAAATGTATTTTCTTTCACTTCCAATATTTGTTCATTCATTTCTTTCCTATATCTTTCCTGTTTTTTTCTCGGAGAATTCCATTAAACCTAACATTTTTCCAATATTTATCGGTTCATTTCTTTTTCTGTTCCTCGGTTTTCTTCGATATATTTTATTAAATTTAACTGTTAGTCTTAGTTTTTTTTTCTGTATTGCCAATTGTTTTTCGTCGTTTTGTTTCTGTATTGCCAATTGTTTTTCGTCGTTTTGTTTCTGTATTGCCAATTGTTTTTCGTGTTTTTGTTTTTTAAGTGCTTATTCTTAGCTTTGTTGGAATTTCATCGTTTCCAAAATTTGATTTTCAAACTCGTCCATTTATATATTTGGAAGGTATGGAATTAATATGACAAAAAAAACACTTCGTTGATTCACGTTTACTATACTAATAACTCTATAGAAAAAAAAATACAAAATTCGTACCTGCATATTGAACGAATATTGCTTTCATATATTTATTTCCTCGTGTGGCAATTTTTCTGAGAAAATAATTCGGCGTTTGCATTCATACAGAAAGCAATTTTCGTAACGTTTAGGTACTGGGTTCAATTCATTGTTTATCCTACACATTTTCTCCTCTTTTTCTTAAAAGGGAAAAGTTACTTATCTGTGAAAGAGTGTATATAGCATTTATTTTATATTGGCTACTCTTTTCGATTTCTATGCGAAAAAGAAAGTCCTTTGCTTTTTAACACTTTATTTGTCATGCTTAGCGAAATTGTGTTTTTCTTCTTCAGCGTGCACTCCCGTCGATTAGTAATTTTTTTTTGTTGTTTGGATGAAATTATTTATATGGGATAAAAATCTGGCGTTTTTTTTAAATTTGTGCGAGTACTAACTTTAGCAAATTAATAAAATATATCATTTAATTTTGCAGGAGTTCTTTTTTCTTTTTTCTAAGCTAATGCCTAACCATAATACGTATTAGCAATACATGCTATATAGAACGAAAAAGTTTTTTTTTTTTATTTACTGAAACCTTGGTCTCGTTTATTCAGTAATAATAATTCTCAACGTAATTCGTCTGATAGATACTGCTTCAGCTCATAATTTCAAGTTTATTAGCTGCTTTGTAAAATGCTTTCATCGGCAAGAATTGTCGTCATTTTGCGAAGTGTCGATTATCCCATATTTGTGGATTTTTACGCTCCAATGTTGTTTTTTTTTCCCAACGTAGAAAGTAGTGTTTTCAGTTTTTAAGCAAACTGTTTAAAAATAAATACTTTTGAATCTTCGAATTTTCCCTGAGTGTAGGGAAAATAGTTCTAATATCAGCGAGAGTAATTTTTTCTTGAATCCTGTTGGTCATCAAATGCTGTTTTTCAATAGTTGTTTTATTTTTATAACAAAGCCGTTGCTCGAATATTCTTCATTCACTTGTTGTTAAGTAATTATTGTACATTGGTCCGGGAAGTTCTGGAATCGTACTTGTAAACCAGTTGTTGTAGATCGTGCGAGGGGTAAAAAATGAAAGACACCACAAGCAGTGTAAAGTGTAAAAAATATAATATGTATTTATCATAAAGACTACGGGACTGATTAAAGTGGTATGAGAGGAACGTGTTCACAGCAAGCGTTTAAACCTGGTATGAATGTATCCACATCGTCTCTGGAACCAGTGGTATTCAAGGGAGTGGTTGATTCCAATTAGTCCTGGAATTAGGCTGATTTGTACCCCAACACCTATATATATATATATATATATATATATATATATATATATATATATATATATATATATATATATGTATGTATATGTATGTATATATATAGTAATTTATAAAATATATATGGCGATTAAGCTACACTGAATATTCTGCGTTTCATCCAACTATAGGATTCGTCAGGCTTACGTAAGGCTGACGAATCCTATAGTTGGATGAAACGCAGAATATTCAGTGTAGCTTAATCGCCATATATATTTTATAAATTACTAACTAGTTCTACCTACGTATTGAGCACAATAGAAGTAAATATTTTAAGTTTACGCATAAATCTATACTTTCGTATATTAAATTTATGTGAATAAATAAAGTAGTTATATATATATATATACATATGTGTGTATTAATATATATATATATATTTATTTATATACATATTATATATATATTTATATATATTATATATATTATGTATATATATATAATATATATATATATATATATATATATATAGTGGAGCTATATTTATATATATTTATATTACCATTTATTTACATATATTTATATATACATATTTATATATATATATATTAATATATATATCTATATATAATATGTATACACATATTTATAGTTATATGTTTATATATATATATATATATATATATATATATCACCATATATTTCTATTTCTATACATATAAATATATCGATACTATTATTTCTCTTTCTATATGTGTGTATATATATATATATATATATATATATATATATATATATATATATATATGCATATATTATTCTATATATACAGGGTGAACAGAAAGTCCTTGGCCCATTTTTAGTTTAAAAATTAAATATGGTTAAAATCACTTTTTCTCTTTTCGAATAAAGTAAGTATTTAGTCTAACTATTGATCTAATTATTTTCAACAAAAATATTAAAATAATTTTGTTTAAACTTTCAGAAAAATGAGCAAACGAGAGGCCATAATTCAACTTCATTGCGCGGGAAGGACAAACTCAGAGATTATTAAGCTCTTGAAAGTGGCCTAATCCGCCGTGTACCATGTTGTGAACAGATTTAAGGAAATTGGTACAACTGAAGACCGTCCTAGGAGTGGAAAACCTCGCACTGCTCGAACAAAGAAGGTGAGTAAAGCTGTCCGAGAGAGGGTAAGGAGGAACCGGAAGCGATCTGCAAGACAAATGGCTAAATACATGAATGTGAGCGTGATCACGATGAGAACAATCGTAAAAAACGATCTCCAGTTGTCCCCCTACAAGAATAGAAAGATACAGTACCTCACACCTGCCCAAAAGCAGAAGAGACTTGAAAGAGCAAAGCTTCTTCTTGGAGAACTGAAGGCTGGCACGGCAGAGCGAGATATCGTTTTTTCTGATGAAAAACTTATCACAATTGAAGCGACTGTTAACAATCAGAACGACAAAGTTTACGCAAAATCTTCAGCAGACATTGATGACTCCGTGAGAATAGTTTTCCGCCGACAAAAGCCGTCTTCCCTCATGGTGTGAGCTTCAGTCTCCAAATCTTGGCAGTCGGCTCTGATTTTCGTGGAGCAGTGGGTTAACATCAACACAGATCGTTACATTAACGATATTTTGGTTCCAGCATTTGAAGAGATGAAAAAACACTTCAAAGATCAGCCTTTCACCGTCAAACAAGATGGAGCACCATCCCACACCTCCAGAAAAACTCAGGACTGGTGCCAACGTCATTTTCCAAGATTCTGGAGTAAGGAGAGGTGGCCTCCTGCATCGCCTGATTTGAATCCCATGGATTTTTCTGTGTGGTCTTTGTTGGAGACAAAGGTCTGTTCTGTTGCTCATCCAAGTGTTGATGCTTTGAAGACATCTTTTCTGAGTGAATGGGCTAAAATACCTCAGGAAACGGTGCGTGCCTCGGTTGGTAACTTCAGATAGAGAATTCCACGTCTAATCGAAAGGAAGGGACATCACATTGAAAATAAATAATTTGAATTTATTCTTGGTTTCCTAACTTATAATTTTCATTCATGTTTAATTCATACTTTTTTGTAATTTTCTATTAATAAACCCCTTTTGAATTGGTCCAAAGACTTTTTGTTCACCCTGTATATTATATATATACATATTATATACGTTTATATATATATATATATGTATATATATAAATATATATATCATATATATATATATACATATATATTAGATCTATATTTATATGTATTAATATTAACATCTATTTACATATATATATATAAACATATTTTTATATATATATATTAATATATATATATATATCCATATATTATAATTTATAAATATTTTTATATTTATGTTTCTCTCTCTCTCTCTCTCTCTCTCTCTCTATATATATATATATATATATATATACATATATATATATTCATATATATATATATTTCCATATATTTATATTTTCTCTATATAAATATATCAATACCATTATTTCTCTCTATATATATGTCTATATATATATATATACACACATTGATATACATGTGTATGTGTATGTATATATATATATATTAATATATATTAATATTTATTTTTCTTTCTCTTTGTTAATATTCCTACATATACATATACATATACATACATATCTAATTATATATATTTTGTATATATATATATATATATATATTTATTTGTCTCTATAGATATTACTATATATCTATATGTTTCTATATATGTGTAGATATATATTTTTATATACATTCCTATATATATATATATATATATATATATATATATATATATATATATATGACAGCCCCTTTAAGAAATTCGTTTCTTATCGTTGAGCACTTTCCGTTGAATTAAAAAGTCGGTCAATTTAGCTCTTATGCGTAGATCATCGTATAACGATTTGACTACTGTCTGTCTGACGTAATGAACATTTGAATTAAAATGTTTAAAATTCAACGCTATTTCACACGGTTAATAGTAGCCGAATGGATACGGCCTCCGCTAATCGAGCCAGAGATGTCTCGTGTCGCGGGGTTCGAATCGTTCAACTGGTAGTAATCGTGACACCCTGCACTGAAGAATCCCGAAAGGATGAAACACTAGTGTCTGTAGGTATTTAATTATTATAGTAAAAATATAATTATATATATATATATATATATATATATATATATATATATTTATATACATATATATTTCTGTCTCTCTCTATATATTGATATTGATATATACATATGTGTATATGCATATATTTATCCATATATATATATATATGTTTGTGTATATATATATATATATATATAAATTTATATATATATATATATTCTCTCGCTATACATGTATATATATATATATATATATATATATATATATATATATATATATATGTAATAGAACTCAAATAGTCTTGTAACGGGTGATGTAACCCAACATCTGGGTTTCGAGTACCGGTACCGCATGCATACATTAAAAAATAATCAAAGCGTCAATAAAACGTATTGTTTTACTATGTATGTTTTTGGTGTCCAATTTTGTCGCCTTTAAATAATCCAAATGAACAATTGTTTATACTGTCTGCATTGTTTTCACTTCGTTCATTTTTGTATTGCGTTTAAGATATGTTTACGCCCTTTCCTCACAAATAAATCTCATTAAACCCGTTGACAGCTATAAGAGCATATTTCTACGGCGATTTACTTTTATTTTTAAATATATTCTTGTTTTTTTTCAATATATTTTTCTTAAAATAATTCATACACTTTTTCTAGACAACCAACATACACGGATAACCTCGAAAATATGTTTATTTTTATTTGCGTTCAAATAAATAATCAACGCGACAATAAAACATATTCTTTTACGGTGTACCTGTTTAGCCTCCCAAATATATATAGACATATTTATATCTACACTTCGTATCATATTATAAACAAGTTTACATTTTTTTAAATATTTAAGGAACCTCTGGACAAAAATTCATGAAACTCAAAACACAAGAGTATTTATAGCAGTATCAGCTTGAGTAACATACATTTTCAGGTTTTTCGCATATTATTCTAATAAATTTTGCTAAATTGTTTGTATAATTTGTAAATGTAATATTCGCTTACATAGTTTATACTGGTTTGAGTATGAGGTTGCTCAAATTGTGTAATATTAAAAACTGAACTGCGCATTTTTCTTAAAATGCCGCTCATTGAGGTGAACACGTGATTATTGTCCACTGTCAACCTATACTTTATAAAACGTCAACTATACTACTATAATTAGTTTACACTTATGTATCGTTGTACGTTGATGCGAACATTGCACAATGAGTTAGGTATTAGGATACGAGTATAAATTTACTGCATGTACTCAATTTTTATCACAGTTTTTATTTCGTAAGCTCCTAGGAGTTTACAATATAATAGTTATGAAAAAAAATATAATAAAGCAGTTCTATGATTAGTTTTACATTTGTTTTTAAGTAGTTATTAAAACAAATAAAAATAGTATAGCGCAAATGCTGTAATTTCAGCTAGTATTATGTAGCGCACATATAAAATTTGCGATTTTACAAATGTAAAAAATATAGTGAGTTACGTTTAAATGGATACAAAGTTCTCAAATAATGATGTAGAATCATTCACCTACCACACCTGAGAATATAAATAACATACTATAAAGTGTATGCCTTTAACTTTATGATTCGCCTATGCAGAATTATTCTAGTACTAAAATAAATGTACATTCTCCAGATATTGTACTTAAACTTTATGGCTTTAACGTAAACTAAGTTTCCATTCCCCAAACTCATTATATGTGGTCAAAGTAGTATATATATATATATATATATATATATATATATATATATATATATATATATATATATATATAACAACATCCAGTAATCCCAAAGAACTTACTAAAACTAGATCAATAAAATGCAAATTAAGATATATTGCAATTTAAGTATATTATCTGAACAATACATTTGCTTTATACTGAACTTCATCTTCGTTGACATCGATTTCGATATTAAATAATATTGCCCTACTTCGTGTGTAATTAAGTTCCAATGTAGTATCTAGGTGAATGTATACACCTGCATTTTTGAAATGAACTACTGTCTAAAAGTGTAGCTATAAACGTGGACGTTTTTTCATGAGTCAGTTGTGATATAAAATAATCTTAATACCAATTACAGTAATGATTAGCTGAATATAGATCCAGGTCAGTGACAATTAGCATGCTTATTTTTTACAATGAAACCACGACGTATTACGGTCCGAAAATCACGCGGGGATAAACGTTAATGAATGTAAGGTTTATGTTTAATAACCGTTAACGGTAGAGACTGGGTAGAATTTTGATTTAAGGGTAAAGCTTAGCAAGGACTTGTTTGCATAATACGTGAAGGATACCATATAGGAATTGACCTGGCAGTTTAAAGAACGAAGCTTTTTTCATTGAATTTACGTTAATAGAATGCGGAAAAGGAGAGAATACGGAAAAGGAGAGAATGCGGAAAATGGTTGCTAGTGATTGTAGCAAGTGAACGTTTGGCAAATGTATTGACTAACAGGAAAAAATTTAATTGGAATTATCAATTAAAAATGAACCAGACATCCTGAGTGAGGATTTAGGCATACTTTGTGTGGTTCGTTCGTATAACAACATGGTGAAACACGAACTATAGTTTTTTTGTTCTAAGTTACTTTTTTGTAATCCCTGCACTACCGTTCTAAATATTCAGTGGTCTTTTCACAGCATTCGTATCTTGTCGAACTCAAGAATATTTCTCTGTACATCGGGAATCTGCATCATCTGCACGGAATGTCTAGAATCATAATTTATTCGTAACTGAATGTTGAGTGTTACCCACATTTAAACTTCTCCCAACATCAGAACAATATAAGACACACCTGGATATTTTTTGAATAATTCATCCTGTATATCACTGCTATTGCTCATTTTACAATTGCGAATCACTTCTACTTCGTTGTTGTCACTGCAAAATTACACATCGAATACAGTTCATACGATCTAGCCATAGTTTTTAGTTGATCTATGTATACATGCATATATATATATATATATATATATATATATATATATATATATATATATATATATATACGCGTAGTATCGGTGTACACATATAAAGATATGTTTACGTACATCTATGAAAGTGTGGCATAAATAAATATTAACATTATAAATATGTGTGACATATGAATGGGTAGTTACCGTAAAGTTCTCTTACCGGTAAAAACGAAAAGATACATTTTTTATGTTTCCAATAGAGGTTTGTTTAGTTACACTTATACACTTCCAAAAAAAGTAATAACTAACATCGGAGAATAGTGGAGGTTGGAATAGAAGATGGGTCGCAGAATTATGTGTCGACCTGTATTTTCGTTTTTTGTCTCCTCTTATCTTATTCTCTCTGCGATTGTATTTATATCACTTTGACCTGCTTACCTTTTTTCTCTCCAACTTTGTTATTGTTTGTCAAATCTCTGGGTCCAAATTTCTGTTGATTGAGCTGTTTATCTTATTTTTGCCAGCTTTTTGTATTGTAGTGTTTGATGATTTTCGTCTAACCCATTATGAACAATACATAGAGGCACCGCAAAATTGGACTGAACTTCAAGTTTAAAAACACCATCTGTAATTAATAAAAATGACATTTTTTATGCTTCAAAAAGCCCTCAAATCTTTAAAGTTATTTCATAAGCTTTCTCTTATTTTGCCATTTTATCAGAGACAAACGTTGTATATATTTATTTGACAAATACACTGTGCATTTTCTAGGAGATAACGGAATTTGATCAGTTGCTGTAAATGAAAACGTTGATCCTGAATGCAACTAATGTTTCGAAAAAACAAAGTGATTTCTTACAAATAAAACAACCAACGGTTCAGGAAATGTTTTAAATGATTGATGAAGGAAGAATTAAATAGAATGACAATTGTTTATTTGGAGATTGTATAATTTTATATTTGATGGATGGGATCTCATATTCCATTAGAAACTTTAGAAGTTCAGAAGCTCACTCAATGTTCGCTTATGTTTGTCATCCCAAAGGACGACCTACACAAAAATAAGATGTCATATTTTCGATTCTGATGCATACTTAACAAAAATATAGTCAACTTATCTATAATCTAAATGTCCACATAAAAAATTAACACTAGTTTACCTAGATGGCAGCTCCTCGTTGTTCAGTCGTAAAACCCGCATAAATGATATATTTTAATTCATACAGACAACTGAGACATGTGAATGCGTGTATTGTGTTTTTCTACACCGTCCACTTCTTGTAAGTAACAAAACACTCGAGCTCAGGACCAAACCGATCCTATACACAGTGAGGCAAGTAGGAAACTCTATTTGACCAGCTTGACACGATCTTGTATAAGTCTTTTAGAAACTTACCTATTCTGAACATAAAAAAATCTTACAGTGAAGGCATGTGTATTCGGTAAACAGTTGACACTCATGTGAAAATGTGATGGGCTTTATATAATAAAATTTAAATTTTTATCGCTTAGCAGTGCTTTTCTTCGGATGAAGACTATTTAGAAGGTTTTTTGCTTGCCTAAGTACCTTATATACTAAATTTCATATCTGTAAATTAAATATCTGTTTTGGTTGAGGAACGCCCTCAGAGATATACACATTCTCCTTTTAATAGATATAGAGATAACAGTAGATGTGTGTATGTGTGTGTGTCTGTGTGAACATATCCAACAGACAGACTCTGAAACTACTGATCCAATAACTCTGAACTGAAGAGATAATGGTGGCCATACACCAGGAATAGTTTATAACGAGTAAAATCTATGTTCAGTTTGATTAATAATGCATACAGGAATATGTAAGTCAGTTGAAGTGCGAAATGTCTATTTTATCAGTCTGAAATATTTCTATTACATTGGGAGATACTGAAATTCGTTAACGTCTTGAAATAGTAACATTTCTATCCATTCTCTCGATTGCTAAAACGATAGAGATGCAGATGAAGTTCTAAATGTTTTGTTATTGATGCTATCTGATTGTAGTCAAGCCATGTTTTAATCTCTCACGCACATTATTATGTATAAGGCATAATATAATATTCGATAAAGATTTGTAGCTATAATAATAAATATCAAATCTGCATTAATTAAGTATATATTTAATCATGTTGCTAAGTTACCCTGCTAACCTATAAGTCCACCGACATTAATAAACATGAATGAATTTGTAAGCGAAATTTTATTTGGGGAAGTTATATGCTTACTAAAATAATGCGCATAGTCCCGGCTCTAATAGATTAAAATCAAAATATATGTCTCTTATCTTTACAATTTAAATCAGTCCATGTTCTCATAAATCAAGTCAACCTATATGACTAGGGCTAAACAAGAGAATATTTGTTTAATTATTTTAACTCTCAATTATATAGCAGTTAATATATTATATGTTTTAGATAGAGTGATGTGGTTCTCGGTTGATTCACTATATCTAACTTCGTCGGATATATCCTCCAAAGTCAAAACAACGATAAGGATATTCTCTTGTAACTGCCTCTATAAAACCCATAACATCTGATTTCCATATCACATAGATTGATACCCAAGTGTTCTATTAACGTTCACATTAACTCATTACCGTTTAAGTAGATAAATCAGTAAAAATTACTAAGGTTTTCTCTTCGCATTTAACATTTAACAAAAATACATTTAATATTCAACTACAATATATTTAATATTTAACTACAATATATTGAATATTTTACTACAATACATTTAATATTTAACTACATTCCATTTAATACTTTACTACGATATATTTAATATTTTACTATAATATATTTAATATTTCACTACAATATATTGAATATTTAACTACAATATATTTTATATTAAACTACAATATATTTAATATTTTACTACACTACATATAATATTTAACTACAATATATTTAATATTTAACCAAAATGGATTTAATATTTTACTACAATACATTTAAAATTTAACTACAATGCATTTAATATTTAACTACAATGTATTTAATATTTAACTACAATGAATTTAATATTAAACTACAATACATTTAATATGTTCTACAATATATTTGATATTTAACTACAATACATTTAATATTTAATTACAATATATTTAATATTTAACTACAATTCATTTAATATTAAATATTTAACTATATGATTATTTGCACTAGCATTGCCGTATATCTGGACAAGTCCTCTTCTATTTTAAGTTTAGTGGTCGAGTAATTAAAGCATGACTCTTTATATCGAACTGGTTAACTTTTCTGAAACAATACATCTAGGACAGTTTAAATTAGAATTGATGAATTCATACTTTACATCACTTTTATTACATTGTACAAATTCCTATTAGAAATCATTAATAAAAAAAATCTCAGATTGATTCACAATATTTGAAAGGGTATTAAAGTTGTAGGATTTTCGCGTGTTAAACTTCAATTCAATTGTATTATGTGTGTATTGAATTTCGTTTGAAGTGATTGAACTCAAACAAGATTCCTCGAATACACAATTTTTGTTTATTTTTAGAGTTTGGAGACGTTATTATTTCTAAACTAAGACTCTATTTCATGACAGCTATATTTTTTGTTCGACATCTATTATATATTATTGGAAATATATTGTCATTCAACAATATAGTCAATCAGTATTATATTTCCATCACATATTGGCATTTGATAATAAATTACATTTTACATAGTTTACATAGATGCAATCCGACTATCTGAAACAATCATGTTTATATGTATTAAATATGTATTCCCTTTTTTGTTATTAATGATGCATTCCTATATGAGTTTTAAATGCTTTGCTAACATATACATTTAAAACATATATAACACAATCAGATAACATCATGTGTACAGCGAAATTAGGATTTACAACGGTTAGCAAAGTGTAATTAAACCATGACTATACTTGCCTAAAGAATCCGAATAATAAATAGCATAAAGTCAGTCTGATTCTTCCTAATTGATATATGTCATGCAAGTGGAAACCATTTCTCGGTTCAAAGCGTTATACGCAACAAATAATAATCATTTATTATAATTTAATACAAACTGTTTAAGGCCCCTATTGAGAATGACCCTGAACATCATTTTGAATCGGATTTACATCCAGGAAAATCTAATTACGATTGTGAACCCCCATGATAAAACGAGTTTAATCATCTTTAGAGTCATCCATTCGTCGCTGAATTCGTCCTTGGACGGACGCTGGATTATCTAAGCAGAAATAATGTTTTAAGTAATGGAAATTCACATTTGAGTACTTTAATCAAGTTCGTGCTCCTCAGCTGCACAACTCGGTAAAATCATTAGCTACAAATGAAATATCAGCAAAAGGGTACTGCGCACGAGAAAAACACACATACATTTGATAAAGGGATCACATATTTGTGAAAAAGCTATTAATCGTAAACTGATGTTAGATTTTATCCGTGAAAAACGGACAACTAATTCATCGATTACAAGAGATCTTTTCAAGGATGAAATATTCATTTTAACGCATATTTCGTGGAGGTGGTTTTTAGCGCATATTTACTGAAGGTCACGTTTCAGTTTTTACTGTGTAGCAAATCGTTCAACTATACATTGATAAAAGAAAAGGTAATTTCCATAGCAGCATACAGGCAAGTAAAATAAACTGCGTTTTACGAGACATATATGTATACACGTATTTTATCATTTTTTTTTGTTTTAAAATTTTCACTCAAACCAAGGCATAGTGTCACTTTTTAGTTGGGTGGCACTATCGGGGACATAAGTTGCAGGAGTATTAAGAAAGGAGATTAGTGGTCTCAACAGAAAGATGTTCAACAAAATGTTTAACCATAAAATTTACCAAAAACTATTAATATTAAGCTATAAAAAGAAAGATACTAGAATTTAAGCAAAACATATTTTATTTCAACTCCATTAGATGTGCCTTATGCACTAATAAAAATGCAATTGGCATTTTGAACTTTTTAAGATTTTAAATATTTATAAATTTTCTCATTATAAAAACGATTATTATATTGATTATAATTTTTTGACATATATATATATTTTTTTTTAAATATTACCTCTTCTATAATATATACTATTATTAGGAGTTGGAAATTCAAATAAAATGCTGTGATGCACCGGGCTTGAACAGGGTATCATTCGATCTGTTGTAGGATGCTCTGTGAGTTAGATGACTCTTCAGACTACAATAGTATTAGTTTCTAAAGAAACAGTGATTTGCCGTGAATACATTATTAACTTAGGTCGGTGTAACATAAAACATTGCCCTGTAAAAATTCTTATATCAGGTTGAAGGTGTTCAAGAAGGAAAACTTATGAAATAAAACGAAGTTATTAAGAGTGCTCAATAATACAGATAAAAATATAATAGTTGTATTCATATAGACAACATATATATATATATAGATATATATATATATATATAGAGAGAGAGAGATAGAGAGATAGATAGATAGATAGATAGAGAAAGATAGATAGAGATAGAGAGAGAAAAAGAGAGATATAGGAGGACAGACCACGAATGAGATAGCCAGAAGTAACAAACTAATCGATAGAAATATTTACAGTGAAATAAAGAAAGTTAAATTTACAAACGAATGTTTACAAGCACGTGAGAATATATAAATCTGTCTGGATAAAATAATTTATTTATTTATTTCTGCAGGTTTTCTTGTTTATTCATAGCCATAGTTTTCTATACAAGCAACATGATGGATCGATAAATATAGCAGGCAATCGATAGATTTGTTTGAAAATTTGTCGATTTCATGATTTCGATGAAAAAAGAAATGCGAGTTTGTGAAACATTCGGTCAACATTATTCAATCACAAGCAACCTCGTATCCCCCTGGTACTTGGACCTATAAACGTAACTAAACTAAGAAATTTCTAGCTTTCGCAAAAGAGTGAGAAAATCAAGTGATTGTGATTAAAAATTTAAGCGTGTAACACGACGACAGACAATTAAAATTAATACGTGCCAAATAATTGACAACACAACGACATTGCGAATATCGTTGTGGCAAAACGACGGAGATTCCATTTCACGCAAAAACATGGCAGAATGACAAACACCCTTTTATATATATTATTTATAATTAGAATTCATTATTGAAATGAGAATTATTTAATAATTGTATTTATTGCGGGATATTATGCTCATCTTTCTTAGTTGTTTCACAATGTTTCGGCCAAGTATTCTTCTGGCATTCATCAGATGGTAACCGCGACGGGATAGGATTGGTTGGTGTGTTGGTTGTTTTTGTTTTACGGCATATCAACCCTTTTCGGGTTATTTAATGCCGAATCCAAAGATTTTGAAGAAAAAAATTTTAATAGAATATATTTGTTTTTTTCAAGTCGGTTTCTATTCAACCCATAGTTGGAACCCTAACAGGTACTACCACTCCGAGTCAGAGTGGACCTGGGAGCAATGGTAATTAAAGGGTGGCTCCACACTCCACAAAACGCACAAGCTGGGGCCTCACCACTGGATATAGTTTAAGGTCATATCCAGAACCCCCATATAAGGACTTTTCCCCTCTGCAGGGGGGCAGTCGGTGTATTCTAAAGCACAACCCACAGGGCCGAGGAATTCCGATTCTTCTAACTGCATCCACTGCAATTACTGCCTTCCGTAGTTGTTGTCGTCTCACCAGGTTTTGGCCAAGTAAGCCTCTGGCCGCTTAGGGTAGGATTGAAACCGCTATCTTCAGACAATTCTCACCTGGAACTATTAATTGCGCCATGGGTAGTTTCTATTAGTTTCGGTTACTACTTGACGAAGGCTTGAGGAATAGTTGACTAAAACGTCGTGAAACAACTAAGAAAATATTAGGATAATAGTCCGCAATAAATAAAATTTATCTTTTATTTCTTTAACAGTGAAGAAAATGCGATTTCAACTTCAAGCATGAGAAAAACGACGAAAACCATAAAACTCTTCTAAAGATACTTGAACAAATCTAAAAGATATTCCCGTTCCCATTAGTCAGTGAACAAGAAAATTCTCATAATAAACGTGACCGATCCATGGCAAGATCTCTGACCAAGAGATATATCTGAAAAAGATACTACGTACACAACAATAAAAAATAGTTCTATATTGTTTGGTGTATGGTGGAAAGTAAGACGGAAAACGTACGTACAAAAAATTTGTACATCGTATTTTCTGTGTGACACTATCATCGTAATTATATTAATAAAAATCCGATGCCTGCCCACTAATATTAATACTTTCTTCCGAACTTTATAAACAGTGCTGCCATATTACCATCGCATATCATTGTGGGGACGATGAATAGCCTATGAATATTTACAACTATATATTTACATAATAAAGTAAAGTCGACTTTCCTCTACGCCATCTCTCAGTATAACCCTATAAAAACAAGCGATACGAATAACTTTGATATGAGCTTGTTTAATATACGCACTATTATGTTAATCCATTCATCAAATCTGGTAATCAGGGCGAAAATAAACCTTTCCATTGTTTCGCTCATTCTATTTATTTATTTTTTTTTTTGCTTTAAGGGTTTTACAGTCAAATCTTATTCCGACTTGATTTGATCAAATATGCGTTAAACTAGTTTACATAATAAAGTCGACTTTCCTCTTAGCCATCTCTCAGTATAACCCTATAAAAACAAGCGATATGAATAACTTTGATATGAGCACGATATTTACTCAGAAATAATCCTTGTATGTTTAGATAATATATGACTGTTTCAGTTGCTTTCAGTAATGCCCGCTTTTCCCCGTCATGTGTGTATGTTATAAAATATATAATAAATATACTTTCACTACACCAGAATACATAGACTTTGAATATATAGAACATCCTTTATGTTCATGCTATTTAGAATTACGAACTGCTTCTAAGATAAAAATAGCTAGTTAAAAACTTCACTTTCTTCTTTATGTTATTTTATTATCTAATTTTCATTCGAATATTCAGATTAAACAGAAACAAAAACAGAATCAAAATAATAACGCCATAATTTATTACAAAATTGGTTAATATAAGCACTATTATGTTAATCCATTCATCAAATCTGGTAATCAGGGCGAAAATAAACATGCCCGTTGTTTCGCTCATTCTATTTTTTTTTTTTTTGCTTTAAGGGTTTTACAGTCAAATCTTATTCACACTTGATTTGAACTAATATGCGTTAAACTAGTTTTGCTGTAGACTTCCAATATTCTGTTTCGTTTTCCAGAAACTACATTAGAAATAAACTGCAATTCACACCTTGCGACATAGACACATACTTCAGATAAACAGCACGTTCTGCGTTATAATGGTTCACCGAACCTACCACTTACACAAAGTCCGTAAGTAAAAATACATTGAGCATGAATAAAACAACAAAAAATACATGCTAAAATATTAACAATATTTTTCAAGCTATCGATTTTATGATGTTTTGTAAAATTAGAATTATCTAGCTGAGATCAATTTTTGAAGGAGTATATCTTGAAACCCCCGGTGTAATAGGTTCGTCTTATTAGGGGATAGTATGCGAATACAGATTTTCTATACATATAGCGTTGTATTATTAGATTTCCGAGTATCCCCAAATAACGTAAGCCATTATTATTATTATTATTATTATTATTATTATTATTATTATTATTATTATTATTATTATTATTATTATTATTGTTATTGTTATTATTGTTATTATTATTATTGTTATTATTATTATTACTATTAATATTATTATTATTATTATTATTATTTTTATTATTATTATTATTTTTTATTATTATTTTTATTTTTATTATTTTTATTATTATTATTATTATTATTATTATTATTATTATTATTATTATTATTATTATTATTATTATTAGGAAAGAATAGTACTGTGGGACTGCTTTTTAAGAAGTGGAAGTACCAAATCTGGTGGATATATCCGAAAAGAATGGAAGAATCAAAATTGAGAGGAGGAGGAGGAGCAACGAGTGTACCCCAGTTACACAAATTAAAAATAACAATCTATTTGCAGTGATTGCAAGAGAAGAGATTGAATGGATGGTTAGGAATGAAATGAATAACGAACGTAAAATTAAGGAAAAAACTGAGAGAGTGTAAGTGAAGAAGGCAAATGTAAGCGATGATGGAAGGCGGACAACTGAGGAGGAATGGAATCCTATGGTTAGGGAAAGTGATAAGAAGGTTTTTGAAGGATCTAAGGCCGATGAGATCATTGACTCTGAAACAATGGAATCAATGAAAGCAGCAGATGTATGGAGAAGTGGTTATGAAGTTCGAACTTTGACTTCTGTAGAAAAAGAAGTACTTCAGAAGTTAAGAGATGTGTTCTTAGAGATGATATCATAGAGATTCCAGGTATGAAGAGTAGTGATAGGCAGAAGGCGAAAAGCGAGATAAAAATAGTTCAAGGAGTAATTCACAACATCATAAGAAATAACCTATCAATTACGGAACTTAACAGGCTTTAGTATGAATCGTAATGCGTTATTGCGAATCGTCTTGGCTTAATACAAAAGAAAAAGAGAGAAATGAAGGATAGAAGGCAACACTGGCAGAGACGGCTTGAAGAAAGTATTAAACGGTGGCGGAAACACATTGTTAGAATCGAAGAAATAAGAAAAGGAGTTAAACTAGGACAGAAAGCCAAGGACGAGCTTTAAAGGAGGTATAGATTGCTAGAAAAGAGAACCATGAGTGGTCTAACAATGTTGAAAGAGAAGGTCGACACTCGTGGTATGAAAATTCGGAACTTTATTGGAAAAAATGTGGCGTTTCGGCCGAATATCCTTTTCCGGAACAATCAGTCTCAGCTGTATAAGAATTAAATTGTAGTAAACAGGCGGAAAATAACAACACTCCAAATTCAAAATATGCAAGGAAGTTCTGGAGTGGGATTTGGTATCCCGAAGAGCGATATAATAAGAAGGCCAGCTCGTTGGAAAAGTGGAGAGAAAGGCTATCAGAAATGTGGCAGATGAAGAACTTTGAGATAACCATCGATGATGTTAAGGCTGGCACACGAAGGATGACAAACTGGTACAGATGGAGTGATGGGCTTCTGGTTTAAACAGTTTACATGCCTTTATTCACCTATAGCTGCTGACCTGCAAAGGGTTGTAGAGTCGGGATAGACCCCTGATTGGCTTTTGAAGGGGTGAACAACACTTATTAGGAAAGATCTTGCAACAGTAACAGATGCCAGTAATTATAGACCAATCACATGTCTGCCATTGATATGGAAACTGTTGACTGGGATATTTGCAGAGAAAATTTATGAACATCTTGAGAGGAATGGGGTTTTTCATGACGAACAAAAGGGGTGCCGAGAGGTACCAAAGAGCACCTACTAATTGATAAAGCATTAGTGCAGATTGCGACGAAGAATAAGAGGAATCTGAGTGTAGCATGGATCGATTACAGAACGGCTTATAACATCCTTCCTCATTCATGGATACGTCACACACTATTGATGATGAAGGTTGCTGAGAATGTGGTAGGACTTTTGGAGACAAGTATGGCTCAATGAAAAACGGTGCTGACAACAAACAGAAAGGGGATGGGGCAGGTTGGCATTAAACGTGGAATATTTCAAGGCGATTCGTTATCGCCACTTCTTTTTTTAATGATAATGATGCCACTGAGCACCCTCTTGAAGGGAGGAACAATGGGGTATAACTTTGGATTTGGTGACAGACGCCTCAGGCATCTACTGTTTATGGGTGAGTTGAAAATATTCGGGGGAAATGAAAAGGACATGGTGAGACTGGTAGAACTTGTTGGGACATACTCAGAATACATTACAATGGAGTTTGGGATTAGTAAATATGCAGTGCTGGTGATGAAAAGCGGAGTATAGGTTCATTCGAATGGAATAGTGCTGCGAAACAGAGAAATCATGAAAGAAATAGAAGATACAGGATATAAGTATGTGGGAGTGTTGGAGGGTGTAGGCATCATTAACAGAGAAATGATGGAAGAAGGCAGGAAGGAGTATCTTAAAAGAGTGAAATTAATTGCAAATTTAAACTCTACGGAGGAAACCTAATGAAAGCAGTGAATGCATGGGCAGCCAGTGTTTTGAGATCAGTGGGGGAATTTTAGAATGGTCTGACAAGGAGTAGCATGCTGTGGATTTTAAAAAAATGCTGTGGATATCAAAACAAAAAATTTCTTTAGCAATGTGTGGCATATTTCACATTCAAAGTAGCGTAGCAAGGCTGAATCTAGAGGAAATATTGAGGGTGAGGACTGAAAAGTGTAAAAGATTGTGTTAGAACCAAGAAGATGTCGTTGAAGGAGCATGTAGTAAGAAGTGAGGAGTGGGTGCTTAAGTTTGTGGTCAATGAAGTGGAGGTATGTGAGACACAGGCTGATTATGTGAAACGTTTGGATAGAGAAAGGGTTGAGGAACAAACTAAGAAAAATGCATGGAAGGTTCTTCTATGATATAGTAGAAGTGGCTGATAAAAGACCATGACAATGGCTTAGAGCTGGGTATATGGCTAAGAGTACTGAAGCGTTTGTTTATGGAGCACGAGAGATTGTTAGAAATGTGGTTATAGGAGAGGAAGTTGCTGCAGAATGCCGGATTTTGGGTAAGATCTCAGAGTCAATTGCACACCTCGAAGCAAGGTGTAGTGGACTGGCCCAAGATAGTACCGCAAAAGACACGATCGCATGGGACCGCATATGTTGGGTGATGTGTAAAAGGGTTAATTGTGCTGGAAAATGGTTTGAGGAGGTGGCTGATGAAGTGAGAACAAGTGAGGATGGCAAGGTAGAAGTATAGTGTGACAAAAGTTTTATAACGACCTAGCAATTGGAACAGGATCGTCCGGATCTGGTCGTCATAATAGACCTTTCAGTACCCTGGGACAGGAATGTGAGACAGAACGAGAATGAGAAATGGAGCAATTATGCTCCATTGGCCTTGGAGATAAGGCGAATACACGGGGTTAAAACACAAATAATCCCGGTCGTAGTTGGTAAACTATGAGTAGTATAAAGTCGTCTGGAAGGACTATTGAAAAACAACTACAAATTCCCGATGTTGTAGGCGCCCTGTAGACTTCTGCAATTATAGGTACCACCAACATCCTTAGGAAAATCCTTGATCTTTGAACTCCGGGTTTGAAACCGGGATTAAGGGAAACTCTGTGGAAATGAATGGCACCCCTTTCCAGAGACACGTTGATAAACGAAATCAGAATTCTTATTTTTATTTAGACAAGTATGGGTTTTGATATAGGACACATTCAGAGAATTTAGTCGATAACAAAAAGGAATGTCGTAAAATAAAACAATTAGTTTGAGTCGTAATGAAATTTGGTATCATGGATGGTGTGCCACTTTGGGATGTAGATAGATACCCACCACTTGATTTAGAGCTACAATCAGATTGACATCAATTGAGTTGAACAGAAAAGGGGATAGTTCTGTATATGCACCTTAGTCAGTTAGAAAGAGCCAATCAGAAATGGGTCGAGTTATCAAGCGGGCAGGGATTCAGTCTCCTATGTTTACGGGAAGAAACTAGCGCTGAACCATATAAAAGGATGTAGAGAGCAAGGGCGCGTGTAACTCTAAGCTAGATAATATCACAATATCTAAATGTGATATTAAATGTCCTCTGACGCTTTTTGTCTTTCGAATGAAATAATCTTCTAGATTAAAAAACAAAAACAAAAAGAGTTTTGTGAAACAATGTATGCGTCTGGAGTAAAGGTGTTAACCGCCTCGGTGGGGGCTGCCATTTTACAATGTGGTCCGCGTTTGGTCAACTTTTTATTGAATGTATATTCACCAGCATCTAATTAAGGAACATTGTAAGCACTAGACAATGAGAGTTATACAAAAGGATACGCATATACACACTAGTCGTAACCATAGTATCGACACGTATATACATTCAATACCCTATAGACGATGAGGAAAAGGAAACAAACATACATTTACGTAAACGACACGCATGATCAATTATATATATATATATATATATATATATATATATATATATAAACTCATTCTATAAACCTGTTATATAGAACAGTTATATAGAACAGCAATAGTATAGATGCGATTTGGTGCAAATTGACTAAATCGCACACACAACGCCAATCACAGGAAAAAAAATTCCAATTTACAATAAAAACGAAGTACAAGATAAAGATACAATTATACTTTTTAAATGGGTACTGTACTTTAAAAGAGTAGATAAAGCATACACAGAAGACAAAACGTACACAGAAGAGAAAAGATTCCTTAAATATAGTGCGTATATAAAAAAGGAAAATGTTACAAAAGATAAAAATTAATATATAATTCAACTGTTAAACGGAAATTAACTAAGTAGGAAACGCACACGCGATGTATATAAGTTGCAACCAAAAATAATAGACTACAATAAACTTAGTGTTTTTGCAATCATTGTTAAACTGTCAATTACTCAAGTCATAACAAAACTGACGATGCTGCTGGTGTGAGATGTGTGGGTTGTTGTAATAAAATCAAATATTTTTGTGGTCTTGTTGATTAGAAGATATTTCTAGAGTGACTGTTATGCTTTAGAAGAAGGAAAACATATAGTACAGACAAATGGGCAAGACTCGGGATTTGGAAATATTGTGTCCGTAGTTGTAAAATATATTTTTTCTTTATTTTTTTTATTTTTTTATGTTTTGCTCTAAAAGACTGGAAAATGGTTTCTTATATGTTTCTTTATGTGTTTATAATCTTATTGTATACCCAACATAGATTTGACTGTTTGTATATTTTTTGGTGTTTTCTAGGATTTGCAAGTAGGTAACTAAATTAGACAATATAAAAGATTAGAGGGATATAGTAAGAGTTAAGTTTGTGTTCAGCAAAATAATGGAAATAAACGGGGAATAAGAAGTTGCGTTTTACATGATCGCAACTTATCTTATTATTCCGAAAGAAATTCCCAGACTCTAGGTACTGAGTATACTGGTTTCTTCTCCTTGATTCTTCTGATATAGTGAAGTTAATCAACTTTCAACGAAATCTAAAGGCAGTGAAATTTGAATTGAAAACAATTGAAATGCGTTTGTTTTCGTCCTATCTGAACCTAAAGGCTGGTTGTAATTACCGGTATTAAGGGAAACGGGGGATTAACCGTCCAACACAGCGTAAGCGGCGGATGGTATTAAGGCAAGTTGAACCATAGTGTTGAGAAAAAAGAAAAGTGAAATAGGAAAGGAGAGTTGTAAATATGTAACAATTAAATGAGTTAAATTTCCTCCCCCAAAAGAATTATAAAATAGCAAGATACAATATAAAGTCTTGCAGTAGATTAAATAAGGTGGACCATCTTAGTTTTCCATTCTGGCGCACACGAGTGGGGATGTTGTGTGAAGTCACACACGCTGCGGCGAAACGGCAGTTAACGGTTTTAAAAGCACTGTTCCTATTCAGCGCAAAGAATATCAGAAGTAAGTGTCATAGTTAAGGTAGTGTGACAATTTCCAAGAAATTGTGAAGGGCTGCTCAGATTCCATACTTTGAAAGACAGAGTAAATCATTGCACAAGACATATTGTAAGAGTTGGCTGATTTTATTCCAAAGCAGGCTGAGTGTAAATGAATATAGTTTTTGATGAAGCCGATTGCTAAACAAAATGAGGCTGCATAACAGTTAATAACACAATTAGATAGATAGAGAGAGAAGGGGATCAGAGAAACCTTCAGACAAGAAGTTCTCGGAGTGTGTGGAGGAGCAGTAAGAGCCTCTGATGATTATGGCAAACGGGTTGCTGATAAGACGTGCCAATATTGATCGTAGGAAATAGGGCATGCACTCAACTTACGCCATAAGACAAAAGAAAAGATCCAGTCCATAACAAAATAGAAGGCCGACAGTCGGTAATGACAGACTAATGAGAAACACATGGATGGGATTGGATTATTCCTCATTCAGGTTGTGTGTGGGAAATCTAAGGACTGATGCTTGAGAAACACGGTTAGAGTGTGTAGAAAAAATATAAGCACATTTTATAAAAAAAATGCCACACTTTTTCTTAAAAAATGGCGATGAATGGCTGTGTTAATATTGGAATTTGTGCAATTCATAAGTAATTACTATTTAGTCATTAGGAGTTGTCACACAAGTCGTCAATGAAACTTTCTGTTTGAGAACAACTTTTGGTATTATCTTGAGTGTGAGTGACAACACGTCTCCTCAGATTTCCATGACTCTTTACCTCTTTGGAAAAACTTTGCAGAAGAATTTGCGTTATCGCAATAATTTCTTACGATTACTTTCTCATTAGCAGCGACCAGTGCCCACTTAAATTTGGGTGGCAACTACCCCCCTCAAGACCCTAATCCTCGTTGCACTCATCTCCTTCTATATCCTTGGCCCTCTTCACTTATTTTGTGTGGTGCAAGTTTCTAGTAACATACCCACGCGCATACAGACACACATACACACACACACACAAAGGAAGAAAAGCGCCGGAGCAGGGGGGTAACTTATAATTATAAAGTTTCAGTTTTAATAAATTCTAAGTTATGTTTATTTGCGTTTTATATCCGTAGAAGTTTCTGTTTGTAAAGTTGGTGTATGTAGCTCATGTATGTTATTCTTCACATTCAATGATTTTCCTTAATATTTATGCAGATTTCATTATTGTTTAACGATGTATCTTACTAGATATACCCCTGATTCCAATCCCTCCCATTCTTATTTTATTTGTTTTCAGTATTGTTCCAGCGCACTTACTATTACTGCCGCTATTTTGACTTCCTTCATCTTCGAGACCCTTTCGAGCAGTATGGCCAATTCCATGTATTTGACCCATGTGCCCCCGACCTTGATCTTCTTTTTGCGGTCTTCTAAAACGGCAAAATTTACAATATTGCAGGAGTCATTATTTTGTAAACTATTATGACCCGGTTTTCTTGCTTGGATAAGTATATCATTTTGTATATTTATGGTGCCTAGAATCCTGTGACTTTCATTTTCAAGTGCTACTGCCGGTTTGTGCTTGTAGTATTTGTCTGGTTGTTCAAAATGTAAGAGTCTGCATAATTTTTAGAGTAATGCCTTCCCTACTCAAACGTATGAAGGTCAATGTATTTTATGGATATTTGCTGTATTAATTTATTATGTGTTTTATTGCAATTTCTCTTCATCAACAGTGTCTGCATTTGCTGTTTATTGTGGCTTGTCGATCCTTGCTTTGATATGGTTAGTTTTAATCGTGTTATTTTGTGCAGTTTCTCTGTTCAGCTTCCCTGTTTGAGCTATTTCCATGAGTGCCCATTATTTTTATCATTTGTAATTAATTTGGATCATCCCTTAAGCTGTTTATCTTCCCATTTTTCTTTTCTTATCTCATTCCCTGTCTCTTCATTTTTAGTCCTGTTGTAAGAATTCGTTCGATGTTTTGATATATGTATTTTTCTAAATTGTTTTGTGTTTTTGTAGTCTTCTTTAAAACCGCCTCTCTTTCTCGGTGCTTCCTTTTCACATAGAGGCAGTCAATATCATACTTTGGGTGTGGTGTATTGTGTATTGCTATGTCTTTTCTGGTCTTCTGATTTCGATTATTCAGTTCTTTACGTATACCTTCGAACAGTCCTGAGCATTGTACTAAATACATGCCCCATGTGTGTATGCATTTCATTATATTTCTACTACTTAGTTCATGTTCTATGTTATTCTGTGTTATTCCTTTTAATTTGTCCTTTTCATTCTGTTGCTTTGATAGTTTCTATTCTAGAACTTAAAACATTGTGTAGCTATAATGTTTATCTAGTTCTTTAATCTCAGTTGTTTTAGAGGCATATTTCCACACTTTCAGTGGATTTCAGTTTTCCTCTTCTATGATCAACATCTCTAGTTGTGTTTATGTTTTTTTAACCATTTTCGAGCCATCCATGTACATTGGGTGGTTCATTCTTTAATCTGTATTAGTAAACTAGTATCCGGATCAGAATTTTCTTTTAATATACAGTGCAGGAGCATCGCAGCTATGATGAGCTGTAGTTGTGATAGGGAATCTCATTAGAAAATACCTATTTTATTTAATACTGTTTTATATTGTCCATCCGCTGACAGTTCAAGTCCCCCTGTTATCATGGCATGTAATAACTAATTTATAATTTTGCCTTGTATTTTGTACATCTATATTTTGTACATTCTCAAACATTCTATTATTTCAGATTGTGGGATTCTGTCATATGCTTCCTTGTAGTCGATCCATGACATGTATATATATTTTCTTTACTTTTAACCTCTTTCATGATATATCATCTACGTATTATTATTAGTATTATTATTATTATTATTATTATTATTTAGCTGTAGTTGTTGTAGTTATTGTATTTGTGGTTGTTGTTGCTGTTGTTGTTGTGTTGTTGTTGCTGTTGTTGTTGTTGTTGTTGTTGTTGTTGTTGAATAGATATGTAAATGTCCTGAAATAAGAAACATTCTGAGCAAATGTTTCAATATCAGGAAGGAAGTGTTGGAAAATAAAGATAACTTATGTCGATTCGTAATATAATTTGACATTATGTGTACTAGACTCATTTAAAATGTGAATTTACCAAAGTGTTTTTATATATACCCGTTAGTTAGTAACATAGAGGA
Organism: Euprymna scolopes; assembly: GCF_053919585.1. Taxonomy (NCBI): domain Eukaryota; kingdom Metazoa; phylum Mollusca; class Cephalopoda; order Sepiida; family Sepiolidae; genus Euprymna; species Euprymna scolopes. The sequence goes on along the minus strand of NC_136519.1, from coordinate 42,918,366 downwards.
GGTTAGAGATTATCAGGTAAAGAAAGACCAGGTTAGCTAGAGGACAAGGATTTAATAACTGAGGTTCAGGAAATATTAGCACTGAAATATATAGAAAAATATAGAGACCAAAGAAGCGTGCAACTTCAAACTGGGGAATATACAAGAAATGAATATCATTTGGTATTTTGTATTATTCAGTGGAAATTCCTGCTGCTTCCAAACCAAAAGGTGTGATCCAGTGAAAAAAGACACATGTTCACAGAAAAGACGCTATCTGTATCGATAAAAAATGTAGCCGCACATTGTTATCAGCGTTTGCTGCACTGTTTTATGAATATATATGCACACACATCTACTCAAGAGATATTACTCATATTAGTTTATCATAGATATATAAATCGATAGCTATATATACACTAGATGACATCATACTTATCGACAAGCACACATGCCCAGCACTCTAGCGAGTATACGGATTGTGAAACAAACATGCGTGAACGTTCATGACATAAATATACACATACCCCAAAATATATAATATAGATATTGATGGTGCACGTTATATACACATTATATGGACATGTTAAAATCGGGCATGAAAACAACAAGATATTGTAGTAAGAAATATAATAAATTTATAACTTATAATATTGCAGCATCAATAATTTAAAAAAAATTGCAACATTATACAATCAATTCTTAATGTTGCAATATTTTTAGTTACAAATTTATTATATTTGTACTAGAATATCTTGTCCTTTTCTTTTACAGTTTTAAAAACTAGTATTTTACTTTTCCATGTTTAAGCATAACCCTATTACTTTTCATGCTCGAATTTTTCGATTGTTAAAAGTGTATATATATATATATATATATATATATATATATATATATATATAAATTTCAAGATGTTGATCATCTTACCGTTTATTTTTCTAAGTACGTTGAATCGTGCATGTCAACGTACTAAAAGAAATAAACTGTAAGATGGTCACCATTTTAAAATTTGAAATATATATATATATATATATATATGTATGTATAGTAGAAATGGTAATCAATAAAAACCCGAAGAATGTGCTCAATACTGTTGTAGAGCAAATATATAGTTGCATGCGCTAAAACATTTTCATCAGAAATTCTACAGTTATGGGGAAATATGTAGAAGTAGAATAATTAGTTAAATAAAATATGTAGAAGTAGAATAATTAGTTAAATAAAATATGTAGAAGTAGAATAATTAGTTAAATAAAATATGTAGAAGTAGAATAATTAGTTAAATAAAATATGTAGAAGTAGAATAATTAGTTAAATAAAATATGTAGAAGTAGAATAATTAGTTAAATAAAATATGTAGAAGTAGAATAATTAGTTAAATAAAATATGTAGAAGTAGAATAATTAGTTAAATAAAATATGTAGAATAATTAGTTAAATAAAAAGCAATCAATTAGTAATAAATCATTAAAATGAAGAATTAATTAGATTCGTTCGGATTACAAAGGAATATGAACACTTTTTAACCTCTATGTAGACGTTGTTTTTAGTATCACTGCCAAAGTGAGAAGAACCTTCCAATTTATATGCATACTACCATGGACACCCGATGTTGTCCGGGAGTGAATGCTTATTCATTGTCATGGATATTATTGAAATCGCCAATTTTCAATCAAATCAATTGATTGCCATCTCTAGTTGTAAGACCCGCCGTGGTGCACCGAGAGAAACTTTCACAAGAGTCTCAACCGTGAGCTTGTCTACAATGCAATGTAGTTTACGTTGCATCTTACGGAATCTAATGTTGACTTTATTTTAAAAAAAATCTATATACCACGACTTGAATTATTGTTTAAAATGCAATAGGCAAACACAATTTTGTTCTAAACATAAAGATTCATTTCAAATGTGCCTGAATCATGTCAAATAATTACTAGTTATTTTATATGCCTAACCTTCATGCTTGTGATGTGATAATTTCTTCGATTTAAGTTTTAAATTGAAAAAAATCAAGTATCATTGTGCAATTATGATTTATACAGAAACATTGATTTCGAACGCATCTCAAATAACCTACTGTTGATTTTATATGTCGCGCCGTTCGGTTTATATGAAAATAAACCTTTTCCAAACCACTCGTTAAGTGGTGTAAATTGTTAGTTCCGTCAAAATTGCTTGTTTTGTCTTTCATTGGATTTATCGATTATCGATTACTTATACTGATCGAAGACATTCCGATACAAAACTTATCTAAAAATATAAAATGTATTTGTGTAAAATTTTATAGAAATCAGCCCAGTTTTCTTTCGAGTAAATGAAAGACGATCTCAGACACACACACGCACACACAAAGTTTTATTATCAATCTCTCTCTATATATATCTTTAAAGTAAAAGTGTCTGCCTGTTTGACTGTCTGTCTCTGTGTATGTGTGTCTGTGTACATTTCCCTACGCAATAACTCCGTCAATTTTAGTCTACAGGCTCGAAATTTGATATACAGGATACTGGGATTTGGGAACATCTTTGTAATCCGTTTCCGGCCAGAAATGTGGTGCATAAGGGATCAAAGTTTAAGAATTTCACCTTTGCGAACTCTACCAAACTCCTCCGTGAATTTTGGGTACACATAATCGAAATTTTAGATACACGTCCATTGGGCATGGATCTAACTAAATAACGTGATTTTAGTACAAAAGAATAAATGTTCAAGGGTCATAATAGTGCTAAAATATTAAAAAAAAATGACGCCTGCGGTCTTTACCAAATTAGAAAATTTCGGTTTTTTACATTTTACATAAAGGTATTCAGAGACAGGGCAAGCTTTTTAATGGGTTTTGGATCGAAAATTTGAGCTAAAAATATATAAATCTATGTATGGATGTTTGCATGTTTGCCTAAAAATTCGACAGAGGCGATGGATGTTCACAGTATCAGTACCGTTTGGAAGCTCGACCCTTCAGACGACAGATACCGAAGAATTGGCTAAAAACTTGATTCTTCAGCCTAAGATGTGCACTTTTGCTGCAGGGAGGGATCGCTTATTTCACCGATATTTTCGAAAGTCATCCCCTCTGTTCGATTGTCTAGCCTTAATTTTTACAAAGAGGGGTACCTTTTTTAACCGATATTTTCGAAAGCCATTCCCTTATTTCGATTGTATAACCTTAATTTAAACCTACGTATCTTCCGGTGTGGCGGTGGTCGTTACAGCGAAGACGTCATTTTTTCCGTTCTTTTCCTTCTTGGCGGTACGGGTTCGAGCCTGCCTTCCTACTACCGCATTTTTTCTTGTTGTTTTACACACAACTCCAAATCCACGGGCTACGTGTGCGTGTGCGCCTGTGTTTGTGCGTTTGTGTTTGTGTTTAAGCACACAAAGATATACATATATATATTTATACTGTAAATATATTGCTCATAGCAGATAAACCAGAAGGAATGTTTACTTTCGATCAAATTAGTTTCTCCGGATACCCGCGATAATTACAATTCTTCTGTGTATTTTATTGGGAAATAATGTTTACATTAAACGCCTACCAGTGAAACTATTAATTTGATTGCCTATTAAAATGTCCGCCCGCCTCAATTAATATTATCCCATTTGCATAAATATTTGTCAACTTTATTTGAAGTAGGTCAAACACATTTATGTTTCCCGGCATACGGAATGCAGCCGTATGTCCTATTTGTAAAATATAAGCGTTTATTTCAACGTGAGTGTCGAGTTTCGGTAAGACACAGAAATGTATACGGATGTAAATATTATATTTTTACACATAATCAACATTAAAAATGTTATTGCAATATTTATTCTTCGTTTTTTTATTAACTATTATACTATTTCAGTGTTAGTATTTAAGTGTAAGAATGTTTATCTTATTTTTTTGTCGGAAAATAATCATATATTTATATTCAATTATTATATAAGTTTCACACTTTTAAATATGATGTCTTATTCAATTAGATGAACTTAATTTTAAGTGATAGTTTTATAAAAAGAACCCCGTTGCCCAATGAACATCTATATCAATTTGTAACATAGTAATATACTTTTTTATTCCTAATATTGGGGGGTATGGGTTTTCTCTTTTTCAAAAATATATTTAATGTTAATTTTATTAATATCTTTCTATAATCAATGTGTTTTATAATTTTCCATTAATTAAATAATTCTAAACACGTGCTATATGTGATTAAGGGCAGTATCATCATTATTATTTGTATTTATTTGTATATCATATAGTTAGGTAAAACAATAATGTTTTAATATGTATCTTTTTTTCTTCGCTGCAGATTGTAAAAACTAGCTATTTTAATACACATCTAAATTTTCTTAAGATTGCAACCAAGAGATGCGTCAGTTTTTTTAGTCATGATATATACATTTCATTCTGTTATACTATTGATATTTTACATGATTCCTGAAGGTGGAAGAAGACACAAATACTGTTTTGTTTATATCCTCAGCACACAAGGCACTTCAGTAGAAGTAATTTAGCTGTGTGCATAACCCATGTATATCAATTCAGTGTTGTTAATAAACCTGCTCCTTGCTTTCATAAAGAAGCTTTAATTGTACTGCTGCGATTTCATTATTCTTAAAATATTCCGCTTTTTAAATCTCTTTATTCTATGGCCAAGTAAAATATTCAATATACAGTGGCGAACAAGCGGTTCTAGATCCCTACGAGGCGAACAAGAGAATATACATTTTGTATGATATATTGTCGTATTTTTTATCATCGCTTTGTTATTAATTAATAACATAGCGATGATAGAGAACTATAACAATATATCATACAAAATCCCCACAATGATATATATTAAAGTTCCACCATTGCCGATCATAGACATGTTACGTCATATGCTAAACCCTTAGTTTTGATACCAATATGATTACAAAGCAAAGACGACTTCGAAGAGGAAGAAACAAAGAAATACAGAAATTGAAGACAAAGATACAATGCAACATATATATATATATATATATATATATATATATATGTGTGTGTGTAGTAGTAGTAGTAGTAGTAGTAGTAGTAGTAGTAGTAGAGATGTAAAAGGTTATCACAATGCGAGGAATGTGATATAGTCGGTGTTGATGAGAGAAGACGAAAACAAGTAGCGATTTACAAATCAGTAAGTATATAAATATATATACACATATTAATTACAATTATATTAAGTATAAATGTCTTACTTATTATGTCTCTTACAATCAATTGTATTTCGGGAAAAAAAAAACATTCCAAATGGTGGATGTGACAGTTCGATTCAAAGCATGACGGTGGGAGCGAAAAATGCATTAAATGGTTGTGTGGAGCCTCGCAGCAAATGTAAAGAGAAAGATTTATATGTATAGCGTGTTTTATGAATTTAACATATTGTTGTAGTTGTTAGATTTTTCTTCTATTTTCGTTGATTTATACACCCCCCACACACATATGTATGTATGTATGTATGGATATATATGTATATGTATATATATATATATATATATATATATATATATATATATATATATAAATAAAAAATATAACACGGAAATTACATAATTGTCATACCCGGATTTACTCTGGAATTATTCCATTATAACACTATATATATATATATATATATATATATATATATATATGTATATATATATAGATATAGATATAGATATATAGATATTCCTAGTTTATATTTGTTGCTTTTGCATGATCTTTATTTTATTTTGTATATTGCATATATATTTCGGTGTCTTTTTTGTTCTGCTTCTATGCATGTTTTCATTTATTTGTTTAATTTATTTATGTCGTTGCTAAATCAGTGAGATGACCTGGTCCATATAGCTTAAACGCGTCGCTGGCTGGCTGGCATGGGTTAACTATTGAAGGAGAGGTTGAGAAGGAGGTTGTAAAACAGAAGAAGAGGGGGTGCGAGATGAAGTACTCCTGGCCGAGTGTGGGCGGTTTGGTTAAGGAATGTGTTTTTTTTGGGGGGGGATAGAAAGATAGGTGGGAAGAGGGGATACTAAATTGCCTTTTCTTTGGACATTTGTTTTTTTCTTTATTTTATTAAATCTTAAGGTGATTATAGATTCTGTAATTCTTTATTCTTAATACATCTATTTACTTTTTTATTTAATCTTTTGTCAATGTTAAACGGTTAGGGCTAGTAGGTAAATAATATTTGTATACATTGAATATTCGAATCTACGGGCTATCGTAATTGAATTTATAATTTTATTTAAGTATAAACTAGTATACATATATATATATATATATATATATATATATATATATATATAATGGGTTTATAATTCCAACGAAAGAAAGATGTATATTTAAATAAGGCAGTAGTCACCAACAATGTGTATTGTTTAACATTATTTTATTATTCCGAAAATAATTTCTGACGAGGACGCATCACAGACCGTCTGAAACGCGCGTAAACGATTTCAGTGACTTAAAAACATTATTACAATGATCCAAACATAATTCACAATGGAAAAGCAATACACGCAATAATAAAATAATGTTAAAAAATACACATTGTTGGTGACTACTGCCTTATTTAAATATATATACCTATATATATATATATATATATATATATATATATATATATATATATAAGCAAAAAAAGAAATTTCTAACAACCACAATAATATGTTAATTACCTAAAAGACGCTATACATATACATGTTTCCTCCTACATTTGCTGCGAGGCTCCACACCATCCCGCATGCTTTGCATCGCACTGTCACCTCCACCATTTGGAAAAGGGGATATTTTCCCGAAATATAATGGATATCGTAACAGCCCTAACAAGTAAGACAGTTATACTTAATACAATTGAATAAATATATCTCTTTCTCTCGCTCTCTCTCTCGCTCTCTCTCTCTCTCTCTCTCTCTCTATATATATATATATATATATATATATATATATATATATATATATATAGATATATAGATAGATAGATAGATAGATAGATAGATACATAGATAGATATGAATTTAATGATTGGTATATCGCAACATGGTTTCGTCCTCTCTCGTCAACACCGACTATACCTCATTTCTCGCATTCCGATAGCCTTCTAAATCTCTACTACATACTTATCCCACACAGTGCTTCAACCAAACTACATATTAATTCTCTCTCTCGCTCTCACTCTCTCTCTATCTCTTTCTCTCTCTCTCTCTCTCTCTCTCTCTAACTATATGCACATACTTCATTTTTTGGCAAATTTTATAAGTTTCAAATCACAGCGACTATTGATTAAAATTTGACAAATAAAGGCTTGCGTGAAACGTTATTACCTGTGTTGTGTAGTGGGCAATGAGAATTTGCCCCGATGTCGCACATTAATAGGATTATCCATAAAAATCCTATTGTTAGAACGTTTTTACAGTGATAAAATATTTTTATTATACACATATATTTTCCTAGTTTTGCATATGAATTAAAAAAAAAATATCGGATATTTCCCCTAAACTTCTGGTTTTAAGGAGGGGAGACAAAAACTTGTTTATATGGTGTTACTGATCAAGAAATAACAGCAAGAGGAGCTTGATTCCAAATATTTCTCATGTGTTATATCTATTCTATTTGGTTTTCATACGTAAAGTAAATTTCGCACTCTTTACTGAATATTTAATACGGGAGATATTCATAATCGTACCCTATTCCCAAAGAGAGAAAAGTTGTAATATGATGCATATGTGTAATCAAGACCCATATAGTGTTATGTAAGATCATTTGCAACCCAACAGTAGCAGTAATTTTTAGTGTCCCCTCCATCAATGGTAGATATGCTGTATATATATATATATATATATATATATATATATATATATATATATATATATATATATATATATATATATATATATATATAAGGGGTGGCCACCAACAATGTGTACTTTTTAACATTATTTTATTATTCCGTGTCTTGGTTTTTCATTGAGAATTATGTTTATATTATTGTAATAATGTTTTTAAACCACTGAAATATATATATATATATATATATATATATATATATATATATATATATATATATATATATATATAACGGTTCCACGTAGGGGGTACAACTATTTCTTTTGATCAACTGAAAATAAGGTCAAAAACCTTCCTACGATAATTTAAATCCATTCGTACTCAGAAACCAGAAATGCATTTGTTAAAAAATACGTTTCGCTTCATTGTATGTTTCGTTTTCTTTTCACTAGAAGATTCCATGAAGATTTCGAAGATTCTAAAATGGAATTGGAAGCACTAGTTGTACATATAGAACATGCACTACGTTGTATTATTCTGACTGAAAATATATACTTATAAAAAAGTAAATATACAAATGTATAAAAAAATTGTACATTTTTCAAAACTTGCCCTCAGAAATACTGTATCGTTAAAAACTCACTACTCGTTCCAGCAGCTGTCAATAGCGTAATGGTTAGGAGCCTTGACTGCCGTACAAACGGTCGGGTTTCAATCCTGGCTTGAGGTAGGTGCCTGTCTTGCCGCACTGATGAGCTGTAACACAGCGAAACAGTACTGTATGTGGATGAATATATATATATATATATATATATATATATATATATATATATATATATATATATATATATATATACTCGGGTTTTTTTTATATTCAAAAGTAATGGACTAATGAATTCAACGAGGTTGTTAGATAGTGCTCAATAAAAAGAGCTGATAATACTTGTTTATTGTTATATAAACATGCTCACATCCCGCTGCTACAAACAGCCACTTGTTTCAATCAAACAACAGATATCATCAGGCAGCGACTTGACTATTCAAAAGTTCAATGAATAATAAATAAAATTTTCTGTAACAAACTTTTTCATAAGATAAAACGTAGCTACAATTGCAGTGCACTAGTGAGTAGTACAAAGTCAGCAAGTATATTACAAATTAATAACACAATTCGCCTCCGTACATTTCTTTGTAATGTGCATCTTAAATGTTCATCTCGTCTTGCGGTGCATCTAAATTTTTTGTTTGGCAAAGAGACATAATGAAATACGAGATAGTCTCATACCATGCACGAAACGATGTAAGAGATAATCGTTTCCTTTACCTAAATTGAGCTGATTCCCTTGGCGAGTTATGCAATCTAGGAGCTCCAATAGACGTCAGTACAGGCGTCAGAGCGTCTCAATGCGCTTATTCAATGGCTCTTCTCAATTACATATGCAAATGTGAGTAAAACTCTGTTTTCTTACGCCCCAAAATGTTAAATATATATTCTTAGCAATGGATGAAAATGTTCATTCTCATTATCTTCAACAGAATATGAATTACACGTAAAAATATTTTGGGAAGAAGTTTGAAATAAAATTAAACAGATAGCACTTCACAATATAGATTCATTAAATGCCGATCGGGAGTCGTTTTATGCCTGTCCTATTTATAAGATTTATTGCGTACGCCGAAATGCTGTGGATGTAAATGCCGTGTTACTATACATATCCCCAATTGTATTTTTTATTTCATCGTTTATTTTTCTAATATATATATATATATATATATATATATATATATATATATATATATATATATATATATATATATATATATTAAGTAATGTGATTTACAATTTAAAAATTTAAAAAAAAAATTGATTTAAAAATCAAATTTTAATTAAATAAAAAATCAGTTTCATAAGAAGGAACAACAACAAAGTCAATTATCTGTACGATCGTTTCGGAAATCTAAATTATATATATCTAAATTACAACGTGCATTTCCTGTATTTTAATTAAACTAGTAATTTCACTGTTACATTAAAATACACTTAGCTCTTTAGACTATTAGTCTAATCTCCTTTAAATTGTATATATATATATATATATATATATATATATATATATATATATATATATATATGTGTGTGTGTGTGTGTGTGTGTGTGTGTGTGTTGTGTTCTGTCGTGAAACAACAGTGAAAATAAGAACAATGAAGGCGTGGTTCGCTTAAGGAACAAATGTATTAACACTAATGCACAAAGATAGGAAAACGTGTATATTTGCTTAGCACTTGGCTAGCAGTTGCAGTGCAGTCGCATCTCTCTCACCGGTGTTGGAATTACTAGCGCTATGTATAGTATTCATCGGTGTAAATTCTACTGTTCAAGGAAGGCCGGGATATCAATATATATATATATATATATATATATATATATATATATATATATATATATATATATATATATATATATATATATATATATACTTTCAAGTTGTATGTAAACAGTAATATGTTGCTACAGAGTCATGACAATATTTCGATCTTCCAGCATTTGGATTGTAGTGACCTCCTCAGGCAACAACACTTATTTTGGTGTTTTGCACTTTTGTATTAACCTCTTTATATTCCAGTGATTACCTACCTCTGGAAAATTGCAACCTCAAAGTATCTATCTATCTATCTATCTATCTATCTATCTATATATATATGTATATATATACATATACATATATATATGTATATATATTTATATATATATTTATATATATATTCATATATATGTATATGTTTTCATATACATGTATATCTATATTCATATATGTATATATATATATATTCATAAATGTATATATATATATATGTGTGTGTGTGCGTGTGTGTGTGATGAGAATAATGGAAATTGCATCATGAGAGATAGATAGATAGAGAGAGAGATAGAGAGAGAGAGAGATTGATGGATAAATAGATAGATGGATACTTACATAAAGATAAGAAATATAGATTGATAGATAAAAATATTCCGTTTTATGAAGGGTATAATGTATAAATATAGCGAATATAGCGTATATTCGTATGGGGCATTTTCTTTCTTTCTTCATCCTAAAATTTACAAAATAGACTGATATACGCACGTTATAAATGAGTAAGCCCGATAAGATATTCCTTTATTTTTAACGATGCTCTCAGTAGTTTTTCGTTTAGCCCCCTATTATAGATACATTACTGAATACAATACAAGTTTGATATACCATTTACGTGCATGTTATGTAATAGTGCAATACAGCATTTCCTAAGTTTAAATAGCAATGCCATCAGTTTGTGTTTCAAGTTCTAATTTTCCCTTTTGTTAGGGCTGGAATGTACACATAATAAAAATCGGATTTGCGTGCGAATTTTTGGTGAAGACAAAAAGTTCAGGGTAACCACTAGTTTGATATTGCTTTCACATTATTTTCTCAGGTTTAATAAAATTGTTTTGGGGGACGCTAAGTTGTTACTGACATAAATTCAAAGTTTAGATGTGCCAAGTTAAATTTCAGCTCGTTCCACATAAACAATTTCATCAAATCCACGCACGATTTACTTCTAACTTTCCGGAGGTAAAATAACGATGATGTTTCAAATAGTAGTTTGCTAATTCTATCATGAGTAAATATGAAACAGCATATGTAATTATAATCAGGTTGAAATAGTACTAGTATCAGTGAAAATACATCTGATGGGCGTATTTTTATAACTTCTGTCCGGATTTGATTATTTGCATATTAGGAGGCGAGTCATTTGGCACGAACTCTTTCGTCCACCAATACATTCGATTTTAATGGTGCCAGTGTTTATACTTAAGATAAATTGAGTGTTGGCAATGTCTTGCTTTATTTCACAGTTTTCCATTCAAGTAAGGAACAAGTTAACTTAATATATTTAAAATAAACAATCAGGAAAAAACACAAAAGAACAATAAGGCCGTTGCAAATTAATTTGTTTACATGTTTGACGTAAACAAGGTCAGAAGAGAAAATTGAGTTGAAATATTTTGATTAACTCCGCAGGCAAAAAATGTGAAATGTTGAAGCTTTCCTACTAAATGTTCAACGTTATTTGATTACTCTCAGTGATGAAGACTCTTAACAGTGTTACAGAAAGTGTCGTATGCCGACGGGTAGTTGCAAAACTGGTGCACGCTCGAAACTTAAAATAAAACAATATGAGATTGATAATTCAAACAAAAGGAAAAATGTAGCTCATGGAATAGCCTCGCGGGGAGTTACTTAATTTATTTGTAAAAATTATTACACGTAATTAGATCAGTGAGTAATGGTATCGTTTGTTAGTTTTTTTTAAACGATGAAGTGTTATGCCATACCGTTGCAATTAAACCCCATATAAACACGGATTAAATAAAAGTCAAGTGAACTAATGTTAGATATTGAACAGGTTCAGTATGTAGTATATTTTAAATCAATATAGAGAAATGTACTATATCAATTGTCGGGATGGTTCACTGAAATTACACTCGAAATCAGGAATCGTACAAATCAGAAATAGTATTGACATCGATGAAATATTTTCCTACTTTTTAATACAAAAAAAGTATTTTTAATTGATTGTGTTTTGGTTTGTTTTTGTTTTGCTAATACTATTGATAAAATTATGAATATGTATTGATTTTTAAAAAAAGCGTTACATTTAGATCGTGTATTCTTATGTTTATCTCATGCATTTTTTTACAGTCATCGAAGCATAAAAGATAAACAGCTGAATAGCTAAATATAGGTGCAATCATAGAATAGAAATAACCGGGGGTAATTATGTTTGAATTATGAATTTAACTCACAATCAGTAATTGTATCGGAATTTGGCAAAGTATTAGAATTCTACCATCCCCATAAGTAATACCATAAAATTGCAATTAGGCTCCATATAAGTACACATAAGAAAAATAAACTCGATTAAAATCGCATGTTGAATTGTTAGACAACTTAGTGTATACTATAGTTAAAACGATTTTAGCAGCTGGCTCGAGCATAACAGAAAATATAACAGTCAAATGTCCACACACCCAATTGTATTGAACTAACTATGGATATCGATTTTGCTTCCCTACATAAGAGCAAGTTGTTCTGATTAACAGAGGATTCTTGCGATGTAGGATATTTGTGTTAGTCTTTTACTAAGCCTGTGGCGAGTAATTCAACAGATTCTACGTCAGACAAAGTTCAGTTTAGCAGTTTTCACCTATTGAATTTGTCTAGAATCAAATTAATTATTTCTCTCAAATATACTGGTCATTCCAATTCAGCTTCAGAATATTTAATGATTTTTGTTATCAACAATCTAAAAGCCTCAATTCACGAAGAATTATAAATTCATCATATAATTGAACTCTTTGTATAAAAGTGGGATGCCCTCGGTAATTGCTAGAAATTTACACTCACAATCGAAAAATTTTTACCTTCGAAACGAAAATATGACACAAGATTAATTGCTTCGAATATCTAAAATTATTGAACCAATCTAGATAAGATAAACTTGGTGATGTTATAAATGTTACGTAAACGTTGCATACATGAAAACGAAAAAAAAAGATGTAGTTTCAATTGTTGCTTCCTCTCATATTTCCAAACACAGACGTGATTTCAGAAAGTAAGCCTTCTATATAACAAATATATAGTCATCGTGAATACAACTTACACAACACTAAAACACGAAATAATACACTTTCTGTAACCTGTTTTTTCTCTTTTCTTACGGATAGATGGATTTAAATAATGCACTTGCTGTATTTAGTGAACACCTTTACCATAATTACTTCCGTCAAATTATACAAGTTATGAGATCGCATACCTTTAATGTAGAAATTCAAAAATGCTTGAGGGCTTTCTGCACACATTGCTAGTTTACTTGAGTTGTTGCTTCCTGTAATCATCCTCCTACTACACATTTCTACGACTGAAATAACGTGCAGAAAATGTGACGTAATGTGAATGAGCATCCTGTTTCAAAGCAATCTAAATGATTATTCTAGAAAACTGTTATTTAACACATAGTACTCCCTCACATCTCAGTTTGCTTTGTTTGGAGTAAACTGAAGTAAACTAATAAAAAAAGGTTATATACACATGTTCTCTCATATAGTAATATGGTTATGTTCTAATTATCTTTATGTCATTTCATCGATTAGGATTCCGAAAACGGAAGAATATACTTAAAACCAAATATACGGATATACCATATAATGTCTACTTTGAAAAGCAGTTGGATATCCTATGATCTTAAATGCACTTCTTATATCCCTAACTTCTATATTCCGAAAAGATTCAACAAGATTTAAAAATATAAAATTATAAATGCTCAAAATTGTGGATGAAGAAGTACAAACCATTAAAAAAAATAGTTGCAAGAAACGTCTTGGCATGCTTCTACTAATACACTTTCGTTAGTTACGCTACTATTAGGCTCAACAGTTTCGCCAAAGTATCTACACAAATATTGAATGTCTACAAGCTGGCAGCCAGTAGACAGACACCTCTTTATGTGTTAATTTGTTAGATGAGAATTAGTACTCTCTAGTATTTGGCTTATTCGAATTACTGTTTCATGTTTAGTTTAAATTTCTCAGCTGCATTATGTGGAACTTCGGAATTATTGTGTTTAATACGAATTTTTTTTTTCCGTCGAATTCAGTGTTCTGCGTCGAATTTCCAACAGAACATTTCATTAAATTGATAGCAGTGGTATGCACCCTGTTCCTGGGTAAAATACAGGATTCCGTTTGAAATGTCAACAAATTCTCGAATCTGGCATTTAGACTCTCAAATTCGAGAAATATACATGTATTCGAAAATATATACTTGAAAAAATCTCGAGGTTATATCAGCCGATATATTGTGAAAATTACACTCAAGATTAAAACTAATATCTAAATAATAAAATAATATCAGACCGTTATTAACTGGGCAACAATTGTTTTACTGTTGGAATGTTGTCTATAAATATTTGTCTATAAAAATATTTGTCTATGTTTTCTATAAATATTTACACATGATTTTACATATTTATGTTTCAGGAGATGTCATCGTTTCTATCCATCATGTCAAGTGTTTGTCCTATGTGTGATTTGAAAAACAAATCATATCTTATGACAGAATCGATTACAATTTTGTGAAATTATCAGCCTATTATTGCCAACATAACATCTTAATATGTTTTAGGAGAAATATATGATTTTCTAACAACATATATTGATTGCCTGATAGAAACGTCGACTATTATACTCTGAATGTTGATCATCGATAAAGGTAAGTACACATAATTTCATGTTGCTTCATAATTTTGGAAAGTTCAGTGCTGGAACTCCTTCGAACTCCTAGCATGTTCGACGGCAGGCAGATCTACATTAAGATTTCAACGGAAGTCAGCATCATGTAAACGTCGCCCTAGACACCCTGATAACTACTTTCCATCTCGTGCAGGTCTTGATGAAGTCTTTCCCCATATTGTTACGCATTGAATCCATGCCACCAGGAAAACGCTCGATATGTGAAAATATCTAGTAAATGTTGACGTTTATGTTGTCTCCTACTTTTTTTTTAAAGACGTCAACATGTTTTTTTACACGTTCTCTATCGTTACCTGTCTTTTTCTTTTCAAGGAGAGTTTCCATTACCATAACAGATGCATTCCACGTTTCTAATTCCACTTTGTTCATTGAGTCCTCGAACTCAGGGCATTTGATGAGCTGCTGGGTCTCAGAATCGTCATATATTTCTGATTTAAATTTCTCCATAATTAATTCTTGAAAAGCTTTGCACAAGTAAATGAAGGAATCACCATCCTTGTCGAGGGACTTGGGAAGCTGCTTGATCAAACCGGGCTTGATGTGCAGCGGTGAGAAGTGTCTTCTTTCACCCTTCACCAAAGGGCTATTGATGATGTCCTTTTCTATGCAATGCAGCAATTTCATCTCCGTAGGTAATTCCTTGTTCGTGTATACTGAGCAAAATCTTTGAAAGATTTACAGGTTTTCTGACTTCAAACAGATTTTTTCGGCATAATCACCAGATCTTTGAGACCTGAATAATCATTTCTAAGCGTTTCTAATAAAAACAATTATCCGGCGATTTATTTTATCCCCAATAACGTCTTCTAAAATGCTTTACACATGCGTAAATGTGTACAAAAACTTAAAAAATGGAGCGTAATAATGTGTCAAAAATATTACAAGGTGATGTTTGAATTCAGCGCCTCAGCCTTATATAAAATCGGCAGAAAAATAACGCAGACACCAAATTTGTTTTTTTTTAATATATAATATAATATAATATATATGCATATATATATATATATATATATATATATATATATATATATATATATATATATATTCATATTTTTAGATAAGTAATCTGTATATTTATTTATTTATATGCGGACTCTTATCCTCATGACAATACTTGTAGATTTGAATAACTATTTCTCTGTCCTTCTACCCAATCACTCGTAGAAAGCCAGAGTAATAGGTGACCGGAACGTGATGAAACAACAAGAATTATGAGGATGAAGATAATAGATAGACGATAAATAAATAAATAAACAAAGGCGCAGTTGACCAGTGTTTAGTTTTTCCAGCAAATCGAAAATACTAAAGTAAAAGATAATCATGGCAAATCCATCACCCCCTTCTATTCGGAAATTAGATCACACCACAAAATTGAGAACATAGTACGAGAAATACGCGGATCAGCTTTATTGTGAAGTATGTAAAACAACTGAGGTCGTTCAACAATTTATATATATTGACACGATTAAAGTCTTGCTATTATTGCCCGATTATTTGTCAGTAAATATGGTGAAAATAATTCAGTTTCAGACGCTGTAACAATATTTTCCTGGAACATTAAAAAGATTTCTTTAAAAAACAAAAACAAAAAACAACAACAACAACAAAACAAATACGTAAATATAGAATCGAACAGCAATATTGTTTCTTTGAACATAGAAAAGATCGTAAAAACAAAAGCAAAACGTAATCATAATTAAGAAACTGCGACGGAAATGTGACTTTAGCTGAAAACCATCACTGCGAACAGGTGTTTCATCATGATAATACAAAATGGAGTTATCGCTTAATTCTCAAGATATTCCTTCACTTGGATGTGAATGGTTCTTAAGTTCATACATAAATAATATAACGGAATTTGTCTCCAAGTTAAAAGCAGCTGGTTTATCATTATATTTTCTCACTTAAGAATAAAATATACCTGATACATGTATGTTTATTATTCTTTTCATATTATTGTTTTTTTCTAATGAGATGCTTATCAAAAAATGATTTTAAACAACAGAGGAATATTTAACTGGATACATTAAGTATTTTTGTTTATCCTTACGTGCACGTGTTGGTAAACGACATTAAAAACAACGGAGTCTTCGGGCTGCACTGATTTCTTCTAAAGTCCGCATGATTTTCTTTATACATATTTTTACTCTTTTTCGCCCAAAACAAGGAATATCGAACGTTGACAAATAAAGGCTTACTTTTTGGCCCGTGTCTACAGTGAACTGTGGGAATCGGAGCAATGAATTTCATGTTGACTTTATATTAAAAGTTTAGCATGTTATAACAGTCAGGGAATCGGGAAAACAGAACATGAAATTTCGACGTTTAGCATTATGAGGGCATAAACCTTAAGAGTAAGGCCTTTCTGAGATATAATAAGTTCAATAGTAAACGGGGGTATTTGTCTGGCTGTCGTCAAGATTGGGTTCTCGAGATAGTACCAGTACTTTTAGTGCATTAAAGCCTATACTATTAAAGTACATTTAAAATTACACATATGCCACATTGCAGCAATAAAAAAGGGTGAAAAGCGTGGTTATTAATTCAGTATTTAAGATTTTTAACCATTTCTAAGTTTGAAAAATTGTAGCAGATACATCTTGCTTATAGGTGGCAACAATTAGTTATGAGTGGATGAATGAGAGGGTATATATAATGTACACGCAGGCTTGAGTAATTCTCTAACGCGTTAGAGGGAGTTAACTACTTGTGTAGATCGACCTCAAATTGGATGTACAGGCTTATTTCATCTAAAACTCTTGTTCATCGTAGGGTGTGTACCAATCATGTTTGGGCGGTATATCGTTTTTAAAACTCAGAAAAATGTTGCATCTTTCGACATGTGGCATTTGCCTCTTTGCGCGTAGCAAACACAATCTTGGAAATCATTTAAAATGGAATTGTTTCTGCTTCGACCTGCTTATAAGAATAAACGATAGCAAAATTATTACCGCGCACTATCCCATCATGAGACAATTTAGCACACATACACAATGTGTGTCTTCTAAACGAGGCGCAATGTAAAGATGATTAGATTACGACCGATGTAAACGAATTCAAAAAATTGCATAGGGATATAAACTTCACAAGCAGTTTCCAGTCACAAAGTGTTTTATTTCTTGAAATCGCTTATTTTATATTCTTTATTAGTTATAGTGTACATACACCATATATTAACGGTGGACATATGCCATACATTAATGGTGGTACATGCATTCTCGGCTGATGCCCGAAGAAAGGAAAATTTGAGCCTGGTAAGTACCAGATGGCTGACAATTTGGGTATACCAGGTACTGTATGTAGAAGTCGTCGACCCCCCACCCGGCAAAAACTGCAAAAACCTTACGTCGTCATCTTCCCTGACCTATATATATAAATGTGACTGGGAACTGCTTGTGAAGTTGATATTCCTATGGAACTTGTTTACATTCAGGGTGAGAAATATTCACTTTTTTAGGGGAGTTTACGGTGCTATTATCAGGGTCAGAGATTACCAAATCAAGTTTGTTATCTAGGTGGGTATGTTCTGTTAACCTCACTATAGAAACATTGCTTGTCTGTCTCGGCGTTATAGATATCTTCATTTAATTTTTTGGATATAGTTCAACCTCTGGTAAGTAAAAAAATTATCTTGGCTTCACCATGGCAAAGAACACTTGTGTTTATTTTGCTTCGCGTAACAAAAGTTTCGAAGAAATACGTTCCTTCTCATCAGAGGGTAGGAATTAGCAAAATGCGGGTAGGATTTGGCATACAAAAATATTTGATGAAACTGCAAGTAAGTCAAAGATCTTACTTCATAACAAAAAGTGAAGCAGAGGGAATATGGTGAAGAAAAAGGTGATTTCACGTGAATGGATAGTCTGGTGAAAGGAAAAATATCCAATGACGGTATAATCCAAATATGTAAATCAAAGAAAATGAATTAAATTTCCATTCGCACAAGTAAACTCCAAGGAAATCGCGTAAATTGGAAGATGGTCCAAAATAATCCAAAAGGCTGAAATCCGTGGAATAATTCACAAATATGTACAAGGAAAAGGGGGAAAATTCCAATAATATTAATAAAAGGAAAACAGGAAATGTGTTTAACACAGCTGCCGAGACAAAGTGTAATAAGGAAAAATCAGTGAAGTAGAGGGAGAGAGAAAAATGATTAAATTGTGATAGAATTAAATATTAAATAGAAAAACAAATGTAAAAATTACGCAAAACAGAGGACATCAAAAGGCTCGAAATATATAGGTCTGAAAAAGAGGTCAACTGAAATATACAGGTCATTACTAAGGAAAATGTCAGCCAGAGTTATTAAAATACACTAAATGGTAAAAATAAATAAATTGATAAATAAATAAAAAATAAATAAAAAAATAAATAATAAAATAAAAAAAAAAATTTTAGGGGAGAGGATGGACGGTATCTGCAAATTCCGGATAAAGTATGTAAGTAAATGCATATAGTAAAATATAAGTAAATATACATGCAGGATATGAATGTGAAGGTAGATTTATATATTTGATGGATAGGAATATTTAAAGACTAAAATGAAAATTGCAGACAAAAAAAATGGCCAAGCAAAAAAATAAATAAATAAATAAATAAAGATTCTTAAATTATAAAGTATTAAGAAAGTATTTAGATAAAAGCATAATCTTAACGAAGAATCATATATATATATATATATATATATATATATATATATATATATATATATATCTGAAAGGTTAAAGTAATAGCGAAATATAAATTTAGACTTATGTTTACAGAAAGAGATCAGTTCGTTTTTTTTTTAGAATCTATTATATTGTTACTTTGAAGGGATGTACTTATAGTTGTGCAGAGGCGACATGACTTAGAGCCTGGAGTATAATACCTAACATTTTTTTATTATACTCTATTTGATTGAGAAGGCGGTATTATTAGAGTTAGAATTGTTTAATTAAAGTGGTTAGAGAAGCTCCTTTGTTATTATTAGAATTATGGTTGTTAAAAGAAATGTGGTTTAATATTCTTTTCTTAATTAATGTTGAAGTAGCGCCGATATATATGTACTTTATTAAAAGCTCGAGGTCTGATATTAATATTAATTTGCTGATTTGTATTAGTTAAATAGTTTGAATTTTGTTCATTGTGTTCAAGAAAGGGTGGGGCAATGATAGTACGACGACTGTTTTTGAGGGGATAATAAGTGTTGCTAGTGTTAGGATGGCTGTTAGGACAAATATTATTATTTCCATTGATAATATTATTATTATTATTATTATTATTATTATTATTATTATTATCATTATTATCATTATTATTATTATTGCTAGTTGTATAATAGTAGATGGAGGGGCTGCACGAATGGAATATCGGATTAGTGACTCTATCAGATGTAGGATGGGAAGAAGGATAACTTGAAGACGAAATATTAGTGTATGTTATTGGAGGATTGTGTGGGAGCTCAGTAATTGTACATGAATATATAACATCTTTATGGATGCAATCATTATTGAGTGGGCAAATGTGTTTGTTATTACAATTGCAGATAGATTTGGGTTTAATTGGGAAAGGGATTTGTTGGGCTAATTTATTTTTTTCGTTATTACATGTTAAGATTATTTGTGCTAAATTATGCGTTGTTGGATAACAAATCCTGATTGAGTTTTTTATTGAAAATAGAACTATATCTCTTTGAAAGAGTGCTGTACAATGTTGAAGAATTCCTTACGTATATTAATAGGCATTACGATTAGTATTTTGGTTTGGATTATATATATATATATATATATATATATATATATATATATATATATATATATATATATAGAGAGAGAGAGAGAGAGAGAGAGAGAGAGAGAGAGAGACGGATTCATTGTTATAGATTGTGGCAGATCTTGTTATTTGAACTGGTTGCTTGCAAGTAATATTGTGTGAGAACACAAATTTTAGGCGGCCAGCAAGAGGAGCATAATTGTTGTATTTAATATGTTCCTTGTGTCCTGAGTTCCTTAAGGCATTATTTTGATGAAAAGTTTTTAATAAGCAGAAATAGCAGAAATGCTTCTAGAGATAGCTGGTACTATAAAGTTTATAATTAAGTTTGGGTGCTTAAAAGATGTATGGACGTATAAAAGCGTAAGATTGGGTTTGTGATAGCGGTTTTAAGTTTCGGTGGTAAGATTAAGTATAACACCTAGAAAATTTGCAATTTTTTGGTTTGGTTCGATAATCATAAAAAGGCACACTTCATTAAAGAAATTATTTAATCAGTTAATTGTTTGGTTGTACTCTCCTGGCCCGGCTATTGATGTAAACAGGATATCATCTCTATGAAGCCCTCCCTTAGATATGTTTAAAGTGGTATGTAAGTTCTTCCAGTAAGAAGAGTCCCACTTAACATATATATATATATATATATATATATATATATATATATATATATATATATGCGTGTATATAAATATATATATATATGTGGCTATATATATAAATATATATATATATATATTTATATATATATATAATGTTATACACATAGATCAGGGAATTGTAATGTAAAATGAATCATTACAACAAACTGCTTTACTATATAAAACTGACACATGACTAAAGAATTGTTATTTATAAAAATCCGAAGCGTTCTCTAAACAAATGTGATGACGCGCTTAGACGTAACAGATCAACGAAAGCATTTTATCTATAGTAGGGAGTGTATTGATAGTGTATTTGGCCAAACTAGTGTTGTTGCGAAGGATTGGCACAGGGGGAACATTAATTGGAGTTCAGTCGAACACCTTTAATGAAAATAATGAGCAGATAGCCTCGCAAAGTATATTTTTTGTAGAAATCCATTGCAGTGAGGAGATCAGTGAGCGCATCACCTACTGTATTATGAAGTCGCTTTAGTACTCTATCAAAGCAGGATACGTTCCCTCAGTAGCTCCTGATCAGATGTGGTAACAGTAATCTATCCAAGGATGTATTTGATTCCTATGTAGGTAGAAATCTGCATCTTTAGTGATGGATCATTCTACTGAAGCAGTAGATTAGTCCCACTATTTTTGTAGCGACCTTAGTAACGGATTTGATGTATGTGCGATATTAAATTGAATATATCAATTCAAACTGAAGAAGCACAATAAAATGTAAATGCCCGAATGCATCTCTCCTGGTTATAATTTATTTCATCGCTAAACCCGAAACGCTACATTGCTAATAATAAGAACAGCGACAACCCAAACTAATATATATATATATATATATATATATATATATATATATATATATATATATATATATATATATATATATATAGCCCGAAAACAATATTCCGTACAGTAGAACCTCGAGGATATGGTAGCCCTTAGATGCGTTTCTTCAGATTACGATGTTATATACGATGCTTTTCCATCCTCGGCTTACGGTATTTGCCTCGCTTTTCGATGTTATTTATAATGTTATTTTTTTTTATATACATGGGTTTTATATACTGTACAGAATTTTGTTACTAATTTTTAATGCCATATCTCGGGCTTATACTGTATTAGTACTGTTAGTTAATAGGTATTTCTTCACAATTCAGTACTGAACTTGAAATGCTTTTCAATGTAGGTGTATCATTTGAAGCCAGTGCATTTCGTCTTGACAGAATTACGAGTCTAGTTTTATGCTCCACAAGTTATTTGATATGTTTTCGCCTCCTCGCGCCTGCGAATAGGCCTATATGGAAAAAGTTGCACCAATCTTTACGGGAAATAGTACACCAACCAAACCCTGCCATCGTTGAATTTTAAGTCGTTTTCGTTCATTTTCTCGGTGCTTGCTACCCAACCCGTTACCACCAGATCCTATTTTTTTCTTTTCTCAAAGTGTGCATTTCATTGCCTGAAATACAGGCGTATGAGAAGTTGCGCTATTGTCGAATTTATATTTATATAGGATATACACCGAGTGACATTTACACAGACACACAGACACCTAGACCCATGCACGCACACACACCACACACACACATACACACACACGCAGCTCAAATGCATTTTTCTAGAAAGATAATACGTAATTTAAATAATCTCAACGAATGCATGCTTTTTAAAGCACCGTTTCGTGTTTTCAAGTAAATATCGTTTACGAACATGTCTCTCCTTTTTTTGTATTTGCACTTGGGAACTCCAGCGTGTTCTTTTTGCTTACTTATGCGCACCGGATCGGCTTTCGAATGCTTTTTTTTTACACAAATTATACAAGATGAAACACAGAAGACAGAATTAAAAAGCACGCCAGAAAGACAAACAGACAGATATACATATATAAAGATGGATATAAACGGAGATGAATTGATAGAAAAGAATGAAAACATATATTGTAAGCCTTTGGCTTATTATAATAAAAAGAAAAGGTATTTCAAACTAACGGCATATAATGTGTTATATCAAAGATACGTGTCCCTTAAGCCTATATAGTCGTAGGAGCGCTGCATTATTTCATGCAAAATCTTTAGCCTGAATATCCAAATGGAATTCGGTATGAAAAAATGCACACTACCATCGTTGAGGAGGGGAGAACTAGAAGCAACAGAGGATATAGTGCTGCCCAATTAACCAGAAACACTCAAGAAAACTTTTCGAAAAATATCCAACTGGAGAGCACTATGTGAACATGATAGCTCCAAATACTATGCCAGTTTCAGCGAAAACCTAACAGCCAGCCATGATTCTCTCCAGAATGTGCTGCTGCCATTGCGCACAGAAATCACTTTTTCCACTGTTTCCAACGTAATAGATGTATGGAAACTAAAGCCGCTTTCAGGACGGCCAGCAACAATTGTAAGAAAGTAATAAAGAATGCAAGAGAGGTGTATGCTCAATCTGTGAAGTCCAAAGTAGCAGAGCAGCGGCTTGGTTCCCACATGTTTTGGCAAATTGTAAACAGAATCCTGAACAGAAGCGTGTGCTCCATCCCAACTATTATCAATGGACCTGAGGTTATCTCGTCAGCATTAGACAAAGCCAACCTCTTTGTCAAGAACTTTGCAGCTAATTCTACCCTTTGCGATCAAGGCCGCCAACCCCCAATATTTTCTCCTGTATCTGAAAACGCGCTATGTGATATACGTATATCTGTACGTGATGTTGCCAAACTAATCAAAAACCTTGATTCCAGTAAAGCAACTGGCCCTGACGGTATTCCAATTATAGTACTCAAAAAACTTCAACCTGAACTAGCGCCCATACTTACAAAACTGTTTAAACGTTGTCTTAAGGAGAATAGTTTCCCATCTCCCTGGAAAATTTCATCAGTATGCCCTGTATTTAAGAATTCAGGTGATCGCTCATCCCCCTCTCAGTACAGGCCAATAAGTTTCCTGTGCGTCATGAGTAAGTTGCTGGAATCTGTGTTAAATGCAGAAGTAATCAACCATCTCAACAAAAATAACCTTCTTAGTGACACTCAATATGGTTTCCGTTCTGCTAGATCTACAGCAGATATGCTTACAGTTATTTCTCACAGGATTAGCAAATCTCTCGACGGAGGCAACCTTTCTAGGGCAATTGCTCTTGACATATCTAAGGTCTTTGCTAGGGTATGACATAAAGGTTTACTTCATAAGATCTCTAGCTATGGTATTGCTGGAAATGTCTTCTCAATTATTAAATCATTTCTTTCTGATAGGTTCATAAGAGTATTAGTTGAGGGGCAAAAATCAGAAGCTCACAGTATTAATGCCGGTGCTCCTCATGGGTTCTTCCTGGGCCCAACTCTTTTCCTGATCTACATTAATGATCTTCCAAATCACATCCTTACATCATTTGTACACATTTATGCTGACGACACTACCATTTATGGTAGCACATCTAAGACAGTAAACGACCAAGTTCTCTCCAATTCTCTCTCCTCTGATCTTGAGCACGTAGTACAATGGGGTAAGGAGTGGCTGGTTACTTTTAATACATCTAAAATCAAGCTTCCCTTTTTACATCATCAACACTCTGATCCACATCTGGCATCAATTGAAATGAATGGCTCTCGTCTTCAGGAGGCCTCAAGTTTTGACAAGCTTTTTGGCTTGACCATTACTCCTGATCTTAAATGGAGCACGTACATCAAATCTGTTGCCAAGGCCGCTGGAAAAATGGTGGGATCTTTCTATCTTTCTCTATCTATATAAGAGTCAGATACGTCCAAGGATGGAATACTGTTGCCACATCTGGGCAGGAGCTGCTAGAAAGGACTTGTCCTGCCTTGATAGAGTTCAAAATAGACTTCGTAGCCTCGTAGGAGATTCCTTTTCTCTTCCTTGCAACCTCTATCTCACAGAAGAGACGTTGCGAGTTTGTCTCTGATGTATCGTCATTTTCATGGAATGTGTTCGACTGAGCTTCAGTCTATGATCCCTCCTCGCCAAACTTTCACAAGAAACACTCGTCTTGCTGTAAACCCTATCAATAATTCCCCCACTCTTTATCTGTGCCTAAACCTAAACGTAGATTCCATGAACAAAGCTTCTTTCTTAGAACTGCACGCCTGTGGAATTGTTTTCCGTTTTCCTGCTTTCCGGCTGACTACAATATGGTTGTCTTCAAATCTAACGTAAATGATTTCTTGATGAGCCGTTCCATACAATTTATCAAATTTACCAAATTTCCATTACTAATGATTACTATATTGTCCAATTTTTACTGTACAATCTTTAACCCTTATCCTTGAGTGGTATTTTGGCCTTGATAATGTGGTGATGCCTATGTAAAAAAAAAGGTCGTAAGCAGATGACAACAAATCAACGGAATTCAAAGAGAAAATAGGGAAGATATACCTCATAAGAAAAAAACATCTCCTCGAAACCAAATGATGTAGTCTGAACCTTATTAAAGGAATAATCACGTGGGTATTGTCCCTTATAAATAATTTGGACTTTTCATAAGCTGGACCAAAGAAGAACTAAGGAATCTCGACCAGAAGACCACTGAACTCATGACAATTACCAATGTATTACACTCGAAGGAATATACTGACCGACTATATGTGAAAAGAAGCTGGCTGGTCTGTATAGATGGCTGTGCAAATAACAACACATTAAAGAATAGAAAATATATAATGCAGAACGCCGGAAGAAGAATTGCTGCAGAAAAAGACAAGGAATAAACCAACAAGATTGGAAAATAGATAAGAAATAAAACAAGAAAAATAGAAATAGAAACACTACATGGACGATTCTATATGGGGGGAAATAAACGAAAACACTTAGAGATATCTACAAAAAGGAAACCTTTACAGGGAAACTGAATCTCGAATAGCAGCTGCACAGGATACCACAACTAAAACGAGGGGCATCCAAGCAAGGTTCGACAAGACACAAGACAACACCAAAAGCAGACCCTCAGCACAAAGAGACGAAACATTAAAGTACATAATAAGTGAAATGAGTTAACTATCCAAAAGAGAATATAAAAATAAACACAATCAAGTCGTAACGGCAGCACATTGGCTATTATGCAAACAATTGCATTGTGAACACACATACAAGTGATACAAACATTAACCGGCAGCAGTACTGAAAAATGAAAGTCACAAGATCCTATTGGAAAATGGATATTAAAACGGATTAACGCATTCAAGCAAGAAGACCTGGTGGCATAATAGTTAACAAGAAGGAAAAGTCCTGCCAGATTGTAGATTGTGTCGATATGATAGAACGATAAAGCCTGGGATGGCTAACCTGCGAGAACTACACAGGAAGAGAATAATGCCGCAATTTACCGGGAAATATTTATTACAGTAATTATTTAGACAGGGATTATACTATATACGACCTTCCCGCCGGATACAGTCAACGAAATCATTTAAACTGGCTAGAAGCCTAGTTATTAATAACTATATTTTGACCATTAAAGACGAGGCTTTCGAATTGAACAAAATGTATGCTGTTATCGTCTTTTGATTCACCTAACCGAATGTTATATTCTGATCCCCCCTAAAGACAGATTCAAAACCAACATACTTTTTGTGAAAATAAATAAATACACCCAAAAACATTTTAAAAAACTGAGAGCTGATTTGACTGACCGATCGGCGCCATATATAAAGCTGGGACAGAGTAATAGCAAAAACAGTCAACTTTTTATTTATTCCTTTAACAGCGACTCCATATCGCTTATGTTTGCCATCTATCTTATGTAAGTTGCTGGAATCTTTCAATCGTCCATGTTTTTATTTCTTCAATAACAGTTTAAAAAACACACATCATAATTGAATGCATATTTATTTGGGTTGGTTTTTTCTCTTTGAAGTATTTTTTACCTACTTAAAGGAAAATTAATTTTCGGTAGGTGTTTTTTTTTATATGATTTTATATGTAATAATATTTTTGCTAATTTCTCAAAGTTTATTTAAATTACTGATTTCAGTATTTTGAATGACAAATATTCGCATATGTAATTTTTCTTAACAATGTATTAATGCCCTTAGCCGGTCGGCCTTCGGTCTCTAATGAGTGTCCGACCCGTCGTCTGTAATTTGTTGATTTATGTGCTGAGGTAAAAGGAAATTTTAGTTGAGCCAGATAACTGGCATGCCCGTGATTTACAACTACTTACCCTCATAACGTATAAGAAGCAACGATTTTAAAAGAATGCTTCGCGACTCTTAAATACGTGTGTTATATTGGGAAGCGTGATAGACACATAGAAAACTGAATTCTAAACAGAATTGTTTAAAATAATGTTGAGTTTTATGATTTTTAATTGTTGCGTATATTTTTCCATATATTGTAGCACTGCGGCTTGATAAGTAAAATGATAATTTTGCACTCCTACATTTTCATAACAGAATTAAGACAACGTGCTTAATATTACAGAAGCCTATATAAATTTGGAAGTACCTAATTGCATAAAAAACAAACGCAGACAATATAGGTGTCTGTGTGGTATAGAATCAACGAACTCAAATACCAAATAAGTTATATGGACACGTAAAATCCGACCATATGGAAGTATTTTTTATTTATTTATTTATTTTAAGTAATCACACCATCTATTTCTCAATGGCCGATAATTCGTCATTTAGGTGATGACTACTAAAACGAAATGACTGAAAGCAATCTGTGAGATGAACAGAACGTTGGTTAATTCTTCATGAGGGCGGTTTATATTTTATTTGTATATATTAGACGGAAAAGACGAATATGCTGGAGTCGATTGGGAATCAGATTGGAAGTGTATTGTATAACGTAAAAATGGTTTAGTCACACACTCACACAGACATGCACACCCCTACTCACACGCATATATGGCTATAATAACTGAAAGAAAAAGTATTTAAGATTTCTCATTCGTAATCAACACACACACACGCGCAAACACACACACACACACACACACACATATATATATATATATATATATATAGGTGTGTGTATCTTAGTGATATTTTCAGTGTGTGTGTGAAACGTGTCTAGGATACTCATCTGGATATTTGGTACATATGCTTAGAACATTGAATATACAGTGTATTTTGGCCGCTGAACAACTTGCGATTAAATTTTAGCCCCATTTATTAGCTATAGAGAGGGAAAACAAATATAAAATTAAATATATATATATATTTATATATATATGTATATATATATATATATATATATATATATATATTACATTTGCTGTACTAAGTAAACGTATTTCTGATCATGCGGGTATGCACATTTTTTGTAGAAAGTAGTAAGATTGTTTATTTTTTTAATTGCGCTGTATATGGATCAAACAAAACCTAAGAAAGATAAGACGCTAACTAACGACTATCGCCTGAGCGTTGAATGTGTTTGTTTCGATTTCAGCAAAGTTACCGGTTTCATTTATTAAATGTTGAAATAATCGCTATTAATATATATATATATATATATATAAATATATATATATAAATATATATATATATATGATACAATAAAATAATCAATATAGAATTGGCTATGTGACTACACATACAATATTGCGATATATTAAAATATATTTAAGCGTAATTCACGATCAGGCAAGGACGAGCGGTAAACTAGTATATATATATATATATATATATATATATATATATATATATATATATATATATATATGTATATATGTGTGTGTGTGTGTGTGTGTTTGTGTGTGTGTGTGTGAGTGTGTTAAACATACGCAATACCAGCTATTTTCACAATTAGGAGAAACGTGATAATCTAAGAGTCCCTATTAATATTGCATTAACGAAATATCAAAATAATACATGTTTTCCAATGCAACATTTTTCTACTTAGAAACCAGTCTCTTTTGTTCAAAAATAATGTAGAAATTTAAGAAATCAAAACATTTTAACCAAAAAAATGAATTACGCATCAAGTGCGCTTTAAAGCCAACTCACAACGTAATATTAGGAAAATAACAAATATTTTACTTGCTTCAAAGTCTGTTATTCTGGTAAATGTTTGTGTACAACAACAATAACTTACAAATAAACAAAACTGTGTGTTTTTGTTTACTTTTAAATCGTTTGTTACTATTCCGAATCGAGATATCTGAAGGACTTCTTATAACGGACAAGTTTGTTCCTTGGGAAAATATTTGTGTGCAGCACACAAAAAACACATTCAATGGAAGTTTAGCTTGTTACTAAACCTACATAGTCTGATTGGCAAGCAAATGAATGGCACCCAATCTGAGTCCGCTATATTACATTAGCATGAACAAATGTCTATAAAATAAGTTACATTACAATTTATTTTCCAAATCCATCATGCGTCTGCCCAGTATCTGGAAGCAAGTGGTAACTTGATCTCTGCGTCTGAAAGCCTCTTTCGATAAGTCAGCACGTTTTGTGTGAAATACACTCAAGAAAACCTGCGGCTGATACAGGTCTAAGTTATGCCATTGGATTCTAACTGTGGATTTTCACAGAATGATAGATCCGTCGTGCAAGCATTTACCATTGAGATCATTTTTATACATATATCTCTACTTTACAAGTGCTGTGGCGATAGATGATAGGCGACATTTACAGATCTAACAATTTGGAAGCATGTAGTCACAAACCGCACATGGCTTACATCTTATTTAAACATCGCTGTTAGTTTTGAGTGAACTATTTTCGCCGAGGTTGTTTGCGATTGAGCAACCTTTTTAAGGGGCAGTGCTGTTAACCCAGATCATGGGAAAGATCTAGAAAAGCGATTTAACATCTTCTGTAACTATTTACAGGTCTTCAGCTTCCTGCAGCTGATGGAATGTTTTTTTTTCTTTTTCTGCAGGGAAAACAGCGAGATTCATCCTAAAGAGAAAACTGATTGAATATTCCTACTTGGAACGTAAGGGCACTTCTTAAAACGAAAGAGTCAGTTGATCCAGACCGAAGGGCATCCATTGTTACCAAAAGATTAGGTAGATACAGCATGGATATTTCTGCTTATTCTTAATCCCGTTTCTGTGCTAAAAATCAACTTACTGAAAAAGGTGAAGAATGTGTATTTTGACCGTTGAAAAAGTCAGGAAAAGCAAACCTAATGGATTAAAAATTGGAAGGAAGAGTCGGCATTGCTCTCAGGTTAAAGATTACATCTCAGGTTGAAAAACCTCTTGATATTACTGATCGAATTATGTTACTGAGGGCGCCTTCATTTTGTGATCCTTACGTGTCAGTAATCTCAATATATGTCCATACTTTGGATAGTATGCAGGATGCGAAAACGGGGTTTATAAAGAGTTAGGAAATTGTATCAAACCTATACGAAAAGCAAACACGATCTTGCTGCTTGCACACTTTAATGCACAGGTTGGAATTGATCACAACATCTGGGGTGTTCGAAGATACTGGTAAGGAAGATGATGATGGGAGTTTTCTTTTGCAGTTATACACTGACCATAATCTTGCAGTATGCAACATTTTCTACAAAGAAAAGTCAAAACTATTCACAAAGTAACTTGGATACACCCTAGATAAAAACCTGGTCGTATTCTTGATTAGGTCATCGGCATAATTGTCATCTTCGGGATATGTGTGCTGTAAGTGTTATACGGAGTGAATACTGTGATATTAATCACAAACTTGATCGTACGAATCTTAAGTTGTGTATAACGTTAATGGTAAGAGCCAGTGGAATAAAAAGGCTAAAATGCATCGATGTCACCAATGCACAAAAGAAAGAAGCGTGCGAAACTCGTAGGACCTCATTTATTAATATCTGAATGAAGGAACTTGCTAATGATTCAAGTAAAATGCATATAGAAAACGAGCTGACATCCCTGTCTTTAAGAAAACAAAACGTAAGAATTGGTTTTATGAAAACTGTTCTGCAATCACCACTTTTTTGGAGAAGAAGAAAAAGACTCACGAGATATGCTTCTGCTATAATGGATCAGACTATGACTGCACTCTATATATCAATAAAAAGTGGAAATGTATGTCCGTTAATGTACACTTCCCTAATAACTCTGTCAATTTTCTGGATACAGACGCGAGATTTGACACAAGAGTATTGAGATTTAAAGGATAAAATATTCGGTTTTCGGACAGAAATTTACCTGTTAAGAGGTCAAAGTTCATCGATTTTATCTATGTCCTGTTCATAACTTTATATGCACATGTATATATTAAAAAGTGCAAATCTGTACGGTAGTGCATTTCTATATAATAGGTTTCCTAAACTACCATAAAGAAAGGTTGGTAAAGGCCTCAGACGTGAGTTTTTTTTAAATTTTGACTCCAATTTTGACCCAATTTATTGTTTGTGCCCCAAATAAAATAAAAAGGTTTCACTCATGTCCACGCAATCTACATTTAAACTTTCAAGTGTTTAGCCCCCAAAGTGGCGGAGACGTTTGGTAGAATCTACAAAGGCCCACTCTGTAAACTTGCATGTCGGAATAGACTTTATGTACAATTTCAAACGTTTAGACCCAAAATTGGCTTAATAGTTTGCTAGAGACCGCAAAGCAAAACTCTTTAGAACTTTGTACTCGTTGGAAGACAAATTTTCAGCAAAACACCGATTAAAACGCTTGCCCTATCTGAATACATCGTATGTAAAATTTAAAATGTTTACACCAAAAATTGGCTGAGTAATATGGTAGAGCGCAGAGGTCAATTTTTTAAAACTTTGACTCCAATTATGACCCCTTTACATTTATTGCTTTGACCGCAAATTAATTTAGGTTAGATCCATGTCCAGGTAACCTACATCTAAACTTCCAAGTGTCCAGACTCAAAATTAGCGGAGGAGTTTGGTAGAGTTATCAAAGTTCAAATCGTTGAACTTTGACCCCTTAACAGCCAAAATTCTGGCCGAAAACAGATTACAAAGATCTTCCCAAATTTCAGTACCCCGTATACCCAATTCTGAGTCTGTAGACTGAAAATAGATAGAGTTATTCCGTAGGGAAATTTACAGAGACAGACAGACAGACACACACACACACACAAACACATGCACGCACACAGAGAGGCATTTTCACTTTTTTAGCTACTAGCATTTCTTCCCGGCGTCGCCCGGGTGTTCGGAGGTGTATGTTGAGCAAAGAAAAAATATGGTCAGTTTTTTTAACTTTGTCCCTATTATGACCCCTTAACATTTATTGTTTTGGGCTCTAATCCAAGTTTTAAATTAGACACATGCCCAAGGAATCAATATCTAAAATTTCAAGTGTATATACCTCAAAATGCCGGAGGAGTTTGGCAGAGTTCTTAAACCTAAAATCGTTGAATGTTGACCGCTTAACAACCAACTTTCTATACAGTACTCTGCATAAAAAATTCGAGTATGTAGACTGAAAATTGACAGAGTTATTGCGTAGGGGAATGTACATATACGCACAGACAAACACAGACAGACAGACGCGCCCACTTTTAGAGATATATAGATAGATATAGATAATGGATTATTTTTTTTGTAAAAATATATGTCTTATTCTTTTAAATAAATTTGGATTTAATAATTAGTATTTCTGAATAATTTAAGTGTATTTTGTCTACTGTTTATTCGATTACATAAACAAGTTTTCGGGCTGGTTTCCCCCCAAGAACTTTTTAGAACAATAGATGCTGATCCATTATATGTGTATAAATATGTTTATTTTAAAGTACATCTATATTTTTGGGACAGTAATATCTTAATATATTTTTTATTGTATTGTTTATATTTATTTTAAAGGTAAAATTATGTAATCAATAACAATACCACTCTTTTTCCAAGACTTAGAGCAAATTTCTGAATATAAAGGCTCTTATTTCTGCACGGCCTGTTTATTGCAGCAATATCCTACTCTTTACAAATTCTGAACGAAAATTGTAAAAATCGATGTAGGGGTTTGTAATAGCTTAACAAAAAAAACAAATAAACTTAATTGTTAAAAAAATATTTTGAAACTAATAGAACAGTGGCTAAAGCATAGGCGTGTATTTCATGGAAAATAATGTCTACGACTTTAAATATTTATTATTTCTAAGAAATACTATTTCATGAAAAATCAAATGTCAATTTTTGTTTGATGCTTCGATATTTTAGCTGCCATATAGTTTAAAACAGAAAACCAAACATAAAATTCTAGAATATTAATTGAGTTTTACTTTGCAAATAACGCTAACACATGTAGTCGTAAAAATTACATAATGAATTTATGAGAACGGTTGTTTATACTGATGTGGAATTCAATGCAGAATAACTTCAATGTTTATTTTTTGTGAGAAAATTTACTTTTAGCTAAGTGTACTGAATTTTCACGGATGTGATTTTTTTACTTTTTTTTTTTAAAATCAGATTGCAAAATGTAATGAAGGAAATAATTTTTTTAATTTTCGAAAATCAAATGAGTAGTGTAGAAAATGTAATTTTCTTCTGACCAGAAACATTGCTGGTTTGTCAGTTTATTAAATATAATTGAAATAAGCAACTATAATTTAAAATCAGGGAATACGGCTATACAGTGATGATGTACCGCCTCTAGCATCATATATAGAAGGGTGACGCGTGAGTAGTAATTTTTAGGCTGATAATAGTTATTGTTAGTCTAAATTTTTAAAATATTTTAGAAATAAAGGTAATGCTTAATGTGATGAATGTAACATTACTTTCGTTAAACAAATAGTTCTGTCGAGTAAAAAAAAAATACATGGGATGTTTTCGATAATGTATAAATTATATTAATACGAGTGTCCAAAAAGTGACTGAAATGTTGAAAATCTTTTTCATTTTACCATTAATGATTATTTATTCTCGATTTCCGATATTTCTCAGGTACTATTTTAGAAATTAATTACGGATAAGTATAGCATTGGATAACGTGTGCAAGTTGCAAAATTGTTTTACCAAAATCAGGGATCAATTGTTCTTAGTTAAAGAGCTTGTCAAAGTATTTTCATGTAAGAGGTGGTCCAAGTCACAACACAATTCGAGATACTGTGCCTTGATTGGAGAAACCAAGAGCTGTACTTTACTCTTCGCTCAGTTGCAGACGTCGATAATTCCTCACAAATCTAAACAGAGAAAGAGTGTGAGGGAGCGTGGGGCAGCATCTTGAAATATTGATTCAATGACGTTCCAGACAACTTGGGGTATACCGAAGCTCACTACACAATTATCTGCGCAGTATAAAATCTCTTTTTATATAAAGTGCAGCTTGTTACACACTTGAAGCGTGAATGTTTAAACCAAAGTTTATTATGCTGTTCAAATGCAAAAACTTTCCCGAAATTACCCCACTTTCTGTAAAAGTGAATTATTTCAGTTGAAGCCCGTTTTCATTTAAATGGATTCGTTAACAAACAAGATTTGGAGCTCTGAAAATCCAATGCCAATTCATCAAAAGCAGTTGCATTGTATAAAGCGCACCGTACAGTGTGCAATAACGGAGAGAATATTATTGAACCTTATTTTTTTAAGATTAAGACAAAAATGCTGTCACTGTTATCTAGGAGAGATACCGGATTATAATTAAAACATTCCTGGGTTAAAAATTCAAAAGAAACCAAGACTATGGCACCAACATAATGGAACAGCGGCACATACAGCATGAAACGCCATGGAGCTTCTTAGATAACGCTTTTTGACAGCATTATCTATCGCAGTGACAAATGGCCACCGCGTTACCAAAACTTTACATGCGCCGACTTTTTCTTGCGGGCATATCTGAAAAAAAAACATGTTAACAAACAAGCAACCATGCAAGACTTGAGGAGAAACATCATGAACGAAATAAGGGAGTCAAAGTGTAATTCAAATATGCTGAAATCTCTCATAAATAATGATTTAGCAAGAAAAGCACAAATACGCAAAGCTGAAGATGGGCAAAAATTAAAATACATTATTTTTCATAATAATATTGTTTAAATTTTGCATTATTTTATTCAAAAAAACCCTAGTCTATTCAGATAGTGTTAAAATTACAAAAATATATTATCAAAAAAATCTATTTAAATACAAAACTCTCCAGTTGCTATATATATATATATATATATATATATATATATATATATAATATAATATATATATAAATATATATAATATATATATATATATTATATACATATATATATATATATATATATATATATACGATGAAATTAATATGCTCTAATAAAAGTTGTAGTAGTTTATTGAATCGGCGATAACAATTCCATGCATTATTTATCTCATATTTAAAATTACCATTGACAGTTTATGGTCGGCATTAACCAGGAGTTTATGCACAATTATGGACAAAGTAGCAACGATCATTGATTTATTTGCATGCGACAAATCTCTATCGGTATGTATTTTATTATGTACTGGTATTGCAATAATTAAAAAAAAAACGTGATACGATTAAAACTGAACTAATACTGAAATAATATCATCATCATTATCATCATCATCATCATGACAGGATCCTTGCCCGAACCAATATGAGTCTTCCTCTCCAGAGTTTCCTGTCTTCCATCAGTTGCCTGAGATTTTCAGGTTCACAGTTGGTGCAGTGTGCTATTTGTTGGATGTACGTTGATCTAGGTCGTCCTTTGATTGCCCGTACGTGTCGTGGAGTCCATAGCAATAAATCACGCACCAATTCATGCGTGCTCCTCAGACAATGGCCGGAAAATTGTAGGCGTCTTTCTCAGATGGTATCAGATATGGCAGGTTGATTGCCATAAAGTTGCTGCTTCGGGGCATGATTTTGCCAAGATATATTTAATATTGTTCTTAACTTACGGGTGTATGTGCCGTCAAGTTTTCGTTCCAATCTTTTGGTGAGTGCCCAGGTTGTAGCACCGTAAACAAGGCCAGACTCTACCACTGCCCTGAAGAACTGCCTTTTCAGTTTGTCAGCCAGTCCCGAAGTCCATACTGAATGTAGGCGTTCCAATGCGGTCTATGCTTTTTTCCGATATTTCTCTCTGTGGAAACTATGTTGCTGCCCAGATACGTATACTCAGCGACTTCTTTCAGTGTTGATCCAACTAAAGCCCTGATCTCTCTTTTCACATTGAAAATCATAAACTTTGTCTCATCCGCATTTATGTGGAGACCAATATACTCCAAATAAAATACATAACAATCAGCTGCTCGCTCGTACTCTACTTTATTTTAATGTATCTTCCTTTTATTATATGTTTTATTTTTCTCATTGTTTATCTCTTCATGTGAATGCATATCTTATCATCCTTCTCGTTATGTCTGCCGTTGTACACCCTATAGTAAACGTCAACGATTGATAAGGTGGCTGGTTGTGTCATGTCTCATTTCGACCAAGTCGAAATTGTTTCATGTGATCAGCGGTCACAAAGATGCTAATATTTGATCCTGCAACACGACTTAACTGTCATACGAATAGTCACACCTCGTAGCAGGCCATCAGCAAGTTAGCTACCTACCGACAAGTCTTGACTAGTAAAACAGAAGAAAATATGAGCTAAAACCTCATCTGTTTATTTATTGCAATCTGGTTTCCATTTTGAAAGGGGGGTTCAACAAGGTCTACGGTTTTATTAGTGGTAATAAACAAGGAAAACACAAAAAATCAATAATTCGTCGGAGCCGTTCTATTGTAAACAAGCGAACGTACGAAGAAACACAGCAGGTGTGTGCTTACGTGTAAATATGAAAATATGAAAATGGTTGAACTAAGTTTTTTTTTTTTTGCTAAATGTTTGATTTGCTAAATGCTTGCTTTAAAAGAAATTGGAAATGTTTGAAGATACATGTAAAGCATGCGTATATTAATAAAAAAAACTCAGGTAAAAAGGCATCTTAGAGCATTTTTGGATAAGATAAATTTGTAGTTTCTCTTCCAGTAAAATCTGGCACATATTTCCATATTGAATCATTTTTATATATTTTGACCCTGGTTTAGTAATTATTTTGTAGAACCGACCACAAAACAGTCAAAGTTTCTAACTAAACATCATATCGTATGAATCCGAAGTCAATTTTCTTGTTATTGATTTTCCTGATTTTGTCCCATCAAAATAATTTATAGAAACACACAAGCTACTTACAAGACGTTCTACATGTTGAGTCCTAAGTGAACGTGAGTTTCTGTGGAGTAGCTGGAATTGAACTTGAGACAACTAGCTTATCAGACCGTATCGACAACCACTGAAACACTGTCAACTTCCATAGATTTGGACTATGAATACGAAAAGGAATTTAATTAGGGACGAATATTAGTACCGTCACAGCTGAGAAACGATAGTTACAATAAGGCATACATATATGCATAAACAATTACCTAATTATTGTTAACTCATTAATGCATACATTGTCGAGTAAGTAACGATATATAAATGAATGTTACCAAAACCTATGCTTCTGTACAGACCTCTGCAATTTCAACATAAATCGCTTCGACGAAATCAACATAAAATGTCAAATTACTAGTAGGACATAATTTTACATTAAATTCTTCATTCACACATATAGGCGCTTATAAATCGATCGCTTTGAAATCGAGAACTAAAGATAAACGTAAGCAGAGGAATATGTTTGTAGGAACATATACGTAGGTATAATAACTATTAAGTACAAATATGTAATACCAACGAGGAAAAAGTATATATTTAAAAATATGTATATATTTAAAAGTATATATAATTAATCGGCTTTTGTCTAACTTGGGTACATTTTATTAGAACTCTAGAATCGATAGAACATACTGACTTTTACCCTGTTATTAACTTTAATTCTCACAAAAGACAACCTGACACATTTTAATATTATTAAAGAGTGTAAAGTCAATGTATAAAACAAGTATAAAACAAGTTTAACACATTTCTCTAACACGTCACGTATTCATGGGCGTATACACATCCACAAATGGTTATTCCTCTAGATTTACTTGAGAACTGACAATTTATGAGATTGGACCAATGTGTATAACAGCATCCAACCTACCGTATGTTGCGATACTGATGTACATTGAGTGCACTATTTACATAGAAATTAATTACACCGTTATGTTGCATTACTTATACTATTGTATTTTAGATGTTTGGTGGAGTAATTGCGCCTAAACGTATTTCGTTAAAACTAAACCAATGGAGCGAATATATAAACAGATGCAGAGGCAATAAAATTGATAGTAGGATAATTCTACATCTTTGTTCTTGCTTTATATTTAATTAGATAAACACACAATATGATGGTATTGACTTTAAATCATCTTGGAATGCGAAAAAGATTTAAAACATCCATTTTAATAGAGCATTGATATCTCATTATAAAATGCACACTGGAAATAATTAAATTATATATGAGATTCGGAAATATAGAAAGTAGCACAATAATGTGATAAAAAATAACTCATTAGTGAATATCACGATTAGCTGTCTGAAAACAGAACTGTATCCAGAGACAGGTGACTTCAGTTTAAACGGGGTGGACAACATGTAACAAACCGTACACAAAATAGAGATTGAACGAAATATCGATATGGAGTAAGGTAATGCTTTTGGGCGATAAAAACAGGTTTAAATATCAGTATCTTCCTTAGAAACATGCGAAGGAGACATGTCAAAATGATGCAGAAACCGATAATCTCGGCGAACGTTACCATTGCTTCTGCGCGTGGTATAACTCATTTCTTACGTTAGAAAATTAGTAAGTTAAATAGAAAACGTTACATTCGTATCTCTACGGAATAAAATCTGCCCCTTCAAACTAAAATATTTGAGAATCTCAGGTAACTATTTTTTAATAGTATGGGAAGTTTTACTTATCCTAGGTAAACATGGCATCATCGACTACGAGAAAGAAAGATGATGGCAATGTATTAAATAACATAAGATCAGACCATATAAAATCCGTTGTGAATGCATAAAGGCATTAATGAAAATTGCTTTATTTGACATCTCATTATAGCACGGTTTAAAAGTGTTATTTTGAATGGCATTTTTTGTTTTAGGTAAGCGGGATGTATAATTAATGAACAATGTTATTTGTATGAGTTTATATATATATATATATATATATATATATATATATATATACATATATACATATATACATATATACATACACCCATATATATATATATATATATATATATATATGTACATATACATATATACATATACATACATATACATACATATATATATACACATATATACATATATATACATATAGAGAAAATAAAAAGGAACAAACCGTATTATGTGTTCATCAACGTTTCGTCTTTATTTCGAGACTTCCTCTGGATGAATGAGATTAAGATACCAAAAAATATTTTGTACTGGTATATTTTTTTGGTTTCTTAATCTCATTCATCCAGAGGAAGTCTCGAAATAAAGACGAAACGTTGATGAACACATAATACGGTCTGTTACTTTTTATTTTCTCTATTTTGTCGGGATACTATTTCCATTATTTTCATCATATATACATATATACATACATATATATATGCATATATATATACATACATATAAACATACATATATACATCTACATATATATCTGTATATATATATATATATATATATATATGTGTGTGTGTGTGTGTGTGTGTGTATAGGTGTGTGTGGGGGTGGGGGTGTAATTCAAAACATGAGGTTAGGACAACGTACGTATTTTATTTTTTTAATTAAACAAATATCCATTTATTTAAAGTTTATTTACGGCTTATAACAAAACACCCATCAGGACGTTTAAAAAACACACACAATATAATTACCGTGATGTGGTTTAGCATAGTCTATTTGTCGAAGATAAAACTGTGTATTGTCCAGTCCAGTGGATACGCTTTTTTGTGCGCTCACTGTAGTTATCTATCTCTTAGTCTGCGTGGCTATCTATCTATCTATCTATCTATCTTTCTATCTATCTATCTATCTATCTATATGTCTGTATGTCTGTCCGTGTATTCCTATGCATGCTTGATTTTATTTCCATACCTTATTCCTGAAAAACTTGTCCCTCTGAAAAGACACACACACGCATGTATATATATATATATATATATATATATATATATATATATATATATATATATATATATATATAGCGTCGGTAGATGTTCATCGGTTCAACTATCACATCACTTCTACAGCGACTGCAGCTAAAACCACGACTCTTTATTCAACCATGGTGACGAAATGAAATAATTTGGACATAATTAAACCCATTTAGAATTAAGCGTGACAGACCGACGGATGAAATAATCGGTATTATTAGACGCACACGTTACGAGGTCACGCTCAATATACTTCGCTTGATTTACTGGCTAATACAAACCATGCATGTTTTTGACTATACCGCTTCAATTCACCTGAACGAAATCAGAAGCAGGTATGTGTGATAAATGACTGTCCACCGGAAATGTCTTCATTGAAATATATGGTTTTCTTTTTTGCCTATATGCCCAAAGGCAAACTGTCCGCTAATGTTTAATCTACCCGGACTTAATAAAATCCGCAAGACTGAGGCATATTCTTATTTCATGTTATAAAAATCAAGCATCAAGTGGAATATTACATTTACGCCTGCTGAACATATTATCCACACCGGTGTATACGCCAAACATATACTCTACTTTAACTCGTTGTTTTTTAACAAAAGGACATGAAAATTGTGTTACTAGTCGTGTTAGCCGTCCAAAATTGTTGTATTTTCTATCATGTTTAACTTAGGTCCTTCTTGGAATTCAATCCGTCACGAACGCAGCTTCCCTGCAAGAAGTAGGCATTCTGCTGTCTAGGAAACATATTACCCTGTTCAGTTCAAATTGTATATATATATATATATATATATATATATATATATATATATATATATATATATATATATATATATATAAAACTGAGCATTGTGTGAGAAAAAAAAAGAAGTTCTGACCTCGTGCAATATCGCGATTTCTATCTATTACTTAATACAGAAAATCTTATTAAATTTTTCCCTAAATTTGGTATAATAAATGTTAAATTCCACTCGATTCTCGCGGCATATAACAATTATACAGGGGTAGCCTTCCCTGCTAAATACTTCACATGTTACTTGCTGGAAGGGTGTTGAATCCTTGGACCAAAGACAATCATCATTTACCGCATTGATGATTGCAAAAGTATAAACCACTAGTGTTTGAGTATAAGACTAGTTATATATATATATATATATATATATATATATATATATATATATATACATATATATATACATATATATATATATATATATATATATATATATATATATATATAACTCTAGTTGATGCAATGTCATCTCATATCATGGGCACTTGAGGGTCAACTAAAACCTAAAACGTTATCGAAATAGCTAAGGCTTGAATAAAGTATTGATAATCTAAATAAATTAATGTTGCGCATGAACCTTATTAACACACGAGTCATGCACCCTTTTGGTCTGATGTATTTGTTATAACAGACGGGTCATTGCATATTGTACAATACCGTATATCGAATACTATATTGTGCAGGTCAACAGTTTCAGAGTCTTATGTTGAGTTGAAAAAGACGCAAAGATGTAATATTTCGAATGCAGTTTCTTAGTGTTAACAAATGTTCCAATATCAAAAAAAAAATGAGCTTAACCGTAAAGAATCTAGAAATAAGTATAATTCTGAGAGAGAGAGAGAGAGAGAGAAAGAGAGAGAGAGGTTGTGTTATTTAAAAAAATTGTAAGGAATATAACATAGCCTCTTACTAGATTTCGTTACCGATTATAAATTGAGTTTAGGTAACTGAATATCTGCATCAAAGCACATACGCGCGTATATCCAAATAGCCAAGGTCTATGCGAAGTAAGGTCGCAGCAAGGAGGGAGGAAAATAAATAAAAAATAAATAAACCGTGGACCCTGGAGATGAGTAAAGATAGAGACAGACGTATTAAACACGGTATCCGACCATGACCAATACAATCACGTCCTAAAGAATGTCAGGCAAAAGCAGTAGAACGTGTTAGATACGGCTGAGCTTTGCGAAGCACATCGGAACATAAGAAGAATTTGTACAAGAGATTAGTCGGCTTTCTTTTAAGTACCTCTAAATAAATGTCTAATTTTTCACTGAAAAACAAATGTATCGATTTATTTTATTGTCGATGATTCCTTGCGATGTCTGCATACAACGTGTGGGCCCTGTGTGTGGACAATTTACGATAAAGTTACATAATATCTTCTCAGTGCCTAAAGTACATTTCGTTGTATAATTGGTATTGCTGACTAAATTATCCATGGTATTCTATGATTGATATATGATGGTAAAGATTACAAAGACATTTTCTAAAATAGTCGATGCACGTGCATCATAAAGGAAAGGTAGATGCTTGCATATTACACAAGTAAATCAAGCTAACACCACCTGATGATGCAATAATATTGATTTAACTATTGACAAAAGACTGCTTTATTTTTAAAATAAGCCTTGCACGATGCGATGTATTATTCATTTCGATTCGTCCATTGATATCAGAAATTAACAAAAAGACGGTTTAACTAATCATGGCATCTTACGTCGGTCTATCTGTTCACACTCTAGTAAACGCCTTTCAAATATACATCTACCTGCCAGTAATAACCTCAACGGCTAACCAAAGTTGCAATCGATCAATTATCCACCTATAATCCCACATATTGGATAATCACGTTGAGACAATGGTTTTCCTTAGCTCATCAAAATTAAGCAACGCTCATGGGGTAGTTAAATATGTAGGTGACGTTCAATGTTTAAATCGCATTTCACAACTAATGACGTTGTACTGATTCAAGTTGACCTACATTTTTCATTGGCCTGTGTATTAAAACATTTATTTTCCTTATAAAATATTTCTTTCAGTGTAAATGCACAAGTTTGGTTTAGAAAGTAAGGCATAGATGTGAACTTTTTTATTCATAGCGTCAATATGTTGAACATTTCTTCATTGAGGACCAGGTTTTTGTTATATCAAGGCAGGCAGTCACAGGTTAAATCGACTTATCAGCTGCTGTGTTAAACTGAGTAAAATAATAGACCACTTTACAATCAACTACTATTTTTTATAGAAAGTGCTTAATTAATTTTTTAGCGATGGCTTATTCTGGTAAAATCTTCACAGCGAAAACCTGATTCTATGAGAAAGAAAAATATTTATTTTCTACTGCAAAGAAAAGAAATGGAATCAGAGTGTCTTCTGAAAAATCTCCTGAATGTAGAAGATCTTTTCATTGTAATGATGTTCTTGAAATTACACTGAGGTTTCCTTCAAAGTCAATCTCGACAAATTCTTGTAATGAAACGCTGCAACTGTAAAAACCCGGTCAAACTGATTAATTATTATTGAGATTCTACTAAGTTTCTTCATCAAAACTTGCACTCATTTCATCACCTAAACTTGTTCACAGAGTCGTATTTAACTCTTGGTTACTAGAAGAAAATTTTATTTTACGTCAAAATGTTTAACAAAAAGGTAAAAATTAATATTATTGGATTAAGCTGTAAGCTTCTTTCTCTGGCCTTCTTACTCACAGTCACTCATAAATTTTAAATAATATTTACATTGCCTTTACATCGACTGCTAATGCCAATTTTAAATACTATACTTAACGTCGAATGCTTTTTTGTAATAGTATAGATCAGCGTATCTGGTACATAGGCTTAGCTTTCGCGTCCGTAACTAACTATAAAGTTTTTAAAAAATCCTAATTAAACCCGTAAAGTTAATGGTCCCTCTCTATGTACATGTTTGATCGTTGTTTCTCTTATTCTGCGTTACCAAAAATGAAATCGCGACCATCAACAAGAAATTACTGACAGGCCTATATATTCAATTTACTGTCCACACGGACACATTCTGCTATTCACACAGGTAATATACGAGACCGAAACGGATGTAGAGTGTAGCCAATATCACTGTTTGATGGATGCTACTTTTGAAGACACTTCCGTCTGGGCTGCCGATAAATATTGACAAACGATCGATTTAGCAATATGGTAGTCAATGCTTCCGGTGCATTATTTCCGGAAGATGGTCTTGTTCTAAAAAGCTCCAATCTGGATAAATTGTGAGTTATATGATGGGTAGAAATATTAGACGCGTGTAGGATGTTAAATCTAGCGGATCATTGGAAGCGAACTGCAAGATATGCATGCCGTGGGGATTGATTCGTTTTTGTATCTATATAGTTATAGTTCGTTTATTGATCCTACTTGATCTTTAATTATTGTAGGGTTATCTGAAACAGAATAATCACGTTGACACAGCAATTTTCCGTCAGATTACAGAAGTTAAGCACTGTTGAGCCTGGTCAGTACTTTAATGGGTAACCATTTCGGAATTTCAGATGCTGTGTGCTCTGCGCTTATCTTTGCATTGCTTTCAGTCTGTCTAGGGTTTGTTTTGCTACTGGATCACAGCAGTGCTGATTCAGTAGATATGTGGTTGTTTGTTGCTCAAATCTTGCTTCCCAATTACACGC
The DNA here is from genome assembly GCF_053919585.1 of Euprymna scolopes. NCBI lineage: Eukaryota > Metazoa > Mollusca > Cephalopoda > Sepiida > Sepiolidae > Euprymna > Euprymna scolopes. The sequence goes on along the minus strand of NC_136519.1, from coordinate 42,873,403 downwards.
GTTAAGGAATTTTATTTATTACCCGTCTACAGAAAGGATTAGCGTTATTTGAATGCCTGTCAACTAGCGTGTATTTCAGCAGATCATTTCGAATATATAATCAATGTTCACCGTTACGCCAAATAAAGACATATTTTTCGATAAATCGACAACTTGAATTAGTTTTTTTAATACGATGAATACGAATATTGCACGGAAATGTGGCACAGACCAATAATTTTCGAGATATAAATACCTAGATTACGCAACGTAATTTCTAGTAGTTTAGATTTACCGCCATTTTTGTTGCTAAAATTAATGGGATAGTGAGCGTGTATTCAACGTAATTTCTTGCGGAATAAACACCCCCCCATATTATGAACGGGGTTCGGAGTAAACGCCCCACCTCACAATGTTAAGAAGGGTTTTGTGGTATAAGCACCCCCACCTCCCATGTTCAGAACGGCTTTCGAATTAAATACTCCTAACCCCGCATGTTAAGAACGGCTCTGCGCATGCTCTTTATACCATTTCATTGAAAACACAAAGACGGCGGCCAAATAAAACTACTAGAAATTACGTAACCTAATAAAGGTATTTATATCTCGAAAATTATTTTCTGCGCTAATTTTCCTTGCGATATTAGTTTTTCACCTCACCTGAACACTTATAAAAGTCGTCATTTTTTAAGATAATGTTGAGGCGTCTTAAGTTAGCGTAACGGTGAGCACTGACCGAATTAATTTGGTTTTTGATGGTATTTTGGGGTATTCAAGTTTCGAAAGTTGCATCGCTAACGAATGTTTAAACATTTTTTATTTGAATTCTGGGCTCGCCATTCTTTACTATTTATCAACTTTTTACGCTTAACCGAATTAGATCTTAAACGCCCTATTGGCGTTAACAGAAATTTCGACAACAGGGAGCATAGTCATAATTATTTGAATTATTTTGGGCCATAAAAATACTAGTAAAATATAAATAATTATAAGGTATGTGTCCGAACCAAGACCACTCTAATAGAACTTTGTCCATATGCTGCCCCTGAAACACATTCATTTACAGAAAATTTACTGAATCTTTGTAAGATAATTTTCTCGAAATATTCACAAGAATATAAATTTACAGAATTAAAGTGAGCCTACTGTTCTCAACTTGAGTATGATTTTAACAATGTTTCGGTCGATGTAAACTCCGATTTTCTTCAGGTGTATCTTTGTGTACCATATATGAAGGGCTTCATGTCTAACATTTACCAATAAGAGCCATCGTCAACCAAAGTAAACATCAGCTTAATCCCTCTGAGTAATCAGTGCTAAGCAAATGCCTCATCTTCGCCACAATCATAAAGCGTCTTTCATACTGAGATATAATAACTCAAATTGAGGAGGCAACCTTGAATAAACCAAATCACAAAGAGATGAACTAAGGTGGAAAGTGAGTTAAGCACTCGAGAATTCAAAACCTCCAAAACCGAACCCTTCTAAGGAAGAACTATTGGCTATCAAGTCACTACGCGGTGACAATGATATCATAATACTCCCAGGAGATAAAGCCAATGCAACAGTGTTAATGGACGGAGCAGAGTATTTCAAGAAATTTGCAGATTTATTAGAAGCTGATGGTTACTGAAAGTAAAAAAAGAAACCGACCCTTAAAAAGGAAATGAAAACTGTCAAAGATCCTCAGTAAGAAAAGGGACCCCATACCACCTGCAAAATACATACACAACAAAAGCCTTAACAGTTATGACTATTCTGAATGATATAACACAAATTTAAATTCATAGGGTTATTAATTTTATAATATCTGTATATTCATATAATGCAGGAATTGAAAGTACTGTCAGATAGTTTTACTAAGGAAATATGTACACGATGCTAGATCTGGGAATAAAAATACGTTTTTATCATCAAATTCAGCTCTGACGTATTACAATCCGAAAAAAAAAAGAATTAATTTTAGCATCAGATACAGACAGGTTTAGAAGATGTGTTTGTACAAATATTTGATAGCTAATCAACTAAACCGATTACTCATGCTTCAAGGACTATTTTATCGGTGGAAAAGGATCATATTCTGAAAAAAAACAATTAACCATTGTGTACGACATTAAGAATGAATTCACATATTTTTTTATAAACCGATCATGAAGCACTACTGCCAATTTTGTTGTAAAAAAATTTGTGCCAACTCATACCGCAAATAGATTACAGTGATGAAACATTATTTTGCCAACTTACAATTTAAAAATGCAATATTTGTCATTGAGGTAATTCACACACGCAGATAGTTTACTTAGGTGGATTAAAAAGAAACCATTTTAAACATCTGAATTGTTGCAAAAACGGTAATAGCCGCACTAAAAGTGATTAAAGAACCGGTGATATACAAATTTATTCCGTTAAAGAACTACCGATGACAAAATAAATTTAAAAAGAAAAAATAAAACTAATTATTATATTAACTGTATAAAGACATAATTAAAGTGAATCGAAAATAAGAATTAAAGGGCTTCCACTTTCGATATGTGACAAAATACTGATATCAGCATTTATAGTCTTTATATTGCGAGTCTTACAAAAGCGTATTTTTAAGGAATTCTATAATGCCATCCTGGAATCTCCAGAATAGAGGAATTGATAATAGAGAATACTTATTAGCAAATGATTTTCAAGGCATTGAAAGTTTGGTAAAGCAATATTAAACATGTCAATAAGCAGCATAAGCCCAAGCGAGAAGGACTCCGCGTTGGCTGATAAAGACACCGCCTTAACACGCCTTTATACTGATTATATAGAACAATTAGAGGGATATAATCATCCAGTAATCGAATATATCTTTTCGAAAGAGCTTCACATCTATGGATACAGATACGCAACAGCCCAGAACACGATAAAGTCGTTCGACGAAGGATTTCATTTTTTAGCTTACAAATATATGGTAAGCGACCAATAGCACATTGTTTGCACATAAACAGATATTTAATTTCACGCACCTGAGCAGATTAGGAACTAATAGTAAAAACGAAACGTATAATATAAGGAAAGATAAAAGATGCAATGGATTGTAATCCTAGATATAAAAACGATTCCATAAGAGTGGTCCCCCTCCTTTAAACAGAAAGACCGAGTAATAATACAAAGTAAAACACCAAGCAAAACAGGAATATTAAAATAAACACGCATAAATGTAGAAATAAAAGTATATAAAGTTATATGATGATTGGAAAACAAACAAATAAAAAAGGGGAAATAAAAACAACAATAAATAATTAATAAATAAAAAATAAATAAATAAAAATACGAAAGTACGGGTTAAAACAGAAAACTATCTTCACATAATACCAGCAGAGAGCGCGAGTGAGGAGGCATGGCTTTGGAAAACATTTTACCCGAATACGATGTTCAGCATGTTAAAAATATACCTTTTGTTGTAAAAAGCAAATGGATAAACATGTGAAGAATTTGGTGGGGACAGGATATTTTTATGGACACACAAATCGTAAAATTGCCTACCCAGTAATGAAACAGCTGTAATGGAAAAATCCAGGAACTAAACGGAGGTTATAAAAAAAAGCGTGAGTCTTTGCATTTTCAACAAAATTTTACAGTATATATATATATATATATATATATATATATATATATATGTATATATATATATATATATATATATATATATATATAGTTCCTGGATTTATAATGTGCTATACGCAAGTATAATAATTTATATTTCTCTATTGCACATATTTCTCAACGCAGCTAAAAACCACACTAGCAGTTCTAACTGCCGAATTATGGTATCCGAGTATAAGATTTATTATTTAATAAGTCAAATAGTTTTACTACTATTACGATAACTCATAGTACTACTAATTATTTGTTTTTCTTCATTTCCAACACTTTCGTATTTATTTCTATTTTTGCTTTCCTCTACTACTATTAATAGAAGTAATACATATTACCAATGAAATACATCATCTCCTCATCTAAATCCAAATTGTATTCGCTTATGTTCATTATTTGAGAAGAAAAATACAAATAAACCATCTCATTTTTATTGATAGCTTTCATTTTCTACAAAAAATATAAAGAACCGATAAGAACATTAATAAGAGCGAGACAAATATGTAATCAGGATAAAATAAATGCTTTGCGCGATAGGAAAAAAAAACGAACCACTTGAGATGAAGACATGAGAAATTGAAACAACTGAATATATAGCGTTACATACTAAATAACTAATAAAAGCACTTAACTCATTCGATGATAAAATGGATGTACATTTGAAAGTAGTTATAATTAAATCAAAGGAAATGTAAGGAATAACAGCAGGGTACTTGAAAAGAAGATACAACTACTTGACTTAAATTGCTGAAACCTTATGAAATGTAACTACGTAGCACAAAGCTCCATAATACCTAGCAGGATGTTTCATATACGTTATAATAATGATGAGCCTGGTTAGTACCAGATGGGTGAACATTTGGGAATTGTTTTTGCTGTATATGCTTTCCGATTATCTCAGCATTGTTTCCAGGAATCCTGAACCTCGATTTGCCACTGGTATTCAACAATGTCGAGGTGGGGTTGGCTATTGCGCAACTCTCGCCACACATATTTCACGCACAGGAACCCTTAGAGTGGGTATCTATAGTTAGTCAAACGGAAGGAATCAATAATAATAATCATAATAATAATAATAATAATAATAATAATAATAATAATAATAATAAACATAATAATAATAATAATAATAATATTAATAATGATAATGATAATGATAATGATGATGATAATAATAATAATAATAATAATGATAATAATAATAATAATACTAATAATAATAATAATAATAATAATATCATCATCATCATCTTTAAACTTATTAAACAATTGAGTGATTATGCCATAAGCCACATACAGTGAGATGTTGTTGGCCGACTTTATGTAGACCGGCAAAAAGAAAATGATTCGAAATTAATGAGAATTGCACAGGGAACGGAAAGATATGATAAACATATGACGGAAAACACAGAGCTGCTAGAAAAACAATAGAGATTTACTCAATGCAAACAACGCCAAAACAGTAAATGCAATCGTGTGTGATTTTGATTCGAAATAAATAACTATATTCTTGCTTTTGTTTTTGTATGAAACTGGATTCATACAGCGTGAACACCCACTTAATATAAATATAAAACCGACGGATTATTCTATCAAATACAGTCGATGGCTATTGACTTTAATATTTTAAAATAAATGCAATCCGTACGAGAAGGCAGCAAGGGAAGAGTTCTATAATTTTGTCAGTTCCTATAAATAAACTAATGCAATAAAAGAAAGCTGTTTTAGAATTAAGCATCTGAATAGTGAATGCAAGGTGAACAATTAGTCGGACGAGATAGAATGAAAATACACTAGGAAAAGATCAGACAATTTTTAAGGTCAATGTCTATGTATGCATAAAAATAAGAATAAGACAGGTGATATCAATTCTATGACGGACATGTAGCTTAGAAGACGAAAAGATAGAGTCAATCGAAGGAAATGTTTACACGCGTCATCAAGAATCTTAAATATGAACAGAGATTCATCAATCCAATATCACAACAGTTTTCCATATAAAGTCAAACAGTAGACTTGTAACAATTGAGAATATGTTCATATGTATAGAAATGTTTACAGCAATTAAGAGAAACAATTTTAGGAGAAGTGGGAAGAAAATATATCTAATATATAAAATCTATGAATAATTTAAAAGGAAAATAGCAGAGCTGGTTTATAAAGCGGGACATATTGTGTGCATATAAATGCATGAGCATGTTTTTTAACAAATCTTTAAAACAGAAACAACATTTATTATGACATCAACAAAAACAACAAGCATAGAGTTTACACTGAGAAAGTTTGTGTATAATTTTTAGAAGCATGTGTTAAGAATGTTAAATGAAATGCCTATTAGATGCTATCATCGTGCGTGTAAGATGTCTCTCTACAGAGGCTCTGGCATGAGGATTCTTCTTATCTGAAGTAAATCTTGAGCAAAAGTATGGTGTGCAGTCTCCTCAAACAATTCATCACGTTTATCAGGTTGCAAACGGAGAGATCCTCTCTATTTAGTTGGAAATGTTGGTAATGTCACGGAATTACTCATCGAAAATTTGAATGAGAAAGGATGTTCTTATATAATAAAGAAAATAATGAAAATAAAGAGGACAATGTAGGAATAATGGGAGTATAATGTGAGAATTGACAAAAAGTGTATCTTGCACGGTGGTTTATCGAGGCACTCGAAAATATTCGACAGATGACGATTTTCTACTATAATATAGATTCTGTTGTGTTTTTTAGCCGATGTGGATGTTTCTGTTTTTACAGTTGGCTATTAATTCAATTCATATGCATGCTGTATGCGAACATATCCATATATACATGGATCAAACATATATGCATATATGTTATTGTGTACGTATATGTATATGTATATATTTATACATTTATATCTGCATATATATAATTTACTCAATATTGATTTAAATGCATGTATATACAATGTTATATATATATAATGCTATATATATATATATGTATATATATATATATGTACATATACATATATATATATATATATATATATAGTGCACATTTATTAATTATTGTTATTGTGGCGAAAATTGAAATGTCTGAGATCGATATGAAATTTTTCAAAAGTAATAAATATATGCTCAAAATAAAATAGAATTAAATGTACATTTTCGTGTTTTTTCGTACGCTAGGATATGAATATTATTTCCAGTCTGTCGCTTACAGGAAGAAAGAAAATGAAAAGGCAAATTGCATTTTCTATATGCCATGAACGAAAAAAAATGAACGTCTAAAATATTTTCGCTCATCTTTTGCAATTCGAAATTAAATTGCCGATTAGTTACAGTCAGGTTGAGCAGCCAATAATATATACTACGGAATCATGAGAACGTTATGATATTAATGGTGATGATTTAAAAAAAATTGATCTGAATCAACCATTCTAACATGTTATATATTAATATACTAATACACATACATAAGCACACAATAACACATACACATACATATAAATATATATGTATGAAAATATGTGTGTGTATGTATATCTATATATGTAATTGGAGATTGAATCGTCGACCTTATCACTTGTAGGAATGAAATTTCAAAACACTGTAATCTGTATGTTTATAACGAAATATTAATTCCTATGAGAAGAGTGGGGTATATCTAGGAATAAAGAATACACAGTCAGGCTTCGGGCAATGCAATAAGTGCACGTATGTAAAAATCGATGCGACTATCTACTATTTATGCTGCATTAATCGGTGTTAATCAAACATAACTTTTGACATTGTGTGCAATTTATAGACTGTTAGAGTTGTTTAAACACTCTACAATGCTAAGAGATGACTGTATTACATTACTCAGACTTCTGATATATAATACTTTATTAAAATATATCAAACATATAAAATATGAACTGAAAATATTACAATAAAAATGCAAAAAATAACTATATACATAAACAGAAATATTTATTGGTAAAAATAAAGACAATACTGTTTATAATTATACATATATATATATATATATTAATATTATTTTATTTTATCTAATGAATAGTTATATATATATATATGCATGTGTGTGCGCGCGCGCGTTTGTGTGCGCGCGCGCGTTTGTGTGCGCGCGCGCGTTTGTGTGCGCTTGTGTGTATATATATGGGTGTAATTGTGTGTAAGAATTTGTTCGCTTGACTCGAAAACCATTGTGCCGATGTTTTATACATTTTACAGAAATATATATGATGTATCTGGCAGTGTTCTAAGATAGTATTTATATAAGAATGCCCCCGATGAATATGAAAAATTAATTATCGAAGATCCGATTAAAGTCCGAGTTCGACCAAAGCTAACTCTCTTATACAGATTAACATCTGATATACATTTGTTACATTTGTTACCGAACCAGAAAACGTATCAGATATATTAAATAAACAGTAGATTTATTTATAAGGAACGCACGCGGTCTAAATGGATGTTTCTGTTTAAAGAACAATTTACTAAATATACCTAACTTTTGGATTTTAAACATTAAATCAAATCAGTATATACTAATAGTTTTATAATATCAAAAGTACGTTATTTACAGTGCAATGTAGATTACAATGTCACGTAGAATAAGTTACTGAAATGAAGCATTTTATGTTTCCCCCAGTGACTTGTCGTGGTATCAAACTTAGAGCAGACAATCAATCGATTAGATGGAAACATTGGTGATTTCACTAATTTCCAAGACAATAACAGTTTTGGAAACGCGGAACTATCACACATCCTAATATGACCGCGTACAGATTCGGGCCCCATGATATTGTGTATATATATACACACACACACACACATATATATATATATATATATATATATATATATATATATATATATATATATATATATATATATATACCCACACAAAGGGTGGCCCAAAAAAACGGGCCCGTGCACACTTTATGTGATATCTCCATTATTTATTCACCGATTGCCCTTATTTTACAGCACCTGGACGAATAAACTACCGTAAGTACAATAAGACCCCAGTGGGAGCTTGGACAAAGAATACACTGTGTTAAATTCTACTATAAGACAGGCTCGTTTCAGAAAACCCAGGAGAGTTTCATGCTTCAGTTCGAATGTGAAAAGGCTCCATCCAAAAGCAGAATTCAGAACTGGGTGGACCACTTCGAGAATTATGGGATCGTGGAAAACCTGAAAGCTGCCAGAGAGAAGCGTTCAAGCAACTCGGGACATCACAAGAAGCGAACAGCCGAGCTGGTCGAAAGAGTGAGAGACTCCCTCCAGCTGAGTCCGAAACGCTCTTTGCATAAGCGAAGTCAGTCCCTCGGTATGTCTCGTGAGAGTTTCCGGAGAGTGCTTGTGAACGATATCAGGGATCACCCATACAGAATACAGACGCAGGGTGTGGGGTGCAATCTTGGCCAGAGGCATCATCGGACCAATCTTCATGGAAGAATCCGGCGCAGCAGTGACAGTCACTAAGGAGCGGTGTGTGGAGGTCATCAAAACCTTCTAGAATGTCCTCAAGACTATCCACCCGTCGCTCATGAGAAGTTCTGGTTTCAGCAGGACGAAGCAAGTTCTCACACCTCAAACCTGCCCCCGGATTGGCTGAAAGAGAACTTCGGAGGCCGAGAGATAAGTCTCAATACTGGTTTTCAGTGGTGACCCCATAGCCCGGACCTAAGCCCCCCCCCCCGATTTTTTTTTCTTCGGGGCTATCTTAAGGACAGAGTCTACGCAAGGAAACCGATGCACATCACGGAACTCAAGGAAGCCATCAGGGAGGAGATGAAAGCTATTAGCAATTCGGTCTGTAAGAACGTCATGGAAAACTTCGTGCTGTGTATCAAGAAATACACGGGCTAAATGGAGGCCATCTACGAACATATGTTGTAGAACATAGAAAAACGGTTAAAGACCGTAGTGTTTTTATGTGATGTTTTGAATATAATAAATTAGTTCTGGCCAATGTTTCATTTCATTGGGAAAAACGACTAAGAAACGGGGCCTAATTAGATTTGGGGCCCGTTTTTTGGGGGGAGTGGTAACTATATATATATATATATATATATATATATATATATATATATATATATATATATATACAGGGTGTCCGTAAAGTTACTATACAGTCTTGCTTGATTAAATAAACCTGTAAAAAAAACTATTAACTATTAATACAAATATAATAAAACAATAATACTGTATAGTAACTTTAAGGACGCCTTGTATATATATATATATATATATATATATATATATATATATATATATATATATATATATATATATATATTACAGTTTCTGTCATCGCCGCTGCTAGTAGTTAGCCATTTAGAATACTTTTATATTTAGTGCGGATCGTAATAATCTCCTCAATCTAGAAGTGGTGCATACCAATTAGGGGTTTGCTACCTTAAACGTCGTAAGCATTAGTTGGTATTATAACATTAACTTACTCCAAGATTTCCAGCCAAGCGGGTACTGTGAATACAACAATGCCTCGCACGATACGCGGGCATCTTTTCTCTAGTGATTACATTATTTGAATTGCACAGTCTTACACGATATTATTAATGAGTATTTGTTAATACTTATTAATTTATCGCATTTTTTTATGCCGATGTTATGTTCTAAATACACCGTACATTTATTTTAGTATATATGTCTAATACTGAGGGTTATTACATTTTACGTTCCAAATGTTTTTGCGATATCCAGAAAGATATCGGCCCTGTCGGTGGGGCATTAGAATGCACCGACTGTCCCCCCTGCAGAGGGTAAAAATCCCTCAATGGGGGTTCTGGATATGACCTTAAACTATATCTAGCTTGCGGGTTTTGGTGAGTTTGGAGCCACCCTTTAATTACCATTGCTCACAGGTTCACTCTGACCCGGAGTGGTAGTTACTGTTAGGGTTCCAACTATGGGTTAAATAGAAACCTACTTGAAAACAACAAATATATTGTAATAAACTTTTTTTCTTCAAAATCTTTGGATTCGGCATTAAATAACCCAAAAAGGGTTTATATGCCGTAAAACAAAAACAACCAACCAACCAACCAGAAAGATATCAGAGATATCCGATTATATATGTTAATAAAATATATCAGTTTTTACGTGGAATTTCTACGCGGGCTGCTAGTGCAATACCAGATCATAATATCTATGGCCGATATCGAGAATAGTAGTTTATTAAAATTTTGACCTCGATCGATTTTGTAATTTAACGCTGAATTAGATAATTGTGTTGTGATTTATAAAAATAATTCAGTTTTGAAACAAGCATTGTATTTGTTGATGAGATAATATGGTGTAAACATGATCATCCAATCAGAAACAACGACAGTAAAAAATCAATTATGATCAGCGACTCTGTGTTCGATGCAACAGATGCTTACTATCATATACAGATAGGAGTGTTATGATAAAATAAGTGGGACATACATCAGTATACACGTTAAGTGCTTTTTTTTCTTTCGGCTTTTCATGTGCTAAGTAACAGAGATTTTAATACGTCTACAGTTCATATACCTCAATGAACATGAAAATAAGTAAACATCTATATATATTAAGTAAAAGTCATATGAATCATGTAGGATTCGTAAATGATAAAGTTTAACAAAAACTCACACCTAGCATGGTTGCAAACGAAATATTATATATAATATTTAATTAAACTACACCATAGTAGCATACCACTCGACGTTGCCCGGTCCTAAAATACGCATAAATATTATATTTTAACAAATACAGAACATGAAAAAATATGAATGCGGATATTATGTTTCTTAGAAAGAGTCTATTTCTTACAAGTAAAAATAAAATATATTACTCGAGCTAATTTCAAAAACAAAACTTAAAGATACTGAGTCAAGTACGATAACAATTACACCAGCTTGACACGACTTTAGAATTTCTTTTGGAAATCTACTTATTCTGAAGATAAAGATACTGTAATCTTTCACGGCTACGCATGCGAATTCGTGGAACAGTTTACACACATATCAAAATCCAATAACCCGTATGTTTCACATTTTTCAATTTGGGCTTCATTAGCAGCCCAGTTTTCCACAAGAAAACTGATGTTAAAAAAATTCCACCCCATATATTTGAAATTTAATGCCTGTAGATCCAAACTACATTGAGTATATAGGCTGATTAGTGTCCTCACACACACATTCTCACCTTTATAGATTGATAGCTTTTATCCGATTATGATTTATCTTGCAAGATAAAGCATTGTTTATAACCAAACTTTCGTTAATGACAGTAAACAACCGATATATTATCTCACACATATTAACGAAATAAGCTATTTTGTTCCAATAAACACATGCAATCCACTTTTCGTCTTTATCACAGCCAGAGAAGAACAATCTTCCTTCAAATATACAGTTAGATAATTCTTAAAATGTAGCATTCCATTTTTATTGAGGTATAGGTCTGACCCTATCCAGTTCTATGAGTTCCACGGTCTCCCCATGTTACCCTGGCAAAATATATTGCTAATTAAACGTGGCAGACTAGAAACAAAATCAAAATGTTTGTGGTATTGTGTGTCTCTGTTGAAAACGCCATAGGACAACGTGAGAATAATGGTTAAAGTAATATCGTAGTTATGCAATAAAGGCCACATTTATAAGAGTATAATCATCGTAAGAATTATCCGGATATTACGAAAGAGGAATAGAGTATCAAAAGTTGTTATCTACAACTTTTCCTTACCGTGCGTTAGTAAATTTCGAAACAGACTCGTTATATTGCTTCATTGAATTAGAATGTTCTAGGATGAACAAAAATCTATCTTCAAATCTCAGTTACTTCGTAGTAGAAATGTTCCTTAAGGCCTATTTGATTTGTACTAGTGCTGTGTAGAATAAAATATAATTTTCTGTTATTATAGCGAAACAGTAATTGGAGCACAGTCGAGCACAAACATAAGTTGCTGTTTTGAATTGTTTCCATTTTCACTTATACCAGACCCTTGCTTGTTATTGTAATTTTGTTACTATTTCTTTCGTTATTTTGTTAACACTATACAATATTTTAAAACATTCTACATATTTAAAACAAAATCTTCTTCAAATTCTTAATAAATAAAAGAAAAAAAATCGAACTAATAAAAAGAGGTGCAGGTGTGTTCTTTTAAATGAACAATAAAAACAATAAAATATTTGGCGGTAGATTACAAAGAATCACCTTTATGCTTTATGAATAGTGTATGCAAAGAATCAACACTCTAGTTCAATTCTTTATCACAACAAAATAATGTATCAAATAGTGTATCTAAGAACTGAAGGTTTTTTAACAATTAAATGTCTACTTAAAATGTCCCTGTGACAGACAAACTAACACACTATTTAAGGTATTGCTTTCTATAACATAATCGTTATAAAAAATCTACCAATTTGAGCTTAAGAATAAGAGAATAGACAAAGCCTATAAAAATACTTGGTTTCATACAAAAACATAAGTCACTATAAAGCCTATAAAAATACTTGGTTTCATACAAAAACATAAGTCACTATTCGTGTGTATTTCCATGAAGCAGAATTAAGCACACAATCGGCTTAAATTCATAGAAAATTCAGTTTTCTCATATAAGAATCCTTGGATTACAAGTAAAACAAGTCTTTCTCCGGTAACAGAGATCAGAAAATATAAATGTGAGGAGAAGAAAAGTCACAATGCTCCTATCCAAAAATTCAAACCACGCACGTCTTTATCTTAATATAAAGGTTCCATTCATTCTGTATTGATAAAAGAGAAAACAGATGCAGCACGTTGATCTCAGCTTTTTTTTTTAGTAAAACATCTATTTATATAAATTAGAAAAGTGTATTTTAAAATGCTAGAGCATCATTTTTTTGCGGCCGAATAAAATATAAGACAAACAAAAACTGATATTGTTACATATTTTACCTACATAACGTATTTTCCGTCAATAGTCTACATTCTTTGAACTTTATTCACGTCGCTTATACGTTCCAATGCCTCTGTTCCGATAAGTTATCACCACACAACCCACTGCTTACTCATTATAATATTCTTATGCTAGTCACGGTTCTCATCGGTATGGACGATTCGTGCGGAGTTGGGAAAATGTGACAAGATTGCAGGGAAAAAATAGAATCAGACATATTGACCGGGTAGACGGGCACAGAAAACCCCAGACAAAACACATTGAACTAGGATTCTTAATAAACAAGGTTTTTGACGTGCGATAAGCTGCAGTTGACACTTATGTTACAATTACTTCTAACCCCGCAGGGGAAACAGATGGACCTAATATCGGACAGGTATGAAAAAAAGTTGATAAAACCAGGCCCGGAAGATTTTACACTTTATATATATATATATATATATATATATATATATATATATATATATATATATATATATATATATATATATATATATATATATATATATGTATATATATATATATATATGTATATATATATATATATATATATATATATATATATATATATATGATTCACAGCACAATGAGGACGTGGATAAAAGGTTATATTTCCAAAAATTGAGAAGTCTGCGAGATAACGTGCCAAGAAACTTAATTCCGAGTCTTAAAACTAGTGTATTTTGTCTCTGGAAAGGTAAATTCTTCGCGTTGTCGATAAAAATCTCTAATATACCTTTCTATATCTTTTTCACTATCCGTCGGTTTCTATTCTTCTCTCTGACACATATATACCCACTGCGATTTACGCTAGTTTTATTTTCAGTCTATATGGTACTATACAATAATTCACCTGAACTTTTTGTTGAGATTAAGTCACATCTTTTTATTAAATTCCATGCCGTTGTACTTAAGATACAAGAAATTGAAATTGAAATATATAAATTTTCAAAGTCACTCAGAACCGAATGGTCATGTTTGTTCTTTAGATTGCATATGATATATGTGAAATATTGCTAGCTGTAAATTACTTCGTATTGTATAGGCATTATCAATATATCATGCGACTTATATGTTATAGTTGTAAAAAGCGAAATAAAAAAAACAAAAACAGAAGAATAAGGAATTAAAATCATAAGTAAACACACAATGGCCCGTATTCAGAACTAAATTGCAAAGTCAGACCGATTCACAAAACACACAAACACACACAAACACACACACACACACACACACACACACATATATATATATATATATATATATATATATATATATATATATATTCATCAACATACAGTACTGTACAGCTAGACAAGCAACTACCTCAAGCCAGATCTAAAACCAGCCGCCCAAACGACAGTCGAGGCTTCTAACCGTTGCGCTTTTCGGCTGCGGCTATGCGAGCAGTGAATTAACAAGGCTTTGATATTGTCCAAATGCCAAAGCTATATATATATATATATATATATATATATATATATATATATATATATATATATATATATATGTATGTATGTATAAATATACCCAAGTTCAACCACTGCTAGTTATTAATGTTCTCATCAATTTTTTTTTACACAGTGATCACCACTTATCAAATCCCCGGGAGCCACTCAGGGATAATGGTTATTGCAAGTGCATTACGTTAGTGTGGAGATTTTATGAAGTGTTTACTTAAGGGGGCGGTTCATTAGGAATTTGTTTAAGTTGGACTTGAAGACATCCAGCTTGTAATCCGGTGGGAATCAGGCAGACAGAACAGGTAACGCTTTTCATTGAAATGGCCTATATATATAGTTTGTTATAAACGATATAAAATACTGTATTATTATGTGGTTTATTATTATGTGTTTTAAAGAGAGATCAATATATAAAACATAAATGTGTCATACAGGCAAAGAAAAACCACGAGAGAAACAATGCGTTTATTGAAATGCTAAAATTAAATAAATGCGATAAGGGTCAAACCGACACTGACAATGGGCTTGAATAATTAATTACCTCCTTCGCTTTTTACATATAAACGTTCGACAGGAAAACCGCAGGGAAATAGTTTTGTATCTTGATTCCTGATTGCGCCGCTATATGTTTTTGCTTTTATCCTTTCAATCCACTTTCGCTGTCAGGTTAAAGCGATAAAAAATGACCCAATAAGAGCACGAACCCACAGAGAAACTAATAGGAATTTTGCCAGGATTTTTAAGGTCAGCAAGAGTACAAATAATTGCCAGATGCGTCCATTGAATATTCTAGTGTATAGATTAGTTAACTAGCTGATAATTAAATGTGACATGCAGAATCAGAGACGGGATATTTTATACAGATAATCATAGCTTGTTTTCGCCAAAAAGCAATGAAGAAACTAAATACAATAATATCATATATATATATATATATATATATATATATATATATATATATATATATATATATATATATATGGGGGGTGTATGTGTGTGTCTGTTGGGGTGTGTGCCAAATACCGGTGTGACGTGTCTACTCTGTAGTTGTAGTCGCAGTAGTAGATGTGCTTAGCATCTCTCGCTCTCAGCTAACACCGCTGGCTAGCATTTATATGAAAAAGGAGCCGAAGGCTTAAGTCTCTCTCTCTCTGCCATTATACCACCTCCTCATCTGCAAACACTATGTAGTGGTTCCACGCACCGAACCATAGAAACTGGGCACCCTGCGGTTTCAGGCTAATCTACAAGGACTCAGAGGAGGTTGGTCCCCAAGCATGTGACATGCAGGCGCACCGTCGTGTGGATATTCCCTGGTGCCTCATGAACCAACCCCCAGCCATGAGTCAAATAGTTACACTGTCTTGTTGCTGTCTTGGGAAAAACAAAGGCTAAGAGAGTAAACCCCAACAGAAAATCTGGAGTGGAGCCCCTAAGGCAATAGGAAGACAGACCATTCTGTTTCCGACAACTCCTGCATCCTAATTCGTTCCCAGCCGTCTTGACACAGGCGAATCAAGAAGAGAGTGTAAAGCTGATCATGCGCAAGTCTCCCTCACTTTAATCCAAGTCAAGCGCTTGTCATGACATCGATTTTTGTTAACCTCAAGTCCTGCGGCGACAGGGAAACGCCGAACCAGTAGGTGTTGATACACTGAAAGCTGAAGCTGTGAACCTACACGTATTCGATTCAGGACATGTGGTCGTTCTTCACTGTACTGGGGCAGTGGTGGATCTGGCAGTTTCCTGAGTGACCGAGCAGCCGTATATAGAATCGCTCTCCTCGCCTCCGTAGAACGAGGACGGGACTAAAAAATAGAAAAGGATAATAGCCTGCTTCACCAAATACTGGCCAGCATACTTCGGCTAGCGGGAATCCATCTGAAGCGGCTGAAACAAAAGAAAAAACAAAAATGCTTAGTCTAGCATCGTAGAATATCCGAACACCGCTCGACAATGCAAAAGCAAATCGACATGAAAGACGAACAGCGCGGGTAGCTCGTGAGCTTAACCGCTACAATATTGACACTGCAACCCTCAGTGAGACTCCTTTTGCAGACAAAGGCCAACTGACCGAAACTGGTGGAGGCTACACCTTCTTCTGGTGTGGGCGCAGTGCTTAGGAGAGGCGTGAAGTTGTGTGTGAATTTTGCTATCAAAACAACTCACCTAGCAAACTAGCAAGCATTCCTGAAGGTATCAACGACCGACTTATTAAAATGCAGTTTCCTCTTGGATGCAACACAAGCGTTAGGCTGGTCAGCGCCTATGCTCCAACGATGACTAACCATGATGGGGTCAAGTTTTATGAAGAGCTGGACTCTCATTTCCTCAATACCTCAGTCACAGAAGCGTGTAATTCTTGGTGACTTCAATGCACCTGTCGGTACAGATCATTGGAAAGTATGGAGTAGGCAAATGCAATAGCAACGGACTTCTTCTCCTTAGAACCTGTGCGTCACATGATCTCAACACCACAACACTATGTTCCGCCTCCCAACTCGCAATAAAACAACATGGATGTTGCCACGTTCTCGGCACTGGCATCAATCGACTATGTCATTACTAAAGTCAAGGAACGGCAGGACGTTAGACTGACCAAATCCATGTGCGCGGCTGATTGTTGGACCGACGACCGCCTCATCATCTTCAAATTTAACTTCTTCAATCAAAGAGAAGGCCTCAGGGTAAAAAAAACAGCCAATAGGCTCAATACAGCCAAATTGAAATGCCATAAAACAGCAGAGGAATTCCAGAGCACCATACATAGTAAATTTGCTAACTTCAATCTCAATCACGTTGACGAGAGCTGGCCATCCTTCAGAGATGTTGTTCCCTCTGCTGCTCTTGACATTCTAGGTCCTGTCACCAAACACCACCAGGACTGGTTTGACGAGAATGATCCTTTGATCCACAATTTGCTGCAGGAAAAACACCGACTGCTAAGAGAGCATCAAAATGATCCAGCTTGTGTGGCGTAGAAAACTGCCTTCTCTAACATGCGCAATAACGTCTAATCCAGGCTGCGTTAACTGTAGGATTCCTGGCTCAGTGCCAAGACAGATGAAATCCAAGGCTACGCAGACAAACATGATACAAAGAATTGTTACGATGCATTAAGAGCAGTTTACGGACCACAGTCTTCGGGATCCTCTCCTCTGCTCAGTGCCGACGACTCAACTCTACTCACAGGAAAGAAGGAGATCTTCAACAGATGGGCTGACCATTTCAACAAAGTTCTCAATCTCCCAGGAAGTATCAATGGTATAGCAATTGAACGTCTTCCCCAAGTCCCCATCAACCAACAACTCGACACTCCCCTATCAATCGAAGAGGTCAGCAAAGCCATGCAGAAGTCAACCAGTGGAAAAGCTCCAGGTCAAGATGCCATCCCAGCTAAGTTTTACAAGTCCGGTGGTACAGCATTGCGGGCGCAGCTGACCTGCTTGTATCAGATAATGTGGACAAAGGGGCAACTACCACAAGAGTTTAAAGACGCCACAATCGTTCACGTCTATAAGCGAAAAGGAAATCACCAATCCTGCGATAACAACCGAGGGATCTATCTCCTATCCATAGAAGGAAAGATCTTGGCTCGCATCCTCCTCAACCGCTTACTTGGTCACCTGGAACAGGGACTCCTGCCAGAGTGGCAATATGGTTTCCGCGCCGGTCGGGGGACCACTGGCATGATCTTTGCCGCCCTTCAGCTTCAAGAGAAATGCATCGAACAGAACCGAGACCTTTACACAACGTTTATCGACTTGACAAAGGCATTAGACACAGTCAGTCGGGATGGTCTGTGGAAAATAATGAAGAAATTAACTTGGCCAAGTACTTTCATCACAGTAGTTCGTCAATTCATGAAGGCATGATGGGGCGTGTCTTGACGACAGTGAATTCTGGGAGGCTTTTCCGGTAATAAATGGATTTTTAACAGGGCTGTGTCCTTGCCCCCACACTGTTCAGCTCAATGTTTCTGCAATGCTATTTGGCGCTTTCAGCGACCAATCACCAGGCATAAACGTTAAATTCAGAACAGATGGAAAGCTGTTTAGCCCAAGGAGACTGCAGGCTGTGACAAAGGTAAAGGAATGGCAGCAACGAGCGAGAAATGCAAGACCAGATGAACAAATTCCCCACAGCCTGTGACAACTTGGACCTCACAATTAGCACCAAGAAGACCGAAGTTATATTCCAACCAGCTCCCACAAATCTGTATCATGAGACAAGTATCTCAATCAAGGGACAGAACAGTGCAGCGGTTGAGGCTTTAATCTATCTGGGCAGCACTAGCTCGGACAGTCAAAATCAATCTCGAAATCAACAACAGAATCGCCAAGGCAAACCACCCATACGGGAGACTCAGAAGCAAAGTCTGGGAAAAGAGACGAATCAGTATTGACACCAAGCTAAAGGTTTACAGAGCAGTTGTCCTCACCATATTGCTCTATGGCTAAGAAACCTGGACTACCTACGGAAGGCACTAAAAAATGTTGAGCCACTTCCAACTTAGATGTCCATATCATATCAGATGGCAGGACAAAGCCCCTGATACAGAGGTCCTGAAAAGTGCTAATCTTCCCAGCATAACTACTGCCATTCGAAAGACCCAACTGAGATGCACAGCTCACGTCTCCCGCATGCCAGATGAAAGATTCCCAAAACAACTCCTGTGTGGCGAGCTGTGCCAAGGCAAGCGATGAGTCGGAACTACAAGAAAACTCTTTAAGGACAACCTCAAAGTATCCAAAGACTTCAACATCAGTACCAATTCCTGGAAAACGCTTGCAACAGATAGATCTCACTGGCGTCACTCATCAACAAAGGAGCCGAAACAGCTGAAGAGAGAAGAACCCTCAAAGCAGTACAGAAGCGTGCCACCCGACAGAGCCAAACCAACAAGCTCTGTCCCCACACTACCTGCTAACCACTGCCCAACTTGTGGGAAAGCCTTCCATGCCCGGGTCGGCCTTACACGTAATCTCCGGAAGCACAAAAACAATACTTCTACGCACTGATGTCATGGTTATCTTCAATTTCGAAGGACGAACACGCCGACGACGATATATATATATATATATATATATATATATATATATATATATATATATATATGTATATATATGTGTGTGTGTGTCGGTATGTGTGTGTGTCGGTGTGCCTGTGTGCCTATATATACACACACACACACATATATATATATATATATATATGTGTGTGTGTGTGTGTGTGTGTATGCGTGTGTGGATGTATATATATATATATGTATATATATATATATATACAACTGTGTGTATATATATATAAATGTTATATATATATACATACAAACTAATCTATTTAATCACAAAAAATTTCTATATAAGATATAAGATTATGCGTACATTTTCAGTATTTATTTCAACAGTGCTCGATATATACGTAAATCTCAGTAAGTAAATTATGAAATATATATATATATATATTATATATATATATATACATATATATGTATGCCAATTAAGCTAGACAAAATATTATGCGCTTCATTCCCATGAGAATTAATCAGGCTTATGCGAAATGTTGAAAAATTTTCTATATAAGATATAAGTTTATGCGTACATTTTCAGTATTTAATTCAACAGTGCTCGATATATACGTAAAGCTCAGTGAGTAAATTATGAAATATATATATATATATATATATATTATATATATATATATATATATATACATATATGTATGCCAATTAAGCTAGACAAAATATTATGCGCTTCATTCCCATGAGAATTAATCAGGCTTATGCGAAATGTTGAAGTTAGTGCCCATTTTTATATACGCACATGTTTTATGTTATATGTGCGTATATAAAAAGGCGCGCTAACCACATGTTTTCGCATGAGCCTGATGAATTCTTACGAGAATAGACCCCGGATTATTCTGTGTAGCTTACTTACCACACACATATATATATATATATATGTGTGTGTGTGTGTGTATGTGTGTGTGTGCGTGTTTGTGTCTGTGTGTGCGTGGGTGTGCGCGTGTGTATGCCTATACATATATATTCATAACTTACTATATATATTTATATATGTGTATATATATGTATATATATATGCATAAGTATAGATATATATATGCATGTATATCTATATATCTCTATATATCTATATATCTCTATTCCTATATATATATATATATATATATATATATATATATATATATATATATATATATATATATATATATATATGTATATATATATGGGGGTTGCTACTGTGTTAGTACGGAAATGTATTTCTTATAAACTTTTCTTCTCGTTTTTTTTTTATACCTTGCCTTGGTAGTCTCATCTGTTTACGATTATACTCCTCACGGATAGAGATTAAAAGAAGATTTGGCTTAGTTCATCAGGGTCTTAGTGGAGAGAATTTACTCATGCTTGGATACTAATAACTATTTTTTTATTCTAAAATAATACTCTAACTTAAAAAAAAATAAGGAGACGCAGAGGGACTGATATTCATATGAAAGTTGACTGAAATTATTCACAGAATTGCGTCTTGTTTCATTATGCACGCGTCAGAGGACTATACTTTATTATTATTATTATTATTATTATTATTATTATTATTATTATTATTATTTAGTTTTAACCCCAAAATAAAGTGCAGTTCCTCTTGGAATAAGTGGGCTACATCTGAGACATAAATTGCAGGGATATTATTGAAAGCGGCAGGCAGCATGATGTCTGTTAACATTACACTTGAACTTCTGCATGTCAGTACAGTTTCAGAATCAGGATCCCCGAAGGGGGTTTCCAAGTCTAGGATTTCTGGGGAAAAACTTATTGGAATATAAGGCCTTCATATACCTAGGGATCTCAACTGGGTGGATTTAGCTGCCCGTCGGGTTTGTCCGAGGTATTTATTTTTGGATAGTACAAGTGTGTGTAGTTCCTCAGAGCATTCACCATTAAAATACTTGCAGAACACACAGAGAGATGTAACATCGATGGGACAGAGGTTAAAGGTTTAGTGACAGTTTAGGACCTATGAGGTTTGCGACTTTTTTTTAACTCTTTCGAGGGGTGAGAGATTAGTAGCATATACACCAGCCCAAATGTTGCAATAATACTGCATATGCAGGCGAATGGTGACCTTATACATGTACATGATACTTCCAGGGGAAAGTAGGGTTCTAGCCCAGTAGAGAGAGAGCCCACCTTCTTCGCAGCAGCTTTTGCAATCCCCTCTATGTATCCGTTCCAACTCCTGTTTCCCGTGAACGTTAGGCTAAGGAGTTTAAAAATGGTACTTTCAGGTAATTTGTTTTTGGCCATTGCTATTGGTTTCTTGTAATTATTGAAGGAGTCAAGCTACATTTTTGCAGCATTGAATGTGACTATCCATTTTTGTCCCAATTCTACTTCAGATTGAAGGGGTTATTTAGTATTTCTACCATTTTGTTAGACATGTGTTCATTTGTTTTCCCTTTGTGCCTGCAATAGCGCGTGGTTTCATCAGCCAATATACCTATCTCAGAGACAATTTTATCATGGAGGTAATTTATGAATATTAGGAATAATAAATGTCCAAGGATAGACCCGTGAAGTACTCCCGCATTTCTATCATATTGTTTAAATGTATGACCGTCGAGGACAACCTGCATTCTCTTACTAAAGAAGGATTTAATTACGTTATATATTCTTCCGGTGATACCATATGATCTACTTTTTCGTGAGAATACCTACGTGTCATAGCCTGCCAAATGCCTTAGATATATCTAGGGCTTCCGTTCTTCTCTCCGCTGATTCATCTAGTGAATTGTATATACGTTCAGAAACTACAGTTAGAATATCTACTGTGGAACAGGCTATCCGTAATGCATATTGATGGCCGGTCGGAAGTTTAGCAGCTGTAAGGTGATGGAATAGAGCTTGATTAATTAAGGACCGAAATATTTTGGTGAAAAGCGGGAGGAGACAAAAGAGGCGATAATTGAATGGACCAGTACTTTCGCCAGAATTCTTGAGGACTAGTATCACAGAAACAGTTTTTCAGCAGTCATGTAAGCAAGATTCGCTAAGGCATTTGTGATAGTTTGGAGAGAACTGGAGAATCGTCAGACGACCAATTTTCTTTTGTACAGCCAGGATGAGATCGGGTCCACATGCTTTCGAGTTGTCTGGGTTATTTATAATACCATGCACCTGAAAAGGAATGATGATCAGATCATTTATTGTTACGTCTGTCCGTAAAGGAAAGTCAAGGAGGGGGCTGTTTGCTGGATCCAATGTGGATGTCGAGACATTATACTGGTTTAGATCTTCCAAAATCACAGTTTCGTATACAAAAGTCGGAATATATAAGCACCCCGAACCCCAACGACCATCATGCCTAACAAGCACACTTAGATATACTATTACATCCCTTCACCAATCTAGTCAGAATTTTGTAAGAGATAACACACACTTCCTTATTTCCCTACCACAAACAGTAGACTATGGGACTATACTAGCCACATTCGATGTTAGCAGCCTATATAGCAATATCCCTCACAATCTAGAAAAAGAAGCTATCGCATATTGGATTGACAAACATACACAGACTTTACACCCCAGATTCAATAAACAATTCGTGATTGATAGCATCGACATAATCCTCAAAAGCAACTCCTTCCAATTCAATAAAGGCAACTACATCCAAATACTAGGCACAGCCATGGGTACCAAAATCGCACCGACATATGCCACCCTTACACTCGCTAGAAGAGAACCTTTATGAAAGGATAGAGCAAAAGTACGGGCACAATATAAAAACACTCTTCATAAAATCTTGGAAAAGATACCTAGATGTGACGGGCCCGCACGAAAAAGGCAAACATACCCGTCGAAACGGCACGTTGGCAAGAGAGAGAGAGAGAGAGTGAGAGAGAGAACGTAGAGAACGTAGAGAAAGAATATCAGCAGGAGCTAGGACCAAGGGAGATAACTAAGGCGGCAAAAAAGAAAAAAAAAACAGAAACAAAAAGAGTCAGTTGCCGCGAAGATTGAAAAATTGGATAGACGCAGCGCACCACGTGGGAATAAGAAAAAAGAGGAATTACCGATTTAACCCCATCAAGATAAAAAAAACAAAAGAGGAATATGAACCAGGAAAACCTAAGGTAAATACAGGCATTTTTCTTTTAACGCGGAAGGAGATACGGCAAGTATGAAAAATGATTTTTCATAGCGGGGGCTTTAATTACGTAAAAAAAGAGAGAAAGCAACCAATATGATCCTCGGAAGAGATCGAGAACATTGTGCAGATATTTCCTCTTCTCTATATCATGAAGTGCGGATGCACTATGAACACAAACAAAGGGAATCCAGTTCCGATTTAATGTGCAAATGATTGATTATTATTTCAGCATCAATATATTGAATTGGCATATGTATATAAATGAGTAATGTGACATTTCATTTTTTTATATAAAAAAACAACCAAGAGAATCTCCCTCTCCATACTTTTCTACATTTAATAATAAAAGAAGAATCGCGCGTGATGCACCCGTGATTTTGGAATAAAAATATAATCCGC
The DNA here is from genome assembly GCF_053919585.1 of Euprymna scolopes. Lineage (NCBI taxonomy): Eukaryota > Metazoa > Mollusca > Cephalopoda > Sepiida > Sepiolidae > Euprymna > Euprymna scolopes. Next base: position 42,848,857 of record NC_136519.1, on the reverse strand, counting down.
CGTTTGTTTGTTTTTTTCTTCTCTTTGTTATTTGATGTATATAAAATATCACAATGGAACATTCTTCCATCAACTCTCAGCGCGCTTTGGATTCTAGAAGGGAGAACCATAGCTTAGCGCATTCGCTGATCGGTCCTTCCCGAACTCGTATATATTAATTATATATATACCCAGAGTGAATGTCACACGGGGGCTCGTCCGGGATAATATATATATATATATATATATATATATATATATATATATATATATATATATATATAACATATATATTCAAAAAAACGAAGAACCTGAATACTGTCCTGGTCAACCACTCGTGCGAACAAATCACATAAAGGGGGCTCGATAGCCAGGTGATATATATGCGTCAGCGAAAACATTTTCTTTGTTTAACAAAATTCTTGGAAAAGAAAAGAAAATAACTAAAATATAAAGAAAGAAAAAAAATAGGCGGACAAATAATAAAACAGAAAAATGGCTTCAGGAAGAGTGGAGAAATTCCTAAATGAACCGTCTCTCGAAAAGCTTGAAGAAATGAAGAAAAGTGAGCTAATTACAGTAGGAGAGAGGCTGGAATTAGAAACAAAAATGGCAATGAGAAAAAACATAATTATTGGGATAATACTGGAGCACATGGTGGAGGAACAGATCTTCGCGCCAGAAACGCTAGATGAATGGCACAGTGACAACAGCGAATTATCAAGGGAACAGCTAGAGTAAGAAAAATACAAAATTGAAGCAAAATTCGAGTTGGAAAAAGCGAGGATGGAACAGGAAATTCGGATAAGAGAAATCAGGTTGGCTGAGGCAACGACAGAAACGAATCGAGACAGGTTCCATTTGGCGAAACAGATACGGTTAGTACCTACATTTACAGAGGAAAGCGTAGACGAATACTTTTCACATTTTGAAAGTATGGCGGTCAACATGGAATAAAAATAATATATATATATATATATATAGAGAGAGAGAGAGAGAAGGAGAGGGAGAGAAAGAGATGGATATATACAAATATGTATATATGTATACCTTTGCAAATTTATATATATATATATATATATATATATATATATATATATATATATAGTAAGTTATGAAAATATATATGGCAGTTAAGCTACACAGAATATTCTGCGTTCGATCCTCGGGGTTTTCGTGTAGCTTACTTGCCATATATATGTTCATAACTTACTACATAGCTCTATATATATTGAGCACTGTTGAAACTTTACTCATAGAATGGTAACTTCTTATATTAATGAAAACAAAATGAAGTAGGCAAAACAAACAAAAAAATACAACTAAAAACAGACGGAACAAAAACTCGCTTTTCGCAAACACGTGGGTCGTAACAAGCACATTCTACTCGCCAGAATCACCTACACACAATCTGCAGAACACCCCCTCTCCTTTCCAGTGTTCTGCCTTTGTAGCGGCCGGGAACGACGTATTTGCATTTCTCATGTTGTTTACTGCTAATTTTGCTACACTCCCCCCTGATCTCATGATAAAAAACGGGACAGAGGGCAGTCGTTTTTGTCGGGTACTTATTCGAAGAACCGGAGGCAGCACTTCCCCCTTGTCATCTTCCTCATTACCACCGTTATTGCCTCCAGTCTGTTCCATAAGCGGTGTTTCACAATCAGGGCAGGGACAGGGGCAGTATTCGTCTTTGTCGGGCACTCCTTCGTAAAGGCAAGACGGGTTGTTCCTCAACCGCTTCTTCAGTATGAGCATTATATGGCTCTCCATCGTTCTGCATTATACTCTCTGCTCGTTCAGAATATATTGTACAGTCTTCCTCTTCCTCCGAGGAAACAACCTAATTGCGAGTGCGCAAATCTTTCACGTGCCGAGGCACACCTTCCACCAAAATCGATTGAAGGCTGATTACATTGGTCACCTCACCCGTGTTGAACCTCGTAGTACATCGATTTTGCGGTCTTTTGACCCACACGCGATCTCCAACCTGGTAAGAGCTGTCCTTGGAATCTGCGGACGGAGTTACGAGATTGGTCTCCTTTACTCGAACTTCGGATAGATAAATCATGTTGGCAGGCGCAGTGAAAGGAGATGTGTCGTCTCTTCTTGTGTTATTATACCAGTAGACAGCTTCCTGTATGGGGCAGCGCATTCTAGCCGCTATTCTTTTCACTGTACGGTGACATCGCTCCGCTATGCCATTCCCGTCTGGAGTGTACGCACAACGGAATCGCAAGTGAACTCCCCATTTATGTGCGAAGGCTTGGAATGCGTTGCTGCAGAAAGCCGTGTCATTGTCTTAAAGGATTTCATTCGGCGAGCCACGCTCGAGGAACACTGTTTCCAACTGATGGATCACGCTTGCCGAGTCCTGCCTTGCCAATTTCCTCCAAATGAGAAACGCGATGCACCACAGTCTGTAAGAGTTAAAAAATTGAAGGTGGCATAATGCGTGATATCCATTTCAATTCTTTGCCAATTCTCGTTAACTTCCAGCTTTCCCTTTTCCCACCTGACTGGCGCTGGATCAATGGACTGACATTCCTCACATTTCCGTACGACAGTTTTAACGGTTGCTTTTGTCGTGGTTGGGCAACTTCACCTGACAAAGTAGGTAGTGCGTCGCACCTCCTGATGTCCACTACCTTTGTCAATAGCCATGATTTGACTCTCTTCCAGCTCATCTGTGTGAACGGCGCCTATCACCGGGTCAAGCCCGTTTTTCATTTTCATTGTCTCAAACCACGTCTGTTGTACTCGTGTCAATCGGTCAGCAATGTTTCGTGCTGATGGAACCAGCGTCACGTCCACTGTCAGCCCGTACTCTTTCACGAGCTCCTTTAGAGTGCTTAGTCGCCTCCTAATAAGCATCTCGCTTGCTGCTTTGGTGCGCACTCGCGCCTTTCCAGTTAGCGAGTCCGAGACCCAATGGTGTACGCAAACAGAATCTGTCTATGTGTAGCACTTTGCTCTGTCACTGTAGAGTCAAATTGATACCTTTCAATACGGCATCCAGCTCGGCTAAGTTGATATGTTTAGAGTCACTTTCAGGTCGCAGCAAACGTGCATCCTCCAACACAGTTTTGCGCATCTCCAAGGCTGCACCAATTGCTAGGGAGCTAGCATCGACTCATACATTCAACTCTTTGCCATCCACACACCATTTCCCCGGACTGGATCGTTCCGCTGCACAGATACCAAGGGTTCGAACATCAAACGATGCAGTACGGCGCCCCTTGCTTCATCATCCCAGCCCTTCGTTACCGAACTTACTCTCATTCTAAGCATTCGACAAGCACACGAATCCAACCGCACACCGGAAAGTGCCCGACAAGTCGAGCAGACAGGGAAAACATTGTTCGTCGCGTAACAACGCTGGGGGCCTCTGGAATTGCATTTCGTCACTTCCACCGTAGTTCACTCTGTTCCATCTAGACCGCCAATCCCAGCACCCGTGCACCGTCCTTAAACCGCTCCGGGTTCTTGCACTCCAACCCGAACTGCGCTAGGCGTTCTCTTACATGGCTCGTGGGCACCAGGTCCTCGTTGAGAAAAATGTCATCGATGTAAGCAGATGCTGCGCGGCTTACAACTTCTTTCTGAGACAATACTTCGCTGACAATTGCTATCATGATCAGGGGAGTCACATTCAAACCGAACCCCAGACGGGTCAGGCAATATTTTTCCAATCGATTTCCACAGTCTTGTATGGCCACAACGTCTCATGGACCCGGACTTGTAGGTATGCTCTCCTGATGTCTAGTAGAGACACGTTACCTCCTTTTTATCTCCATTCGCGCAGCTTAGCCGCACAAACATATGTGTTGGCCGTAAACGCGTCTACGTAATGATTTAGCTCCCGATAGTCCATTACCGGGCGCACTTTTGCTTTGTTCTGCTGCATCACAGCCATCAGGGGAATTAAGCCTTTGGGAGGTCCCAATTTATCATCTGGGTACGGCACGAGCCAACCATTATCTATCCAGGTGCGGAGCTCCTGCGTGTATTGTTCACGGATTTCTGCCGGCACTAGGTATTCTGACACTCGATTGTGTAGTCTTTCAGGGGGGGGTCCTCAGACCACTTCCACGATGCGGTCCACGTTCGGTTTTGATGATCAAAGGGTGCGGTGTCATCCGGTTCATTAAATTTAATATTTTTCCTGTCGCCCAGCCGCACTGATCCTGTAGGGTTGACAACGACACCGCCCAGAGCTTTTATGGCGTCGATCCCTAGAAGTAAGTCAACCCCCAGCGGTTTACCACGCACAACCAATACATCAATTCTGGAAGACACACCTTCGTCAGTGGACACAGAGACCGCTCCCACACCGCAGCATGCATGGGGCATTCCACCAATCGTTTTGACATTTACGTTCGTTTTTCTCCAAGACCGACACCGGTCTGAATGTAAAATAGTCCTAGAGCACCCTGTATCAATAAGCGCCAAACATCGCGTCCCGTCAACATGGATGCTTATCACCGGTAGCGTCGTGTTCGTATCTTGGTGGGGAAGGAGACTGGCACTTATGCGTCCTCCCCGTGCTCGTTTCCCGAGCAATTCCGAGCCCAGTGTCCACTCTCACCGCAACGGTAACACCGTGTTCCACGTTTTCGACAGTCCTTTGCAAAGTGGCCTTTCGTATTGCACTTGAAACATATCACACTAACAGGAATATTCTGGGCCTTGTGTTTGTTGGGTGAGCGTGTGGCCGCAACCACGTCGTGATTGTGTTCCCCAGTCGTCGTCAAAAGTCTTGTTCTCGACATTAGTTCCCCCATGGTCAGGACTTTGATGTTCGGCACCTGTGGAAGAGCAATTGAGACAGCGTCAGGGAACCCAGTGGCGAAAGTCAATTTGTTGAGTCTCTCTAAGCCATCTCCTTTGAATCGTGGCAATCCAACCAACTGCCTGATTTTGTTGGCGTAAACATTCATACGTTCGCCAGCCCATCTTACCATAGTTATTTTTCTGTATGCTGCAAACGCGATGGCGGTAAATGCCTCCTTTAATCGGGCCTCAATCTGGTCTATTTCTCTTTGATCGTCCTCCTCCATTTCCGTGCAGAGAGTCAGTACATCACCTTCCAGATATAAAGGTAGCAGACTCGCTACATCATCCACCTGCTGAAGTTGTGCGACAAGTCTCACTTTTTCAGCCACGCTACAACGTCTCCCTCGCCAGGGAACGGCTTGATAATATCGCTGCTTATCCGCACCTTCGCCATAGGCGAGCGGAAATAGCTTGAAACAAAAATGTAGTAGGCAAAACAAACAAAAAAATGCAACTAAAAACAGACGGAACAAAAACTCGCTTCTCGCAGACACGTGGGTCGTAACAAGCACACTCCACTCGCCAGAATCACCTACACACTATCTGCAGATCGCCCCCTCTCCTTTCCAGTATCCTGATTTTATAGCGGCCGGGAACGACGTATTTGCATAATCGCGCGAGAGCAGACGTGATTCAACGATAATTACATTGGGTAAACGCTAATAAAAGCCCATGGACGCCATCTTGTAACTCTCTCTTCCGCTCAGCCCAAAAAGACGTATTCGAGGTAAGCTCTCTATTTCTCATGTTGTTTACTGCTAATTCTTCTACAATTAATTTATGCCATTAAATTAAATAGTAATACACCCCCAACCACACACACACACACATGGATACAGAACACACACACACA
>NC_136519.1:42798189-42838189 GCF_053919585.1 Euprymna scolopes | reverse complement strand
TGCAAGAAAGGTGGGCTCTCTCTACCGTGCTAGAAAACTACTAACACCCGAAAGTATCCTGTACCTCTATAAGGCCACCATTCGCCCATGTATGGAGTATTGCTGCCACATCTGGGCTGGTGCATCTGCTACTAGTCTCTCGCTCCTTGACAAGGTTCAAAAGAGAGTCGCAAATCTGATAGGCCCTGAACTGGCATCTAAGCTTCAGCCTCTGTCCCATCGACGAAATGTTGCATCCCTCTGCCTGTTCTACAAGTATTTTAGTGGTGAATGCTCTGATGAACTGCAATCACTTGTGCCCCCACGACGCGAGCACCCTCGACAAACCCGACAGGCTACTAGATCCCACCCCCACACTGTAGAGGTCCCTAGATGTAAAAGATCTTTTTACTCCAATAGTTTCTTCCCCAGAACCGCAAGACTCTGGAATTCCATTCCAGGTCCCTGCTTCCCCAACAGTACTGACGTGCAGAAGTTCAAGTGTAACGTGAACCGACACCTTGCTGCCCAAATCCCTACATAGTACCCCAGTAGTTGTTGCCCCTGATAGTAGCCCCCTACACCAAAGTGGCAATTTGCCTTGTTTGGGGTGAAAATGTAATAAAAAAAAAAAAAAAAAAAAAAAAGAATAAAAGAAAGAGAGTTAGTGCTAGAGAGGTGAGAACGAAATTCTTTATTTGGGAAACATTTATGCATAATCTCTATATAAGTTCTGGCTAGTAAAGAGTATTATTTCTATTTCAATTATATCACTTGATAATAGACAAACACATTTTTCAGAATCGTTTTGTCTATAATCCTACATTATTAAATATTTGGATTATATCTATATCTAGATAACTATAGAAAAGGCACAGTATAATGCATAAACCTACTCATGAATAACAACGTACAGGATTTGTTATGAATTGATGAAAAGTTGAGGAAAAACAAACAGATACGCATAAACTGGCTTTTAGCCTAACTAAAGTACGCTATTTCTTTCCCGTATGGTTTGATGTTTGACTTCGTTAAATTTTAGCACCTGCCACTTAAATTTTTAATGGTTCAATTAGAAGTCTTTTCTGTCTTTGTTCCGTCGTGGCCAAACAGTAAACTCTCTTTTCCAACTTCGCGTTAGGGCTTCGAGTTCGAGCCTACCTGCCTACTACAACTTCTTTTTTCAACACACACCTATAAAAACCCAGGAAATGCCGGACACCTCCACTAGTTGTATATATATTGGTTAAACTCATTCTATCATTAATTGTAGCGTTATAATTTATATAAACTTTAAAGAAAAAATCCTTTAGAATGTTAAATAAATGTTAAGTAAGACTTCTGAACCAGCACATATAAAACACTCATATACAATAAAATAACTTTTTTTTTTAATTATGCACAAATTAACTAATTTATTACAAGAGAGTCACCAATTGTCAAAGCCAAAGAGCACGCAGTTGTTAGATTTAAAGAAGGTAATGTGGTATTGTAGTAATTGTTAATTGTTGGGGATACAGTTTGCTTATTTAGGGGTAAGATTCAGCAATCACTTGTTTTGATTCGACTTAAAAGCTACCACATTTTAATCGGTCGGAAAGCAGACTATTTGAGAGCAGGTCGGGAGGCAGGAGGCCAGTGCTTCACAGGCTGTTTGTTCTAGGAAAGAAGCTTGGTTCCTGAAATCAGTGTTTAGATTTTAGCAGAAATAGAGAGTTAAGGTAGCTAATCGAGTGTTTTTTTGTGACAGTTTAGCAAGACGTGGGCCATGGATTGACGTTAATACGAGCACTAGCAATGAAAATAACAATAAAGCAGAGACAGGCTCGCGATGTCCCTTCTGTGAGGAAAAGGTGCAGGGAAGAAAAATGCGCATCGTTTATTAGATTTCGAAGAGATCTTTCAAAAGCGAACTAAGAAACCTCTGTCTAGTTGTGGAACAATGCTCAATTTTAGGACGCACATGGATCTGATAAAGATGGAAAATTGCATCAGCATTGCGAGCGGTAGAATGGCCCAACCATTTTTCCAGCGATCTTGAACGTGTTCTATTTAAAAATCAGCAGCATAACTTTGTCAAGACAAGGTACCTTTTCAAGATGAGAACCATTCAATTAAAATCGGAGCCTGATTGGCGTCAGAATAATTATGATTCTAAGAAAAAACTTCGTTTTATATGCATTACAATTAACTAGACATCATTTTCCCCGATTGCATTACATGCTCAAGTTCATAAAAGAGAGAATCAAAAATAGCTTGGTCATCACTGGCCTGTGAAGTAGTGTCACACGCATAATTGTGTACGAATGCTCTAAGAATATTGTTACTAGATGATTAATAAAGACCAGAAATAGTGTTGGGCCTGGGATTGAATCCTGAGAGACGCCAGCATTTCAACTATAGGCTTCTGATTTCTGTTCCTCAACGACTACTCATGGAAACCTATCAGGCAAAATAGGTGTAGTAATTGCGATAAAATTTCTCGCTATTTTTGTATCCGGCAATTTTTTGAAGTAGACATCTCTGTCGTACCTTACTAACATATTTTGATATGTCAAGAGCTATTAGTCTAGAAAACAAACTTTCATTAAGAAATTCACTAATTTTATGCGATAGCACTGAAAGCACATCAGCATTAGATCTATAATACCTTACACAATACTGCATGCCAATGAGTAAAGTATTTTTGTTGAGATGAGTGACCATTTTTCTACTTCATACAGATTGCAGCAACTTACTCATGACACACAAGGGACGGACTGGTTTGTACTGAGAAACCGATGACTGATCTCCAGAATGTTTAAATACGTGAAACAGATAAATATTTCACCTGAAGACAACGTTTAAGCAATTTTAAAATGATGAGTGCGAGTTCTTTTGGAAGCTTTTTGAGCACTATGCTTAGTATGCCATTCAGGCCAGTTGCAAATTAAATACAAGTTTCTGATTAGCTTGGCGACACTTACATCATAAAAACAGTATTCATGTTAATTAATACATATAATGAGTCAATAAATTAAACAGATAAAGACACACTCATTTAATTTAAAATAAACGGTTGAATGTATTCTGTAAAACCATACATTGCACCATATGCTTTTTATAATTTGTAATATTATATATATGTATATCACGTTAAAAAAACTCACTAACTCGTCCAAGCGATGCACATTATTAAATGCCACCAACTTTTACTGTGTGAAATAGGGCTAAAACATCCTTTTCACAACAAGTATATTTTCAAATATTGTACTGGCATTTTACTTGCTTCAATAAAATCATCCCGTGAATGTCTTGAACTTAAGGTGATTAATATATAATTGTGTGTGTTTCTTTTAATCTCCGATATCATCGGAATATTTTTTATTGTATTCTTGTAATATATATGTGCCTGTGTTTGTGTGTGACTGTTGTGTCTGTGTATTTGTTTTTCTCTGAAATAGAAAGAGAGATACAGAGCGAGAGAGAGCGAGAGAGAGAGAGCAGCGAAGGCGATTTCAAAAACATATTCATAACATAAAATAATCACCATGACAAAGTAACATATCTGATTATTTTCCATCGGTATATACTTACATTTCATTCTTGAATTAAATTAGCTAACATTAAATATTGTTTATAATGAACTAATCACATTTTCATATGCTGTTCTATTTTTATTACCTTCAAACATCTGATTATTCTGGAGGATTGAATAAGCTTTTTTATGAGAAATATCCTGACATAATTAAGGCCAAGTAGAACATTTAGTTATGAATGTTGCGTGCTATTCAAATATGTTTTTATAATAATGTATTCTTATTTTAAAGGAAGTATTCAATTTTTCACATCGTGTTTGCTTTCTATGATGATACCAGGGGTACATGCGTCCTCCGAACAAACCGTTTAACTATTTAATATTTAATTATATTTCATGTTTTTCAAACCCCTTATAGTAAAAAAAGAATAATAAAATACGTAACCCTCTCTTGGCAATTGATTTTATAGGATTTTTTATCGGCAATCCTTTCCCCTCTCTATAGTTCGCTCCAAAACAAAAAAAAACAAACATTTATTTAAGGTCTGGTTTTAGTCACATTTAATGATTGTTACACCAATTATCTACGGTAAAGTTTTAATGTAAATTTCATAACATAAGAAAATTGAATTCAGTAGTGTATTCCATTGACATTTTTTTTCCGGAGTGATTCTCGAAATTGCCCACAATAAGTCAGGAACGACACTGGGCATCAACAAAAACAGTAGGTTACTTGTTTGCGATTGAGGCGTAGGCTTCTACCGAGAAACGCTGGTAAACTGGGCCTGCTATTAATTTATAAAAGAAAATATTTCTGAGTATTATCTCCCACTTTATGCTTCTCAGTAAACAGAGTGAAATATATTGTTCTAGAATTTTAATAACAAAAATTTCTAATAAAATTAACATCATTAATGTATGTAAAAGTACATACGCATAAAACCACTAGAAAAATATTAGGTACAAAATAAATAAGGTAAATAAACTAATAAACAACTTGCACGTATCATATATATATATATATATATATATATATATATATATATATATATATATATATATATATATATATATATATATATATAAACAATGAAAACAAGGTTAGAGCATCATTCATGTAATTATGGAAAGAATTGCTTATATGTACATATAAATAATTCGTAATACAAAATTATGTTATACGAAAATATAAAAAAAGATATATAATAATAACAATAATAATAATAATAATAATAATAATAATAATAATAATAATAATAACAATGAAGGTAAAGTAAAATAAAACATAGGGTGTAGTCTTAAAATTATTATTATTATTATTATTATTATTATTATTATTATTATTATTATTCTCTCACATCAGGATTTAGCATTCAATTTGGATATGAATTTCAATATCCTCTTCATTCTGATTAAAAAGCTTTACAAACTTTTAATTACGATTTCTATGTTCATTACATTTAGCAAAGTGTGTATAAACAATAATAATATTTGCTATTATTTTTTTCTTGTAAGGAGATTGGTAAACCTATATATTAAGGAATTATAGTTATTGAAATGTATTCTTTGTCTTGCATATAATAAAAATTCCAGATTTGAAATTCAACCGTTAACATCATTAAATTTTATTTACTAAATTATGATATATATATATATATATATATATATATATATATATATATATATATATATATATATATATATATGTGTGTGTGTGTGTGTGGGTGTGTGGGTGTGTGTGTGTATATGCATATTTAATTCTTTAAAATGATTTAAAGTGTTTTGGAATGGTGGCATTTTAAATTATTAATTTAAAACCGTTGTTAAAATAATTAAAATAAAAAAAAAATTGTACATATATATATATATATATATATATATATATATATATATATATATATATAAGTAATCCACATACAGTACTGTTACGCTGTATCCCATTTTATCAGTGCAGCTAGACAGCCAACTAACTCAAGCAAGGATAGAGACCCGACTACCCGTACGGCAGTCAAAGCTTCAATCCATTTCGTTGTGATATAACGATACAGTAATATATGGGGATGACAAAATAAAAAAAACCTCTTTGGCTTGAGCACTTTGTAAATATATTTTCACCCGACTCGTATTTAAGCAATTAAGCGGAGCCCACTATTCATGTGTTAGTAAACAAATGATGGTTTGAGCATATTCTGCGACAGGCGGGTGTGGATCTAATACACACTTGAGGAGAAATATCTATGACATTGATCCGTAGTCGATAGTTAAAGCTGATGACCGCCAACGCAATAGTTGAAGGTTCGTTCCTCGGCTGGGGAAAGGTGTATGTCTAGCCAAACTAATGAGTTGTAATACAACTAACCAGTAGAGTATGTGGGTTCAAAGGTCTCTCTCTCTCTCTCTCTCTCTATATATATATATATATATATATATATATATGCAAATATTTTTTTCTTTAAATGATTAAAAGTGTTTTAGCAGAAGTTTTATTTGAATGCTTCCTTTAATATTAATATATTAATTAATATATATATATATATTGATATATATCTAAATTGTGTTATATATAATCAATATATTAATTAATATGTATATATATATATCTAAATTGTATTATATATAATTAATATATTAATTAATATATATATATATTAATTAATATATCAATTAATAATAATATATATATATATATATATATATATATATATATGAATATAAACAGAGATAAAAAGAAAGAGAGAGGGTAATAGAAACGCAGTTATTAATTTAATTAAAAGAATTTGAATTTTTGTTTTTTTTTGTACACAATATTTTTTTATCTTTTAATTAGAGCTTAATTCATAAGCAGAAATAAATAAAACAATATGAAAATGAATGATTTGTAAGGAGTATTTCCTATACAGAATAAAATGAAATTGAAATAAATAGAAAGTTAAATAAAAATAAAGAAAAATATAGTTGTCGTTTTTCTACCTGTTACTGAGATATTTCCTGCCAGCCAGTTCTTAGTTTATATACCAAGCAACAGGTTTAGGGAGAGTTTGAAACACCCGCCATTTGAGAATGAGGACGCTCCTCGAAATATAGTATATGTAACCGTAATACATCTGTTCCTGGGTGTGGGGAAGTGTGTGTTGAGCAGTAAAAAAGAGTGTGGTAGTACGCAGATAGGCTCGAACCCGTGACGCGAAGGCGGAAAATATAGTGAAAGCAAATACGTCGCTTACCGTTACTCTATGAAGTGACCGAAAGTTTAAAACTTTCAAATTTCGCGTTGTCAATCAAAAACGAAAGATAACTTGCAGAAATGGCGTTGCTTTTAAAGCTCTCACGAAAGCAAATTAGACAAAACGTCGTTTTTACTGGGGGGGGGATTTCACCCCCAAACGGGGGCGCTCTGGCTGTATTCATATAAACAGTAAGTTTCTCAGTATAAAGGGGTTTCTCTACATTGACCAAGAAGCAATTACAGAACAGATACTAGCCGGTCTGAATGCCAGACGTTTGTGTTCGAATAGTTTTGCTTCATTTATACGAAAAAGAAAAACAACAGCAGAGACGACGGTATGGTGGGAATTTTGTTTAACTCGAAAAAAAAAAGGCTAGAGACGATGGCCGTTTTCGAATTGGATATATTACGATCGTGGAAGTATGCTAAAATGTCTCGGGAATCTAACTGACGCAGGAACTTCGTTGCAAATAACGTTTCGTGGACCTACACAAAAGCTGGCGTCCATTTTGCCATTTATATAATTGATTATATTTTCATGGCAGATTCACGATATATATTTTATATCTGACTGATCGCAGTTGTAAAAATAACTGATTAGTCCCGCCTAACCGCAGTCACAGGAAATAACTTGTATTCTTACTCTGTACTCAGAAAAAAATATGTAAAAATGATTTTGTTAATAAGTTTCACTGTGTGAAATAAGATGCCATTAATAAAAACTAAAAAACACATGGTCATTTCAAGACCTATGTGAGTAAACCCGTATCGATCCGCTCTCTCTCAATCCAATCAGACACTCTGTGTTTTTTTTTCTTTTGTAATATTGTTTACCATGCAACTGACATTCCCAGACACAATTACACTCGAATGTCTTTGGGCTGATCAATCGGTAAAAAAGAAAAACAAATGATTGCGAATGATTTCATATAGAAAAAGGCCGAAGAAATCTGAGGCATTTTTACGCCCCCCCTCTCTATTACAACCGGTCGAAAATTCTAATAATTTTAAAGTAAATTTTCCTGGTGTGTTTTGAGATTATTCTCACTCAAATGCATTTATCGACTCGGAAGCAACACTTCTTTGTTCCCCGAAGATTTACAACAAAGACATTTAAGAAATACAATCGTAGACGTACATTACTTTACAGTCCAAGGCAACCACTACTATGACGATGAGGCATAAATCAAATTAAGAAAGGAAAATCAAACGAAAGTGGACGCAGAAAACGAATAAAACAAATAAATAAAAACAAGGTAAACAAATTAGAAGAATTTAAAATGAAGAAGAAAAGACAGGTCGACAGTGGGGCAGAGGTGGGTGCAGATGGGGAATCGGGATTTATTATTTATGTGAAGGGCATTAATGAAGCCAAACGGGAAATCAATATAAATTAAACTTAAATAAATTAAAGGTCATTCTCATATGTTGTAAAATATTAAATCTCAAGATTATGATAAATACTACTACTACATTTTATGCTACAGCTACTAAACAAACGGAAAAAAAATGCTAACACTATATATATATATATATATATATATATATATATATATATAATCATCCACATAAAGTACTGGTTGTGGGCATGACCTTAAACTATACCCATAAGTGAGCCCCCAGCTTGGGGCTTTGGGGAGTGTAGACCCACCCTTTAATTGGCTTTGCTTCTAGGTCCACTCTGAACCGAAGTGGTAGTACCTGTTAGGGTCCTAACTATGGGTTAAATAGAAACCGACTTGAAAACAACAAATATATTCTATTAAAATGTGTTTCTTCAAAATCTTTGGATTAGACATTAAATAACTTGGAAAGGGTAGATATGCCGTAAAACAAAAACAACAAACCAACCATAAAGTACTGTTTCGCAGCTCATCAGTGCGGATAGAGTAGGTACTACCTCAAGCCAGGATCGAAACTCGATCGCCTAAATGACAGTCGGAGCTTCTCACCATTGCGCTATATGGCTGCTGCTATGCGGTACTTAATTAACAATGTTTTAACGCTGTTCAATTACCTAAGCTCAATGGGTTTACACAAAGAGCATCGCTAAAATGCTAATGGTAATTTGTATATCACCTCCCAATATACTCAACCTAAAATAGGGAGCGTTATATATATGTATATATACATATATATATATATATATATATATATATATATATATATATATATAGAGAGAGAGAGAGAGAGAGAGAGAGAGAGAAGAAATAGAGAATGAAAGAAATAAAGAAACTTTGTAATCAAATAAACGGAACAGTAAATCAAATAAGAATATCAGTAAACTAACCCCAAAAGGACGCGAGAGCAGACAGAATTGAAACGCTAAACAGCACACTGGGAAATATGCTACCAACTTCTTGTTTGACCATGTAAAAATAATATACAGACACAAACAGGAAAAATTATAGAAACAATTTTAAGTATTAGGATAGAAATATATAAAATGTATTTATACGTGTAGAGAAAAGGTTATACACAATAACACGAAGGCAATATAGTGGTAAAGTGTATATGTTGCCTACAAAGCACACAGAAATGAAAATATAAAGGAGACAGAAAAAAGAAACAAATAATTTCAAAATACGTTCGACCGTACATGGATATAGAACAACAACAACAACAACAATAATAATAATAATAATAATAATAATAATAATAATAATAATAATAATAATAATAATAATAATAATAATAATCACCTATCATAGTAGGAGCACTAGGAACAATCTCGAAAAATTTTGAAAAAAATAATGGAAGAAATTGGAATCAGAGGAATGACTGGAAAATACAACGGACAACAATAATGAAAACAGCAGACATATTAAGGAAAACCCTTGAATGATGAGACTAACACAGACTAACCACAAGCGCGGGCCATGAAAACTGCTACAGGGGCAAAACATGAAACGCTATATGGAACCAAAACATTGAAGCTGCATACCTATAAGTTTTCTAAGACCACCCTTACCCCATTACATCACTGCCCCCTTCCCCTAAAATAAAAGAGGGAGACCGAATAATCTAGTAGTCAAGGAGGAAGACAAAAAACGACGAGTGTGCACTGACCAGACTTCCACTTTATAAGGGCAAGGAGAACTGGGACCTTCAGCAGGCTTATTTCTACTCAAATTCCAATAAAGACCAATGACTGCTGTCAACAAGAAAACAATGCCAAGTAGCTACTGCGATAATACAAATGTATTTGCAAATGTTATCGAAAGAGGTGGAGAGTACTGGAAAATAGGAGAAGAATTGTTGTCACTCAATTTCTAGGGAAGACCACCGGCCGTATTTAAGGAGATATTTGATGACCTTTCTGAAATATCTTTGTGAGCTAATACTAATAATAGTTGTAGTATCACAACGAACACTCTAAAGAAGCCTGAAAAAGAGAATACGAGACAGTGGAACCAAAGAGACCGCTGATAATATAAAATGTACGGAAATGCCCAAACACTCTAAAATCGTACAGAAAATAGTTGAATACCGACAGAAACGCAGAAAATGTGCGATGGCTTACCACTTTAACGGGACCTTAAACAAAAATAAAACAAATAAACATGAGACAAAACACCACGGATGGGTATACCTGTTAGACATATAAAATGCGTTCTTTCTTAATAAATAGAGGCATTCCCGGCTGACACAACACAAAACATCGCTGACGAGTAAAAAAATACTATAAACAGTGGCGGCCGAAAGCTAATGACATCTATACTGCATGAGTTCAAGGAGTACAAAAAGCTTATTTCAAGAAAAATGTCAGTGAATACCAATTGTCGTTTCCAGCAAGCAATCAATGGTAATCGACTGTTTTGATACCAACAATCATCTTCAAAGGTAATCAAATAAGTGGACTCAGAATCTGGTGAAAATCTTTTTTACTTAAGAACCAGGGGAAGACACCGCAAGTAAGTTTAAGTACGTTATCTCTAATGATAGCCAATGTAATAACTAGTGAGTTCAAAATAATATTCAACTTAGTGCAGACATACACACGAATGGATTACTTTTGGAGGTTGGCATAATAATCGATAAGGCAAAAGGATAGAAAAGAATGTAGAATACTTCGTATCAAATCTTACATTATTCATAGCAATTATAGAGATCAACAAGCAACTTGAAAGACGAAATAAACAAAACTTTAACGATCCCTCATATGTGAATTTATCTCTCTCACTCTGTCTCTTTACTCTTCCCTTACACACACGAACTTAAAAAAAAAATATGGTTGTGTGTGTGTGTGTGTGTGTGTGTGTGTGTGTGTGTGTGTGTAAATACTATGCGGTGTGTATGTTCTCCGCTTACCTCGGCATTTGTTTCAAGTCGTCCTGTACATCCACTTCATTTGCCACTGGTATTTAATAATGTCGACCCAGGAGAAGTGTGGTTTAAGATTGCGCACCTCCAGCCACAAACATTTAACGTTCGGACACACCTTCCTGTGTATCTATAGATTGGCAAACACAGAAGGAGTCTGGTTATATATATATATATATATATATATATATATATATATATATATATATATATATATATATATATATATATATATATATCAGCTGGACGCCTGCCTTTGCCTGGTCGTTCAATACAATTAACTAACCCTCTATAGAATATCATGATATATTACGAGAAATAATGTGCCATGTTATATAATTCGCGAAGAAGTAAATAAATAAATAAATAAATAAATAAAAATAATAATAATAATATCGTTCATCAAATTTCGACTGTGCTTCCTTGTTTAAGGCTTCCTGCTGCAATCGCTCATCTTGCGAATATAAACGTGATTAAAATGTGTGTATATATATATATATATATATATATATATATATATATATATATATATATACATATGTATATATATACCCATACATTAATATATATATATATATATATATATATATATATATATATATATATATATATATATATATATATATATATATATATATATATATGAAAAAGTCTATATTCTAAAGTTCAGGATATTTACAATCGTACAATGTTATTTTTTTTATATCAGTTTACATTTCCAATTCTTGACAATATGTTTCATTGTACGACACAAATCACTTTCGTTTTTTTTTTTTTGTTTTTTTTTGTTTTTTTCGTAAGGGGAGGAGCGAGTATTACATTTAAAGTATAAAATAACGATAAATTTAATTAATTATATCATGCCATTCTGTATATCACTTAATAGTCTTAAAAACAGAACAAACCCCAAAATCTGACAGATTAATTTTGTTGGGGGTGGAAGGATTACATTAGAAATATAAAATTGCGAAAAATTTAATTTAATATTGTTTGCAATTAATTTTTGGTAGATCATTTTTTGCGATCGCACGGAAATTCGCTGCTATTTTTATTGAAACATTACTTTTGATTATTTTTTTAGGAAGGGGTTTTATGTCCAGTGCTCAATATCCGGAGAATAATTTCTTCTCTTTGTAGCCCTTCTGGCGAAATATCTGGTGGAGAGGGAATTTCTTCTTTTTTTGGGTGATTACATTTACATGTTTTCATCCGTTCTTTTATTTTTGTTGTGGAGATTTCCACGTTGCACATGATTTAAATGATTAGTATACAGGTGTGTGTCAAACGGAACTTCATGTGCGGGCAGGCAACGCTGGGTATCAATGCTAGTATATATATATATATATATATATATATATATATATATATATATATATATATATATACAGATTGTGTCTGTGGCTGCAAGTTTTCAGTCATTTGACTTTCTGATCGTTAAATAGAATATCTCTCGATGCATATTAATATTTATGTGATTCAACTGTAGTTGCTTAAGCTGCTTTTTACAAATTTAAATGGCTTGATCTGACATTACAGTTAACAGAAAAAAATGCTGAAATTTAATCGTACAGCAAATATCTATTACAACCACAATTAAAATGCCATTTTCTGCAGAGCTGCAATTTCATATATTTTAAACATTATCAAGTTATTTTTGTTTCTCGTTCCAACTATATAATTTGTCCAAAAATGTTTCTTTTCAAGCACGACAAATTATATCTCTGAAGGCGTATTTGTTTTGTCGCCGGCTCGACATAATTTTTTAATTATTTTAATTTTTTTCCAAATGAGTAAGGTATAAATTTAATATCTCATTAATCAAACAAGAATCTTACGATAAAAAAAAAGAGGAATTTATCATGGGTCATGTTGAGAAAGTTTTTAATTGCAATAAAGTAAATGATGTAGAAAATTACAATAAATAATGATCCTTTAGAATGAGGATAAAATAAAACAATTTCTAAGCGAATATCTTCTTTGTGCGAACAATTTAAGGTTGCATGTCTTGAAAATATCAAGAAAGTAACACATTAATCATACTTCTTCAAATTTTAGATAAACTTTACTAAAGCAATATTTATTTTAATTGTTACTAATAATACCTTAAACAATACCCACAAAACGACCCCGCCTCATATTCCATGATCAGCATTAAAGTACTTACTGACCATTAGTACAACAGAATACCTATATATTAATTTATGCGACTCAGATTAGAATTAGCAGCATAATATGGCACATGTGTAAATACATGAATATTTAAAACATATTCATTTACTAAATAGTACATATTTTTCTAGTAAGCATTCTTATATATATAAATATATATATATGTATATATATATATGCACATATATATATATATATCAATGTATATGTATACACATATATGTATATACATATATATATATATTTAAAAGAGTGTAGCCATCAACAATTGTGGTTTTTTTTTTAAGGTTTTCATCATATTTTTATTTTAAAATATTTTTATAACGCGTTTCCAGCTTAGGGTGTGCTCTCTTCAGATATTTTCGTAAAATGTTTTTCTTTAAAATGGGAGTTTGTAGATATGCCTCCGCTGATATTAAATATGTTTTTCAGAGTGATGCGATGCGTGTGTTCAGTGTTCAGACATTCTGTCTCCAACTGTAAGTGTTCACAGTGTCCGGTCAAAGTTAGTTTCAAAGAGTTTTTTTTAGTCCATATGGTGAAGGTTTTTATGGCTTTTTTAGGGTTCTTTTTAAAGACTTTCTTTCCCCATGTATAGCATACACTCACACACAATCACATACGCATACATATACATTCATGTACATGTACACATGCACACGCACACGTACGCAGGCACACACACCTACACACACGTACATACATAGAAATATATGTAGGAGCATACATATATACACATACACATACCCACCTACAAACTCACACACGTACTCGCATACATCCACCGCTAACAATTATTTTTATTTTTTTATTTTTTATTTTATATATATATATATATATATATATATATATATATATATATATATATATACTTTTTTTCAACCAAAGCACGCATGTATATATGCGCTTAATCATTCAGACATACGTACACGCACCCACCCACACACAAGTAAGATGGAGAATAGGTAGAAGATATATATATACACACATACACGCACATACACACATATATGTACACCCATATATGTATGCGCACATATACTCACAAACATCCACATACTATGTAGGCACACACACATACACACACACATGCACACACACAGACATATGCAGGGGCTCACACATACGCGTATATCCATATCCACACGAACACATTTACCCACTCATACATGTGCATACATATGTATATATATATATACATACACACACATACATACGGATGTGTATACACTCATCCACCCATATATATATATGGGCACATGCACTCACAATCACACACACACACATACATATTCATACATTCCACCTTATGTATATATTGGTTGAAGTTTCCTATCCAATTCAAGCACATATGCATACATGGATTCGTTCACCCAAACATAAGTGCACGTATACGTACAAACAAGATGTAGCATAGATAACAGATGATATATAATTATACACACACGCATACACAATCATATGTGCACACCCACGCACACACAAATATACACACGCACACACGCGCGCTCATACACATACATACGTTTAATTTCTAGTTGTTTGTTTAGTTAAGAGAAATGGTACTGTACTGGGTATGGGCGCGCGCACCCGCGAAAGTGTGCGTGTGCCTTATTGTGCTTTTTTGTTGTTTCGTGTGTGAGGGTGCACACCTACCCAAGCATGCATGCGTGTAAGTGCATTTTGTGTTTTGCCTATTTATGTGTATAATTATGGAGAGATGGTTAAGGCGGGGTTAAACTTTGCTATGAAATTTTTTTCTTGTGTTAGCAAGTAGAAGTAGTTGTCAGTTTTGAAGATGGGTATTATCTCGAATCTGCCTCCACTGCATGTGTGTATATGTTGTGATACATGTAGGTGTCAATTTTCCGCGATTTTGATGTTGGATCGGTGTAGGGCTACTCTATTACTAAGGTTTTTTGTAGCGCCTATGTAGGATTTATCGCATGCTGGATATTTATTACATAGATCCCGTTTTTTGAGGTGCAATCTAGGTTTTTTTTAATTTTCAATGTTTGTATGGGGTTCGTAAATGTGTATGTGGTTCCCTCTAATATTATGTTGCAGACTCCACATCGTTTTTTGTTGCATTTTGTGACTCCTTTTGTTGCGTCTTGATTGAGTTTGGATGAGGTAAGAATGCGTTTTAGGTTTTTGGGTTGGCGTCTGGTTTTTATTATTTTTGTTGTTTTAAGGAAATTGTTTAGTTTGCTGTTTTGGTTAAGTAGGACGAGGTTTTTCATTATCTCTGTGAAAAGCTCTGGGTTGTTTGTGTTGTGTGTGGAGACGTATGTTAGGATTTGTTCTTTGTTTCGTTCTTTAGGGGTTCTCAAATCTTCTACTGGTATATTTGTCGCAAGTTGGATCCCTTTGTCTATAAATTGTGATGGGTATTTTCTTTTTCTTAAATTTATTCGTAGTTCCTTGAGTCGGATTTTTCGAAGGTTATTGTCCGTGATTATGGTGCAGATTCTACGTGCTAGGGTGTAGGGAATTGATTTTATGCAACTTTTAGGGTGGTGACTTTTAAAGTGTAGGTATTGTTGGGTGTCTGTAGGTTTGCGGTAAATGTCTGTGATAATGTTATTGTCTTTAATCTTTATCAGTATGTCTAGGAAAGGTAATTCTGTAGAGCTTTGTTCTATGGTGAATTTAATTTTGGGGTGTAGGTTCTGGAGTATGGTGTGTAAGTCTGTGATGTCCCCCCATGTGGGTTTCCATAGGATGAAGCAGTCATCTAAGTACCTTTTCCATGATTCTACAAACAGTATTTTAGTGCTGTGGCCAAATTATTGTTCTTTTTTTTATATAAGGTTTCTTCTAGGTAGGCTAATCTAAGGGTTGCGTAAGTCGGTGCCATTTTCGTTCCCATTGCTGTACCTAGTGTTTGGATGTAGTTGGTATTGTTGAATTCGAAGGAATTATTATTTAGAATTATGTCTATACTGTCGATAATGAATTGCTTTGTGAATCTGGGGTGTAGTGTTTGTGCGTGTCTGTTGATCCAAAATAGTATTGCTTCTTTTCCTAATTCATGGGGTATATTACTATATAAACTGCTAACGTCAAATGTAACTAATAGTGTCCCGTTTTCTACTGTATGTGGTCAGGTAGTAAGAAAATGGATGTCGTCCCTTATGTAGCTCTTAACTTGATCTGTGAAAGGTTGTAATAAGATGTCTATTAAGTTGCTAAGTCTGCTTGTCGGACAGGCTGGTCCTGCTACAATGGGTCTAAATGTAAGGTCACTAGGGTTTGGAGCGCTAATATATTCTGAGTTTTGTGTATCGATGGCAAGTTTTATTGTGCCAGATTTGTGTATTTTAGGCAGTCCGTAGAAGTTGTTGGTCTTTGTAATGAAATTTATGAGGAAGTCCTTTTCTTTCTTTTTTAATATTTTGTTGTGTGTTGTACAAAGTTTTGTGATTTTTGAGATGGTGGTGCTATCTATGTTGGTACTAATGGGTTTATAGTAGTGTTTGTCATCCAGTAATTCTGTAATTTTTGTTTCATAATACGTTCTGTCCATGATTACTACGGCACCGCCTTTGTCTGCTTCTTTTATTATTATGTCATTATTATTACGGATCTTTTCGAGTGCTTGTTTTTGCTTATGTGTGAGGTTGCTTGTGGTTTTGTGTTTTTTTTTGGAGGTTAAGGTTCCAGAGATTTTCGAAGTAGCTGTTTAGTTCTTTTGTGTTGTTCTGTTTATTAGGGAAATATGTTGATTTGTTTTTTACTAAAGAATCATCTTTGTCCCCTTTGTTATCTAGTGTTTCTATTAGTGTATATTTCCGTTCGAATTCTTTAAGGCCCTTTTTTAGTTCTGCTATATTGCTTTTAGGGGTGGGGCAGAATTTGAGGCACAGCTTCAGTATTTCCATTTCGTTCTTTGATAAGGAGTATGTAGATAAATTGATGATTTTGGGTCTATTTTTTTCTAACCTGGAATTGTTGTTCCTTGGGGGCTTCCTAAAATATGCTGGGAGTTGTTTGTTTCCTTGTTTCGAGGAGTGGTGTGTTTTAGGGTGATGTGATGTCTCCTTGTAAAATGAGTGTTGTGTACAATATTGTGAGGGTTCAGTGATAAATGGTTGAATGGGTTGTCGTTATATGTTTTTTGTGTTGGATAGTTGTGTTTCAGTTGGAATTGGTGTTGCTGTTGAGGATACATGCATTGTTGTATAGGGTTGTGTTGTCGGGGTTTGTTGTAGGGAAGGTCTGTTTGTTGGGATTGGTGTTGCATGGGATATTCTGATTGTTCCCGTTGATGGGGGAGGTGCCTTAGGGGTTTGTTTCTTTGTGTGGGATATGAGGGGTGAGAGTTGTAGGTAGTGTTTTGAATTATGTGATGTCTCAGGTAGTTGTGTTGCATTGTGGGGATGTTTTGGTAGGGGTTGTTTTGTAAACGTATTTTTTCGTTGTTTGTGTTAGCGATGTAGTGTCTGTTGGAATGGACTTTTGATTGTGTTCGCTGAATTGGGTGGTAATAGGTTTGTATTGCTTAGGACAGTATATAAGTGGGTATTTTCGTGGAGATGTATTATGTGGTATGTTGTCCGGTGTGTTGTGTTTGTTAAGGGTGCGGGTTCTTGTGTAATTTTGAGGTGTTATTAGTGTGCGTTTTGGCTGGGCCAGTTGTTGGGAATTTATGTATGACGTGAATATATTGTGGTTGCTTCTTTGTGTGTAGTTGTATCTGTTGTGTTGATGTGTTTGTGTATGGTGTATGTTTCGTTTCTTTCCTTTGTTATGTGATCTCTGTGTTTGCGGATATCGTGTAAGAGTGTTCTGTTCCTGGTTGTCCTTGTATGTGTTTGTCGATTGTTTGCTTTTTTTCTTTTTCCGGCAGGTTTTTAGCCAGGTATTTTTCCGTCCAATGATTTCCCTGGATTTTTCCTCCTCTTTTTTGCATTAAGAATCCCAGAGTTCCAAGAGGGGTTGGTGTGTTTCCTTGGGGCAGAGTTCCTTGATTTTTTTTAATACTTTATTGTCAATTTACGTGTACTTCTCCGTAGAGTGTACTTTTTTGTCTTCCCGTATGTCGATTTCGGCCTGAAGTTTTGAAATACTTAGGGCTTTTTTAATTTTCACTTGTTCCTCTGTATCTTGTGGTGTAATTTTTTCCCGGAATTTATATGGAATGAATTGGCCCTCCATCGTTAGAAATGTCTTGTATATTGCTGCGGTGTCACTGCCTTTTATATATATATATATATAGACAGAGATAGATAGATAGATAGATAGATAGAAAGATAAATAGATAGAAAGATGGAGAATAAATCGATTATAATTAACAAAAATCCAAATTTTACTCGTATAAACGATATTTGCATGTAACCAAATAAAAAACCAATTACTCCAAAATAAAAGTAAACCAAATATAGTTCACATTAATAATATGTGTAGCTTATAGCTGCATTTAAAATAAGGAATGGTCGATTAATTGGATTATTAGGAAAAAATTATGCGCATAAGCTTGACGAATCCTATAGTGGATGAAACGCCGAATAGTCAGTGTAGCTTAATCGCCATATATATTTTATAAATTAATATATATATATATATATATATATATATATATATATATATATATATATATATATATATATATATATATATATATAACGTTTGAGTCTTTTCAGGTAAGCTACATCATAAATTTCAAGTGTTTTGACGGAGGAGTTTGGTTAAGTCTGCGAAGCTCAACCATTTCAGCTTTGACATCTTAGCACCCAAATTTTCGGGGAAATCTGATTAAAAAGCTTGTCCGAATATCCTTTATGCAAGATTGAAAATGTTTACACCAAAAATTTGCTGAATAGTTTGCTAGAGACCGCAATGGTCGAATATTTTGAACTATACCCCTTTAGCAACAAACGTTTAGAGCTTAAACCGACTAAAAATCTTGCCCTTTCTCTGAATATACTTTATGTAAAATTTTAAATATTAAGACCAAAAATTAGCCGATTAATTTGGTAGGGACCGCAGAGTTCAAATTATTTTAAAATTTAACCCT
This sequence comes from Euprymna scolopes, assembly GCF_053919585.1. NCBI lineage: Eukaryota > Metazoa > Mollusca > Cephalopoda > Sepiida > Sepiolidae > Euprymna > Euprymna scolopes. The sequence goes on along the minus strand of NC_136519.1, from coordinate 42,818,956 downwards.
AAGTCTGGCCCTCCTAATATTTAATGTTTTGGGTTCAACCAAATTAAAATGTTTGATCCCTGTCCAAGAAAACTACATCTACAATTTCAAGTGTTTAGACCCAAAGCGGGGGAGTTTCCTAGAGTTTTTTACCGTGGAACTTGTACCCCCTTGACCGTAAAACTTCTAGCCCATAACCGATTACGTCGGTTGTCAAAAAAAGCCAAACTTGCCAGAAGAAAAATTGATGTATTTTTAGAGTAACAATCGATAGGAATCAGGAAGCATGGGGTGGAATACTTCGGAAGATAAAACCATGTATTACATGGAAATCTCACCTTAGACTGAATGTAAAATGGCTGACAGTTTTTTCGTGAGAAATATTAAATATAATTAATTGTGAGCTATCAAACCGAGTTGTAAGGTAAGATTTTTGCTACAAGTACAACCATTATTTAATTTCAACCATGAGAGCAACGCTAGTGACAATTCTTGTATTGTATTTTTGACCTTCTAGTTTCTGAAAAATATAAATACTTAATGGGACTAATTTAAAAAAAAATACATAATTGATCAGCTATTTTTGAATGAGAAGAACAGATAAAACATATAGACATATATTTTCCTATCCAAAATTCATAGAATATTTTGAATAATTAGAATACACTGACTCCAAATATCGTCTATTTTTCTTCCGTTAATTCAGATATTTAGTCTACTAATTTGATGCCTTCTTATATTTTCTTTTAATTTCTTGCTTTTGAAAAATGTAAAACCTCATTGTATGAACTCATACTTTTTCTCCAATACTAAGAAATCATAGATCATATACCAACATGATTGTTTGTCCAAATATCTATTGTGCTTACACCATTTAGATGTTACGGATTTCTGTATACGTTTGTCCCGTGTCTCAACCCGAGTTTCCAAATTTCGCATACTATGTTCGATGTTCAGGATTAAATAGCATCACTTCTAAATAAAACGTTTAACGAAACTGACAAATTTCAGAAATTTCTTGCCAAGTTTTGTTTTTAACATTTTATTGTATGGGGCCGTATACCAAATTATGGTTCTTTTTCTTCTATTTTTACTTTTATTATAGTTGTTGGTGTTTTGTTGCTTATATTTGATATCGATATTTTTGTATCCACTATTTTTTAGGGCTGTGTCGTAGATATTGGTTGACCTGTTAAATGCATTTTCATCGCTTGAGTTATTACTACTTACGATCGAGTTAGGAATGTGTTTTATAATTGATGGTGGGTGGTTGCACTTAGGGTGTACATAAATTGGAGTAGCGTTATCTTTTAAGTATGGTTCATATGTGTTTTTATCTAAGTGTAACATGACGTCCAGGAAGTTATTTTTATGTAAGCTGATACGTCCGCTTTTAGGCCTAATTTTTTTCATTTCTTTGTGTATGATTTTCTTAAAGTTTTCTCCCTTGACTTTGTTGGAGTTTTTTATTATAGCTAGTCCGTCATCTCTATATAGGCCGACATCCGTAGTATCGAATATGTTTGCGAGGGTATATAGAATGAATAATCCCACAAGATCTGATGCCTCTGCAGAGTCTCTGGCACCCATCGCCAAATCGAACGAATTTTTCATTTTAGTTTTTATCCATTGGTTATTGTTATTTATTAGAACTGATTTTCTACATTTTTTAATGATGTTGATTTCTTCTGAGGATATATCAGTGTATGCCTCGGCAAATTCTAGGGCAATGTTAAAAAGTTCGTCGGATATCGAGGGATAAAAGTCTATGATGTCAAAGTCAAGGGAGACAACTTTAAGAAAATCATATTAGAAAGCGGGCATTCGCCGGTAGTCGAATGGAAAATAATGAGACAAGCTACCACATGCAGACACTTAGACGATCCATGTAAATTATGCCTCCATGAAAAATTTGCTATCCTGTACTTTAAAGAACCTCAAAATCTATTAAACTGTATACGAGAAATAGCAAACAACTGTGTTCACAAAATAAAACTCACTCTAGGATTGCGATACAAAATAGCTTTAAAACTAACAATAACAATAGAAAACAAACAAATAAATAAATTAAATAAACATGAATATACATAAACGATAACACATATATGTATATATATATATATATGTATATGTGTGTGTGTACACATAGGTATATTCATATATATATATATATATAAAAAATTAAAAAAAAGGGAAATATCTACCTTAAACCACTAACCTAGTTCTAAAACAGATCCTTTGTTCGATAAAATGCATGCCCATTGGCTGATAGGAGGGGACGCGGTGGATACTAGAAAGCTGATTGGCTAACTAGAAATCCTCAACATATATAAAAACAAGAAGCATCCACAACATTCGCGTATAATCCTGACGAATCCTACAGTGGATGAAACGCAGAATATCCAGTGTAGTTTAGTCACCATATATATATATATATATATATATATATATATATATATATATATATATATATATATATATATATATATATATATATATATATACTACCATTTTATCCCGGCGTTGCTCGGTTGTTTGGAGGTGCATGCTGAGCAAAAAACAATATGGTCATTTTTTTTTTAATTTGGCCCATATTATAACACATTTAGATTTACTGTTTTGGACACAAATCAAGTTATTAAGTTAGATCAATGTCCAAGGAACTTATATCTAAAAGGTCAAGTGTTTAGACCATAAATTATCGTAGGTAGAAGGTCAAACCGTTGAACTGTGCCCCCTTAATAACCAAATTTCTGACCGAGAACCCATTACAAATAGTTTTCCAAATCTCAGTACCCTGTATATAAAATTTCGAGTCTGTAGACTGAAACTTGATAGAGCTATTGCATAGGAAAATGTACACAGACACACACAGACACGTTCAATTTCATATATATATATATATATATATATATATATATATATATATAGTATATATATTTATATATATATATGAATGTATATATATATATATATGTATATATAAGTATTTATATATATAATATAAAATAGTTTGACTCCTGTCCATAAACAAACATCTAAAATTCCAAGTGTTAGACCTAAAATTATCGGAGTACTATGGTAGAGTCTGTAAAAGTCAATTGTTATGAACTATGACCTCTTGCCGTACAACATTTCAGCTTTAAATCTTGACCTTTATCATAATATATTTTATGTAACATTTCAAATGTTTAGGCGCAAAATTGGCTGATTAATTTGGTAGAGACCGCAGAGGACATTTGTTTTTAGTTTTATCCCAATTTTGACCACGTATTATGTACGGTTTGGTGATCAGATCAAATGTAAAAAGTTTTATCCAAAACCAGGTAACCTACATATAAAGTTGCTAGTGTTTAGATAAAAAATTCGCAGAGTTTGTAGGGATTTCAAAATTTAAATCGTTGAACTTTGACCCCTGGACGGCAAACTTTCTAGCGGAAAACCAATTACAGAGATTTCCCCAAATCTCAATACCGTTTACGTCAAATCTCGAGTCTATAGAGCAAACATTGACAGAGTAGTTTGGTAGTGTCATGTACAGACACACACATACAAACAATGTCACTTCCATATATATATATGTATATATATATATATATATTTATATATATATATATATATATATATATATATATATATATATGTATATATATAAAAACCATGCAAGTTGATTTACAGGAAAATTAATCTGGTCAGCGGCAACTAATGAAATAAATAATTTTATACATATATAGAGTTAATATATTCGCCAATTAAGGTTAAAAAGTAAATGTTCAAATAAATATTATAAGTATGGGTTTCCTCTTTATAAAACTAACAGGAAATCTCATATCTCAATCGTACATTATTGTACAATCTAATAGAATGTTTTTACAAAAGCATATAGAAAAATTATATAAACTATAAAATGGTTTATACATAATAAAGGCTCTAATTCTACTGAAGGTTTCTCGTTCCCAGGCAAAGTTATTCAAATTTTAATTAAACGTTCAAATTTTAGGTTGGTTGGTTGTTTTTGTTTTACGGCATATCAACCATTTTTGAAGAAAAAAAAATTAATAGAATATATTTGTTGTTTTCAAGTCGGTTTCTATTTAACCCATAGTTGGAACCCTAACAGGTACTACCACTCTGGGTCAGAGTGGACCTGGGAGCAATGGTAATTGAAGGGTGGCTCCACACTCCCCAACGCCCGCAAGCTTGGGTCTCACCACTGGATATAGTTTTTAGTCATATCCAGGACCCCCATTGAGGGACTTTTACCCTCTGCATGGGGCAGTCGGTGTATTCTAATGCCCCACCGACAGGGCCGTCAAATTTTAGGAAACCAATGCAAAATAAAATAAAAATAGAAGCATGTATTTATTTCTATAATAAAAACTGTATTTTAACAATATATCAGCATCATAAAGAGTGAAATATATTTGGGTACGTTAAACTTGTGGCATGATGCCACTAGAAAATAATCCTGCCCAAAACGTAACTGATTATAAATACAACCATATTTTTAATTCAGAGAAACTGTGTTCTAAACTTATAAATTCGTATTCATATTTAAACAAGGTTTATATCGAAGAGATTAACAATCACTTATTCATTTCATTTTGTTATAAGGAACATTAGAAAATGTCGCCGCTAAAACATTTGTAGTGATATAATTCCGCGACAAAACATAAGAAAAGGACAACTCAAACTGCATCAATTCCTGATGATGACTTCATATTGCCGAAAGTAAGCAAAGATTATTTGTTTATTTAAATTAAAATCTATGTTATATATCCGTCCATCTAATGTTACAAATTCAGCCAAATCTATTAGGAAAAAGTGATTAATTTCATAAATGCATAGTATACATCGTTTCGTCGTACTATAAGCTCATGCATGAATACGGAATTTAAATTTATACACAACTGTCGATTAAACAGCTCAAATCTACAGAAAATCAATAAACGCTTAGATGTAGCAGAAAAACAACAACAATTTGTTCATAATTGTTATACTCTATAAAGGTCATAAAACTATAAATGATTACCAATGTACCAATCAATTTTCATACTTCCAATATTACCTGTTAAGATAAACTATCTAATAGAAATAAGAAAGAAAACTAATTATATTAATAATAATTGTAATTGTTTTTATTTGATGGAATTTAAGAGCAGGCTTAGAACTGTGCCCATCCTCAGTTCTGTCTCCGCTAGAAGATAAAAACAAATTTTAAAAGATAAATACCCCTCTCTATCGAATAGTGTATCGATATTAAATGATCAACTTACGCATTTTCTGAACATTTTTATTAATACTACACCTCGGTCTTATGTATAAAAGATGTGTCCGCTATATTGGTTAATCATCGACACATACAGCTACGTAGCCTCCAAGATATTCAAACAGTAACAAAACGGCCAACCATGGTACACCCCACAGAAAAGAAGTTCAAGCCTGTGTCTGCTACATTTTTCATAACATGTGTTCGTCATTTTATGGTCTGCTCACACCAAACTTTCAGATGAAAACATTCAGCTAGCTATAATCACTACCAAATATTTCTCCGTCTTTAATCTTAATTCCTGTGACTTCATCAAAACGCATATATCATGAGGAAAGTTTACTGCCTAGAATTGTTTCTTGTTGAACTCTGTTGCACATTCCAGCTTACTAGTTGAGTACAATGTCCTTGTCTTCGAGTTTGTGGCTCACCCTTTTAATAATCAAATTCGACCCAAATTCGATTAGTTAACTTTACTAAGATTCTATCTCAGCGATCACTTGAAATTCATTAACTCTTATTTAAAGTGGCTTCTGTGCCTTGATGAGTGGTTTAAAATATAAACATATTATTCAACGATAGGTTACTTTCAGTATGATGGAGTAAGTTAAAACACTTAAGTCAGTATTCTAAGGCGTTATGAGCATAGAATAATTATATTTAATAAAACTAATAATATGCCAATGTACTTGAGTGTTCCAAATGTAAATTTTTATGCTTTTCTAGATGGGAAATAATATTGTTTCATATTTCAGTTAAAAAGCAAATCAGAAATGTACATCTTTTTGAATTAATAATCAGTTTTTTCTTTTTTTCGTACAAAAACTCTTCAGACAAATAAGTTTGTTTTCTGAAATAAACGTATTTGTAATTTTCGGTTAGATAATTTTAATATATTGTTTCCCTGTTTCAAAAGTAATAGTAAGTTTAATACACTTGAAAGCATTGCAAAAATGTGACTTTTTAAATGTAATTAATGCACATTATACTGCTTTAGTTGAGGTTATCACACATTTAATTTGCATATAAAGCAATATAAAATGGTAAAGTCGAGATTATTCTAACTTTACCTATTTAGATGAGTCATCGTTTGCTAATTTGCTCAGGATTTGTAATTGAAACACAGAAAAACTATAACATATTAACGACATAAAAAAACCTTAAATACTGTTATATAAATAATCTATGTAAAAGTGTATTTTTAATTCTCTAGAATTCCTGAAACGTTTCTAATTTGTTAGTATAAAAACAGAATTCTTTTCTTCATTGACACTGCACAATATTCGACGAACTGCATCCGTTAAATTCCCAATCAATGTCTAAAGTGCACAACCGCTTGCATTCTGCAAGACATAAAATCTTTACGATGTCATTTTTATAGCTCGAATAATTCATCTGTCCGATAAAACTCTTTACTTCACAGCCTGTATCGGTTTTATGGCATTAATCCACGGCGGAGGGAGTTCTCAAGCATTATATCTGTGAAAGTATTTTTCGTTTGAACTTTGCTATTGATAGTTTCAGGTTTTTATTTCAGTAAAGTTTTCAACACTTGACTTGGATTTATATCGCCGTTCCCTGAAATGTCCATACCTTGCATAAGGATTAGATAAGAAAGTCATCTTGAGAATCAACCTTTTCTGATGTCTCTTAGACATGTGACATAATTTAATTTACGGTCATAGATAACACTACGATGATAATTTATTTGCATTGATAAATTAGTTAATTCGAAATTGTATACAGCTTCCCGATTACGGCACATATATTAACATCACCTCCTTCCACTCATCACACCGAAAAAAAATAACCCTACTGCTCACATAACAAGGTATGCGCCCCATTTTTCCCCGTGATATATATCGCATCCAAATATCTTCTTAAAACATAGACCCCCTTCCTTTTATGGTCCGATCAAATTGTGTTCACTAATTGGGATTCTACTAAAACATGTATGCACATATGTAAGCAGTAATGTTGTATATAAACAGATTATATATAAGGTCCGTGCTGCACTATGTAATAACCAGCGAGTTTCATTTGATTTACATCTAGGGAAACCAATAAATACAAACAGTATATATATATATATATATATATATATATATATATATATATATATATATATATATATATACATATATATAATATTTATTACGACAATATATATACATATTTCAAACTCGTGCCATTGGTTTGATTGGAAACAGTCACAGTAAATTCATCAGAAACAATTGAAACACTTAACAGTATCTTCAACAATCACATCCACGATCGAGGACTTTATTGGATTTTTTCATCACCTCCTGACACGCTACTCACACACACACACATTCATACACACATTCATACACACGCACACAAACATATATATATATATATATATATATATATGTATATATATACATGAATATATATGAGAGAAAAGAAAATTAAACTGTAAATTAAAACTGTAAATTCAAATTTACAATGAAAGTTATTATTCCACAGAATACTCTAAGAAAATTAAAAGTGCTTCTTCCACAATTATATATATATATATTTATATACATATATACATATATAATTATATATATACATATATAATTATATATATATTTATATGCTTATATACATATATATATTTATATACATATATATATATATATATATATATATATATATATATATATATAATCGAGTCGAAAAAAAAACTGACGTTGATGAAGTTTAAAGAAAACACCGACCAAAACGCTGTTTGCCAAGATTAAAAATCAAGTCGAAACAATCGAAACAATAAAAACCAGACAATAAACTTTCCTCCTATAACAGACAACACGCTATGCAACATACAAATATCTGTACATGAGGTCGCAAAGCTAATCAAGAACCTTGATTCCAGTAAAGCAACTGGCCCTGATGGCATTCCAGTTATAGTGCTGAAAAAGCTCCAACCAGAACTTGCCCCCCATACATACAAAACTTTTTTAAGCGTTGCCTTACAGAGAAGTGTTTTTCAACACACTGGAATACCTCATCAGTATGCTCTGTATTTAAGAATTCGGGTGAAAAGTGATCTCCATCTCAGTACATACAAATAAGTATCCTATGTGGCATGAGTAAGTTGTTGTAATCCATATTAAATAAAGAAGTAGACAACCACCTCACCAAAAACCACCTTCTTAGTGACATGCAATATGGTTTCCGCTCTGCAAGATCTACAGCAGATGTGCTAACGTTTATATCACATAGGATAAGTGAAACTCTTGGCAACGGTTTCATTTCCAGGGCAATTGCTCTTGACATATCAAAGACCTTCGATAAGGTATGCCATAAGGGTCTACTTCACATGATTTCCAGCTACGGTATTACTGGAAATGTTTTCTCAATCATTAAATCATTCCTCTCTGATAGGCTCATAACAGTAGTGGTTGATGGGGAGAAATCAGAGGCCCACAGTATTAATGCTAGAGTCTCCCAGGGGTCAATCCTGGGCCCAACTCTCTTCCTGATCTACATCAATGATCTCCCAAACCACATACTTAAATCATTCTTTGACATCTATGCTGATGACACGGCCATATATGGCAACACATCAAAGGCCGTAAATGACAAAGTTCTCTCTAATTCGCTCTCCTCTGATCTTGAGCGCATGGTACGATGGGGGAAGAAGTCAGTCGTCACTTTTAATACATCCAAAACCAAGCTTCTATCTTTACATCATCAACGCTCTGATCCCCATCTAGCTTCAATTGGGATGGATGGCTCTTATCTCGGGGAGGCTCGATGGTTTCACAAGTTTATGGGTTTGACCTTTACTCCTGATCTGAAATGGAGCACGTACATCAACTCTGTTGCCAGGGACGCTGGGGAATTCGTGGGATCCTTCTACCGCTCTAGAAGATATCTCACTACTAATGCAATTCTCTATCTGTATAAATGCCAAGTACGTCCAAGGATGGAGTACTGCTGCCATATCTGGGCAGGAGCTGCTAAAAACAGCATATCCTGCCTTGACAGAGTACAAAATACACTTCGCGGTTTAGTGGGGGATGCCCTTTTCTCTTCCCTGCAACCTCCCTCCCACAGAAGAGACGTTGCTTGCCTGCCTTTGTTTTATCGTTATTTCCATGGTAGGGGCCGTCTGAGCTCTAATCTATCGGCCCCCCCTCGGAAATCTTTCACGAGAAACACCCGTCTGGCTGAAACTACTGTCAATACTATTACCCACTCTTTATCTGTGCCTAAATCCAAACGTAGATTCCATGAGTAAAGCTTCTTTCTTAGAACTGCACGACAGTGGAACTCTCTGCAGCTTGCTTGTTCCCCACCTGACTACAACTTGGACTTCTTCAAGTCCAACATGAAAAAACTCCTGACAAACCGCTTCCTTAAGTAAGACACTCTATCACCCCCCCAATACTAATGATTACTACAATACTGTCTCATTGATTACTGTACACGCAATAACCCTTATCCCTGAGTGGCCTTCGGGCCTTGATAATTGGTAGCCCCCATGTAAAAAAAAATGTTTAAAAAACTGTAAAAGTGTTGTTACGGAATTTAATGTTTGATGAGTAAAACTGAAAAACGAATTGAAAGTTATATCCTCCTCATATATATATATATATATATATATATATATATATATATATATATATATATATATATATATATATTAACAGCTTATTAAAAGCTATTTAAAAGCGATCAGTATGCCACCCACTTTAATAACAAAATGTTGCCTCTATTTTCCATACACCTGAAACATCTAAAAATCTTTATCCTCTTGATGCTTTTGAACTTCTATAAACCATAACAAATTAGTACATAACTATCTGTTGTGCATGAAATAATACAAAATTTAACATGCTTAACATGAGATCAAATGATTTAAAAATATACTTTGTTAATCAGAGTATTTGCGATAACTACACAGATATGTCATAGCGAATATACATATAATAGCGTTATATATATACATATATATATATATATATATATATATATATATATATATATATATATATATATACATATAGTTTATATGTATATACATATTAACGTGTGGTAATATTATATAACTCAAATTTTATATCCATAACAATCCATATTCAACTTATTACAACACTCTGTTAAAAACACCGTCGTGTTTTTTTTAACTAAAACAAGAAATACATGTTTAAGATCTAGAAAAATTATGTGTGACCATTAAAATGAATTCGGTAACATCATTAACCTTAATTTAATGTTCTTATGAATTCTTAGTGTCCTAACTCATTCTCCATAAAACACTTTTTTTTTTCTTTTAGCAAATTGGACTTTCCTAGATTCGAAATCAGATCCAATTTTTGATACTTCCTACAAGCCTGTCATGCACGACAAAACACGTATCCGTCTTAATTTTATTTAAAGTAAGTTGAGCGCATCGCATCAGAAAACGAAAAGTACTTCCACACTTCCATTACTATAAATATTTTCTTTCTTATGAATAATATAACCTGTTACAAATTGTAACATACAAAAATAAACAAAAAAAAACGAAAAAATATAAACAATATCTGTGAAAACACCATACATTTCAACGTTAGCGGGATTTAGCTAAATGATTAAGCTACATACTTAAAATTGTGATTAGAGTATAACTAAATTAAACTAACCTAATGAATAAAAATATTACTGTGCTTCGCCTCAATAAAATGGAAATAGCCACGCACGTTAATAAAGACTGTTCATATCTATCTGCATAAGTATACTTTGAGAATTATGTTTTAGTTTGAAGAAACATGGTATAATAACATTATGGTGTGTTCATTCGCGCCTGACCTCCATAGAATGGAAATATGTCACAAAGTTTAACAAGGTTTTTTAATGTAGATCCACAGAATATTGTGATAAGTGTTTCAGTGTGAACAGGTATATTATAATAAATTATGAGGTTTATCTATTTTATTTTTACTCTCGTCATATTTTGCTTTGGATTTGATATTCGAAGCTATCTCTTTACAAGCCTTTCTTTTCACAACCTTTCATCTATATGTATAAAAAATGTATAGAAAATGTATGTATGTGTGTGTGTGTTTGTATGCCTGACAAAAACTTTCGACAGACAGAACAACAATTCACAAACTTGGTCTCATATAAAAGCCCCAAATCTCGCTCGACAAATATTGACAAATTGGGAAAAAACGTTAATTCTTTCACCCTGAAATCAACACTTTTCTACAGAAGGGTCCGCAAAAACCGTCCTCTCATGACGAGATCCGTTCTACGCATGCGTCAGACGACGTCATAATCTGATTTAGTTCAAATATTTGAAGAACTGACACAATTCCATGTATGTCGTGTTAGCTCAGTTGGTTAGAACGTTGGCTCATTATCTAAACGTTTTGGGTTCGAATCATGGTGTGAGATGTCTTTTTTTTCGATTTTTTAAATTTTAGTATTGAAGCAGGGTTATTGAAGCCATTATTCATGCAACGTTTGTTTTTCTGGGTTTTTTTTTACTTCGCTTAGTCTTAGGTTTTCATTAACACCCCCACCCACCCGACCGACAACACACCCAAAAACACCCGGATACCCACTGATTTTTAAAATGTTAATATCGAAACAGGCTTATTTAAGCCATTTTTCACGATTTTTTTTTGCTTTGGTTTTTATTTTTCAGATTTTTAAAAGCAGTTTAAACGTTCGTTTTTCTGTTTTTTTTGTTGTTTTTTTGGATTTTTACATTTAACATCGTTCGTTTGTCTTACGTTAGTGTTTTTTTTTTTCAATGCTTTGATTAACCCCCTTCCACGCCCGGGAACCCCGCGCTTTATTTTTCAGATGAGTGCACACGTTCGTTTTTCTATTTTCTTTTTTGTTTTTTTGTTTTTACTTCGCTTATTCTTTTGTTTTCATTAACACCCCTTTAACCCCGCCCGACCACACACACCTCTAAACACTCGGGCAACGCCGGGTAGCCTCCCCCCCCGCTAAGCAGGGGATTTTAATGTTCGTTTTTCTGTTTTTTTTTACCTCGCTTATTTTTAGGTTTTCATTAAACCCCTAACCCCCGCCCGACCACACACACCGGAAAAGACCGGGGCAACGCCGGCTCCCCCTCGCTAGTACTTTCATAAATCAGAGTCCAATTTCTGTAGGTTGTTTTTGAACCGAATCAGCGATGTGTACTTTGGCTCGTATATATATATATATATATATATATATATATATATATATATATACATATATATATATATATATATATATATAAACTTATATCAGTAAATGGCGACTATACATATATACGTATATATATATATATATATGTATGCATATATATGTATGTATATATACGTGTATGCATATATATATATATATGTATATATACATATATATGTAAGTATATATTTGTGTCTTTAACTTATATTTAAATCAGAACAGAATATGATTATCGCAGAGAAGAATCTGTGCTTATTACATATAGTTTAGAATAGACCAGGGCTAAATAGGAAAAATAGTCAGTTCTACAGACCTACGATTCTTATTTAGGGGATACTTGTATAAAAGTTTATTCTATTGACATAAAATTTGAACTCAGCCTCAGATCAAAAGTCTCAAACTCAAGTGCAACTGTTCTCTTCTCTCTGCACTTTCCACACTGACACCAAAAATAAAAAAAAACACCTCTTTTATAGGAGACCCAACCACATCCCATTTGCATACCCCCTCCCCCCTCTCGTTACATCTCGTTATTTTCAGTCCATACATACCACGGGGATGCAATGTTTATTTTCTCTTTTTTTCTTTCCTTGCGCGAGCCGCACGATGCATGAGGTAAGGTTCTTTATTTTGAACCACACGAACCCCTGGATCTCTAAGATCAATAATTAGTATCATAGTCTGCCACCAACGCTGGGCGTCTTCGTTCATGGTGCGATCGCCGGAGAGGCTGTTCTTCAGACACTTCAACATAAGCATCATCCTCTGCTTCCTCAGATGCCAAGGAGTCTCTCCGTATATATAAAATGTGACGAGGCATTCTGTCAATCGCTACCGTGTTTTTGGAGAGTACTTCAGTCACTATACCTCTTCCCCAGCGAGTCGTGCAACGAGAATTGGGTGGTTTCACCCACACCTCTTCACCAACTGCGATGTCAACGCAGGCCTGTTCTTCTCTCTGTGTTACAGTCAATGGATGTCGCCATTCATAAGAAAAAAATAGACCGGTGCGGCACTGAATTTTCGTCTTGACCAGCATTCGCCGTGATATTTTACAAAAAAACTGCTTATTGGGGCGAAATCTAGCTTCTTGATTCCACAGCTTTTATAGTGCGATGGTGCCTCTCTATAACTCCATTTCTACTTGGACGGTATGCAGCTCTAAAATATAGCCCCACATTCCACTTCGCACATAAGCCTCTAAAAACTCCGCCAATTCTTTTCAACATGCAGTTCCCCTTTTTCATGTCTAGCTGGTGCAGGTCGATTGATTGGCATTCCCTACATTGTTCCACCACCTTTTGGACGTCTTGCATTGTGACGTGCGGGTTTAGTTTTCCTGCCAGGTAAAGGGTCCCTTCCTTCCCAAAATGATGTATGTTATGCAGGTATTTTAAATTCTCTCCTGCACAACATGCTGGACCCCGTCTCTGTCCTTGTGTAGCAAGGCTTTCCTGACTCTTGACAGCCCATCTACTTTATATTTTGTGACGGAACTAAGGTAATATTTTTGTGACAGAACTAAGGTAATATTTTTTGTGACGGAACTAATGTAATAGTTACCTTTAGTTCGAATTCTCGAACCAAGTCTCCCAGCGCTCCAAGTTTACGCTTGATAAGCATCTCCGCTGCTCCTTTTGTTTTGATCGCTTATCACCAGACAGCTCCGATTTAATCCACGACACCACTGTTGCAGAGCCTGTTTTAACGTTCACTATATGTAGCCCCCATTTTAGAGCCAGCTTGATGCCTTTCATCACAGCAGCGAGTTCCGCAACATTGATATGGGCGCTATCATCTTTTTTGGGTAGTCAAGCAGCATTTTCCACAGCCACCTCTCCTATTTCCAATAATAACCCTAATGCTCCGCTGCTAGCATCAATCCATATCACCCCTTCATGGCCCTCCTTTACATGCCATTTCGCTCTCACAGGACCCATTTTTGACTTCTGCAATGACTTCTTGTATCATGAGAAGCACATCTTGATCAACTGCATCTTCCCAACTATCTGCCCAATCTGCCTTTTAATAAAACTGCACGCACTTCGCAGCCATCCAGCTATTAAGTAGTGACAAACCAGCTTTCCACATATAGAGAAAAGCTCTCTCGTGGCTAGGTCAACCTTGGATTCAGGGATCTGATTTCCTCGCCCAAACATCAACTTTCTTGCGTTATCCTTCTGTAGTCGAAATCCCAAAGCATTCCGTTTTCCAGCGACTCAGGTAACATCGGACAGCTTTGGGATTTCGATTACAGACTTTCGTCAGTCCATATGCTTTGATATGCTCTTTCACCGTTTCCGCAGTCACATCTGTTTCGTCCACTAGTACATCGTCGATGTAAGAGCAGGTGGCTCTCTTCACTGCATCGTCTTTTGCCAGCACTGCCTTAAGAACTGCCTTCATTATCTTTGGTGCGGAGTTTAGACCAAATCCTAATCTGGTCAGACAATAAACTTGACATTTGTACTCTACCAATTGATATTTCCACAATTTCTCATCCACAGGAATATGGAGGTAGGCTGACTTCAGGTACACAATTTCAGTTGCCTGCTTCATCCTCCTCCATTTCCTTACGACTTCTTCACACACGTTGATTCCGTCCTTTGCGTGACAAGCGACAAGCTTGTTCAGCTCACGGAAATCCAAAACTGACCTAACTTTCTTCTTAATAGGTTGTAGCAATAAGTGTTGTTGTACACCCAGTATCAACAAGAGCTCTAGCCCTCTTTCCATTGATTGTGATCACTAACTGTGGCAACAAACTCTCATACGCCTGTTAAGTATGAAAGGGGCGTCTACTGGCGCAATAGCACCTCTTTACTCATTTCCCGGAAGCGAAAGACAATTCCTGCTTACATGTCCTACTTGGCCATGCCGAAAACAGATAATGTCAGGCGGTGGCTCACTACAGTCTCTCATCAGGTGTGGTCCTTGATATCGAAAGCATTTACCGGTAAATCCACGGCCTTGCTTCATCACTGGTCGCTTCCTTTCTGCTTGCCACAGCAGCCGCGACTGCGCGCAGCTCACCAAGCTGTTTCGCCACAACTCTAGCATGCCTTAGAATTTCCTCCACCTACATGGTTTCAATATCAGTAAGTCGTTGCAGTTCCATAGAGATGCGATCAGGGAAACCAGTTACAAGCGTCATCTTTACAGTCTTCTCAAGGTTGTGCCCCCATATCCAGCCAATCCTGCTAGTCGCCTTATCTTTACCACGTACACTTCCACAGACTCCCAAGTCCAAGTGACTCTTTTCAGCTTGTTGTAAGCCTCAAACTCACTCTCTAAAAATGCGGGTTTTAACCTGTTTTCAATGCTCTCAGCAATGGCCTGATCCGTCTGTCGCATTTCTAGATAGACCGCTAGAGCACTTCCTTCCAAATACATTGGTATTAACGTGGCTACATCCTCGATCTTCTGCAGCCTTGCCACCAACTTCAGCTTGTTAAGCCACGCAACAACGTCACCTTCTCCAGTAAATGGCCTGAGGTTATCGCTACTCAATTTTACTAGGTCAGCCATTGTTGTCACTGTGCCGAACTAGCTTGACGTTAAATTTGAACTCAACCTCGGATAAAAGTCTCAAACTCAAATCCGACTGTTCTCTTCTCTCTGTACTTTCCACACTGACACCCAAAATAAAAAATACCCCTCTTTTATGGAGAGCCCCAACCACATCCCATTTGCATACCCCCCTCTAGTCACATCACGTGATTTTCAGCCCATAAATACCAGGAGGCGGTCATTTTTATTTTTTATTTTTTGTCTTTCCTAACACGAGCCGCACGATGTATGAGGTAAGGTTCTTTACTTTTAAACACATCTATAAAAAACAACAGATTGACCACTAAATGAGCACTAAATGACCACTAAATGAGCGGTAACACAATAAAAAAAATACATCAGACATATCTAAAGAAAACATAATCTAATTATATTTATAGGTATGACTTGGACTAAAACATTACGTATGTTAGACAGGAGTTGCAGAGAAGATATAATATGCCCAATTAAATTGCACCTATACATAATTTTTTTAATGAAACCGAAATTCACCATGATTATACTATTATTATACTCCATAAATTTTATAGAAAATGTTAGAGCTATAGCATAACCTCACGTGCGAAAAAGTCTTTAGACGGAGATGGATAACTTATTTACGAAAAGCAGTTAGAGCAATCGAACTAATATGTACACAAATAATGATGTAATTAGAAACAAAAGCAAAGTTGTTTTGAGTCGACGTTTTCTCAAAATATATCTATGCGAATCGAACGATGTCTAAGGACTCGGACACAATTATAACAGATGAGCTGAAATTTAACACGATGAAACGAACGAAAAATGTAATACCCTGATATTATAACTTAAGCCAATTACACTTCTTTAGTAACTGCATATTTCAATTATCCGTGTTGAGATTAGCGAGAAGAAAAACCAAATAACGGAACAATGATCTCTAGAAGATTATTGATATACAAAAGAGACCAAGTTCGTTCTAGAATACAGCCCTAAAACCTACAAGCCATAATAAGAAAAGAGATATAAAGAAACGTCATTAAGATTTAATTCGATTAGAAAAAAGTAATAATATCAATTTCTTCTCTACAAATGCCATATTATTAATTTTATGTAGAAGAAAATACCGGGTATACATTATCCTGTCTATTTCAGTTACAAAATGTAAAATTACAGCAATGGAACGGAAACCAGGACAGCGATATAAACAATTAGTAAAAACGTCCATAATTTTCTTGCAAATAAACATGCTTAGCCTTTGTCTTAACCTTTCAAGCACTTTGCTAATAACAGAGAGGCTACTAACAAGAGGATACTTTGTTTGGTTTAATCAGTCATTGGCATTTAAAAAGATAGGGACAATAGAGAACATTTTTCCAACAAGATCGGCGGCATGATATAGAAAAATAAAGGTTGAATAATCTTGATTAAATAGAAAATAATTCAGGGGCACAACGTTAGCGCACAACAATAGGAAGTAAAGCAGAACCAACCGCTTTAGACTCCTAAATATCAGAAGAAACATCTCGAACTTCCATCTTCGGAGTATTAATGATAGAATCAAATTGAATCAAATGAAAGGAAAATCAGGAAGGTCAGCATCGGAAAGACCAATACAAGAATTACCAGAAAAAAACAGCAGCGATGTAAGTCTGTATTGTAGAAGATGACATCACCTGAAGACAATTTACTCTATTAACCGCGATATCATAGATTCTCAAAATCAATAGAGTCCAGCTTTTAAATTCGAAAGAGTGAAAACGCCTCTGCGAGTAACAAGATTTTGTCTTTGAACATGAATGCAGTCGTTGTAAGCTCTTTGGGGGATTTTTCAGAAGCCACCGTGAAATACTTGTTCAAAAAATTACTTTAATAGGCAATGAAGGAAGCACAGTTTGATAAACACTAATAGAGTAAAACTTACGATGAAGAATGACGTTGACAATTTCAAAAAGAAGCTATAAAATAAGCTCCATTGTAGCATCATTCAGCCATACACCAAATATATCGGAACTCAGGAAGCCAATCCTTATCAGTGTCCCGGCAGATAAGTACCTTCCTATAGAATTCGCGATTAATAAAAAGAATTAACAGAAAAATAAATTTCAACATAAATCACAGTATGATCAAAGGAACCAAATAGAGTAGAAGAGGATTCAGAGCAAGGTTTAAGTAACAGGAGTGAGAAATATATCAGGAAATTTTGGCTGGTCACAGTTATTATGGGGAAAGCGTGTGAAAACGTAATAATTTTGCGTGCGTAATAGGACCGGGAAAAGTTAAGGCAGGTTTCTTAATAATGGACTGTGTAATTAGAAAAGGGTGGGGGTAATTAAGAATGATGGGCATTAAAGTTATTTACACTATGAAGGAAACTTGACGAATAAAGAAGCAGTGCATTACCATGAATAGGGATGTGACAACAGAATATTATTTTCATTATTTTAACTCTCGAGTATATATCCGACACAGTTAGACAACGTTAATTGACCCAGAAACACATCATTCTATATAAAAGCATATAAGATATAAAGGCATACATACCCGCGAATAAAAACAATGAAAAGAATATGTTACTGTCCTATCCCTAATCATAACCTCTTGATATAGCACCAACAAGCGAGCAATCATTGTTAAACGATTAATAATACAAATAAATATTAGGAAAAAATGCGGCAAAGATTATTCAAGATAGATAAAATGACGTGCTTAGATTGAAGAATAAACATACGTGTCATTCAAAGTAGATAAAAGTGGGATTATCTGTTGGATACATCCGAACTCGGGATTTGTAACCCGAGCCTTTTGCATGCTACGTGAGCACTCTACCTAACCAGCAAACTCGCCACACACATAAGATTGCCTATTACACAGATCAAGCAATCCGCGGCAAAGATATGACAATGGAAAGAATTTTGTGAGCTGCGACGTTGTCTGGATGTCGAAATAATTATATATTCTCTCACATTAAGAAGATGCTATTACTTATTGCTCGCTAGGTTAGCTTGTGCTGGTGGCCTCCTATAGTTATTTATGTGTGTTGTATGCGCGTATGGGTTAGGATACGCTGACTATAAAACAGGTTGTCTTAACGTATCAGCCCTAACATACATAAAAAAACATGGAAAAGCTCAACAACGTGAAATCATGAGCAGACATAGATGAAAGGAACTGTCTTATTACAGAATAGTAGAGTATTGCTCGAGAGATATTTCAGAAAAAAACAAGCTAGAATGATATAAATTTACATATTTATTAATTTAAATGATTAGCGTTATTATTTGATCTTTGAAGCAGTTTAATCAACGGTTTTAGCTTAGTAGTATATGGAAAAGAGTTAAACGTCTGAGTTCTTAAAAAGCATATTTTTAATAATGTTGCTATTAATATGGAAGTCGAATCGACTTTTGCCATAATGATTATGTGGGTCACATACCTGGAGTTATTTAATAGATTTATGTCTACTTTTATTCGATTGAATTAAAGAATCGAATGATAGAAATAATTCTAAAGACTTCTTTTGATTTCGAGTAGACGTGCGAGGAATTTCTTTTCATTCCGGTTATAGGTCTAATAGAATAAGAAAAACGTAATGCGATTTTTTACCAATATAATTAAAAGTCCTAGAAATGAAAAGCCGATTAGTAAAGCGTATTACATGAATACAAATATTCATACAACAAAAACAAATTTAACTATTCCAAATAGACTTTTCTCAGATTAGAGTCCTCGGGTTTGAAGATCGCTTCGTTATATATATATATATATATATATATATATATATATATATATATATATATATATATATATATATACACAAATAAGCATATGTATGTGTGGGTGTATAAGAGTGAGTATGTGATCTGATTTGTGTCTTGCTTCTGTTTGTGCAGCCAATGTGTTTTCCGTGTTTAATGTAAATAAAAAGCATTCACAGGTCATGCTTTTGACTAATTGAGATTGAAAAGATAGTAATCACACACACACATACACACACACACATATATATATACATATATATATATATGTGCATTTAAATGAAGTACTACATTTATGTAAGATTACATGTTGTATAATACTGTACACATAAAATCAAAATGAATATTAGTATCTATAATTATGAGAGTAACCAATATAAAAGATAGCGCAATGATACAAATGAAAAATTTGAGTAAAATAACGTAAAACTACAAGAAAACGCATTGTTTGACAAAGGTGTTAAAATTATTATTAAAGTATTTTTCCAGTTTTAATTTTATGAGTTCAATTCCTAATATTAGTTTTTCCATCTTATATTTTTAATGTGTGCAGAAAAAAATCGTTATCTATAAATATAAAAGGGAAAATGTATATATGTATGTATGCATGTATGTATGTATGTATGTATGTATGTGTATATGTGTGTTCCCTTTTTATGTGTGTCTACAAAAGGCTTTTCTTCAGAGAAGCGGTCGCTCGCTTCACAACTTTTTAAAACTTTTTTATCACATATAAATCGCAATATCTCGCAGTTAACAACGAAGCTCGCCTGTCTATATAATTTGCTCGATTGCGGGAAGATAAACATTCAACATTTGTCGCTCGCAACATGTGGGTTAGTCTTTTTCCTATAACATCTCGGGTGGGGGGAACAGCGTTCAGCAATATGACCTCATTAACTCATTAAAACGAGCACCTGCTAAATCCAAGTAATTAAATAAATTCAAACGTGTTTCAGTTAGCATCTCTCGGTGGGGCAATAGTAAAGTCGCACTTTTTTTTTCACACTTTAATTTACTATTTTGCCTCAAGGGTTCGTGTTCGATC
>NC_136519.1:42758189-42793189 GCF_053919585.1 Euprymna scolopes | reverse complement strand
GCCTAATTCAAGTCTGGAATCAATCGAAATGGCCCTCGTCTTGTGAAGATTCCAATATCTTTTATTTTTTTACAAGGTGGTCACCACTTATCAAGGCCCGAAAGCCAATCAGGGATAAGGGTTATTGTAAGTACATTACGTTAGTGTGGATATTTAAAGTGTCTACCTCAGGGGGCGATTCATCAGGAATTTGTTTACGTTGGACTTGAAGACATGCAAGTTGTAGTCAGAAGGGAGGCAGTCAGACGGAACAGAGTTCCACAGGCGTGCAGTTCTAAGAAAGAAGCTTTGTTCATGGAATCTACGTTTTGATTTAAGCATAGATAAAGAGTGGGAAATGTTTTTGGCAGTGGATTCAGCTAGACGGGTGTTTTTTGTAAAAGATTGGCGAGGGGGGACCCGAGATTGGAGGTCAGACAGACACCTGCCATGGAAATAACGATAAAACAAGGATAGGCTTGCAACGTGTCTTTTGTGGGAGAGAGGTTGCAGGGAAGAGAAAAGGGCATCCCCCACTAAGTCACGAAGTCTATTTTGTATTCTGTCAAGGCAGGATATGCTGTTTTTAGCAGCTCCTGCCCAGATATGGCAGCAGTATTCCATCCTTGGACGTACTTGGCTTTTATGTAGATAGAGAATTGCATCAGAAGTGAGATATCTTCTGGAGCGGTAGAAGGATCCCACCATCTTTCCAGCGACCTTGGCAACAGACTTGATGTGCGTGTTTCATTTCAGATCAGGTGTGAAGGTCAGGACCATAAGCTTGTCAAAACATGGGGATTCTCCCAGAAGAGAGCCATCCATTTCAATTGATGCCAGATGGCGATCAGAGCGTTGATGATGTAAAGATACGTGTTTTGTTTTAGATGCATTAAACGTAATCAGTCACGTCTTCCCCCCACTGAACCACTTGTTCGAGATCAGAGGATAGAGAATCAGAGAGAACTTTCTCATTTACGGCCTTTAATGTGTTGCTGTAGATGGTCGTGTCATCAGCATAGATGCCAACGAATGATTTAAGTGTGTGTTTGGGGAGATCATTGATGCAGATCAGGAAGAGAGTTGGGCCCCGGTTGGACCGTTGAGGGACTCCAGCGCTAATACTGCAGGCCTCTGATTTTTGTCCATCTACCACTACTCGTATGAGCCTATCAGAGAGAGAAGATTTTATGATAGAGAGAATATTTCCAGTTATATCGTAGCTGGAAATCTTGTGAAGTAGGCCTTTATGCCGTACTTTGTCGAAGGCCTTTGATATGCCAAGAGAAATTGCCCTGGAAAGGATGGCTTTGTCAAGAGATTCGCTATTCCTATGAGATATAACAGTTCGTACATCTGCGGTAGATCTTGCAGAACGGAAACATATGTCGTTTCACTAAGAACTTTATGTCTGCTGAGGTGGTTGACTATATCTCTATTTAATATAGATTTCAGCAACTTACTCATGACACACAGTAGATATATTGGTCTGTTCTGAAAGGGAGATGCCTTATCACTTGAATTCTTAAATACAAGGCATACTGATGAGGTTTTCCAAGGTGTTGAAAATCACTTCTCCTTAAGGCAACGTTGAAACAGTTTCGTAAGTATGGGAGCAATATCTGGTTGAAGCTTCTTTAACACTATAATTGGGATGGCGTCAGGACCATTGGCTTTACTGGAATCAAGGTTCTTGATAATCTTAGTGGCCTCATACACAGATATTTGTATGTTACCTAGCGTGTTCTGTATTATAGGAGGAAATATGGGGAGTTGCTGGCCTTCGTCGCATAGGGTAGAATTAGCTGCAAAGTTTTTGGCAAATAGTTTGGCTTTGTCTGATGCTCAGGAGATGACCTCTGGTCCGTTGATAATGGTTGGGATAGAACGCACACTTCTGTTCAGGATCCTATTTCTTATTTGCCAAGCTTCTAGGTCTAATCTTTCCTATTGATCTGAAATGGAACACGTAGATCAAACCAGTGTACAAGGCTGTTGGAAAAATTGTGGGATTATTCTATCGCTCCAGTATACATCTGACTGCTGATAGAATTTTATCCCAGTATGAAAGCTACGTACGTCCAAGTATAGAGCACTGTTTCCATATCTGAGCAGGAACTCTTAGAAGAAGGTTTTCCTACCTAAAAAAATTTCAACGTAGACACCGTAGCTTAGTAAGCGATACCCTTTTCTATTCTCTGCAATCTCTTTCCAACAGAAGAAGAGACGTTGCGAGCCTGTCTCCGCATTCTCCTTATTTTCATGGCAAGTGCTCGTCTGAGATCCTGTCTATGTACTCCCCAGTGGCCTTACCTGCAGGGAAAATACTCGTATAGCTGAAAACATTATCAATAATCTCCCTAACGCTTTATCTGTACAAAACCTTAATGTAGATGCAATAAGCAAAGCTGTTTTCTAAGAAATGCACGCCTGTAGAACGCTCTTCTGTTTTCGTGCTTCCAAACTGACTACAATATGGGTGTCGTCGAGTCCACTTTGAACGAGTTCTAGATGAGTTATCCACATAAGCAATCTAATTTACCCACATCCTACTACTAAGAATAACTACGACATATTTCTATTTAATAGTGTACATTCATTAACGCTTATCCGCGATAGTCATTCGGGCTTTTATTGGTGGTGGTTCCTTTGAAAATAAATGACAACGATCGGACTTAAGTTTGTATCTAGAAACAAGAACCTTTCTTGTCAAAATACTTTGGAAACATTATAATGAAAATGTAACTTTCACGATAGCTCCGTTTATATATATATATATATATATATATATATATATATATATATATATATATATATATATATATAATGAAAATTACAATTGAATTTACCAAAATGATCCAAGATGGTAAAATTAAAGTAAAATATAAATATTAAAAAATTAATATTTATAAAATTATCTCAGCCAGATATAAAAGCTCGATAAAACCAAATAGGAAATAGAGCTTATAATATGAGCAAACAGTTAATAAAATATGTTAAAAAAACCCTTGGAAATGAGTTAAAAAAATTTTAATCCGAAGAGTAAACACTAGATAAATGGATAGTCCTTAATCCGCGGAATCCCGTAATTGGAAGAAGATGGTCCATAAGAATCCAAAGGCAGAAATCCATGGAATAATTCACAAAAATGTGTACAAGGAAAAAAATAATATTAATAAAAGAAAAATAAGATGTGCTTTTCACTCTACTTCCGAGACATAACTATAAATAAAAAAGATCTGGGAAGAGGTGGTTTGATATTCTTTCAGACCTCGAGCTTTTAATAAAGTACATACATATATCGGCGCTACTTCAACATTAATTAAGAAAAGAATATCAAACTACATTTCTTCTTTTAACAACCATAATTCTAATAATAACCAAGGAACTTCTCTAACCACTTTAATGAAAAAACTTAACTCTAACAATACTCCCTTTTCAATCAAATGGACTATTATAAAAAAGTTAAGTCTTATACTCTAGGCTCTAAGCCATGTCGCCTCTACACAACCGAAGCTATAACTATAATTACTTTCCCTCAAAGTAACAATATAATAAATTCTAAAAATGATTTGATCTCTTTCTGTAAACATAAGTCCACATTTAATTATGCCAATGTTGAAATTACATAGTTATTACTTTTACCCTTTATATAGATATTTAATATTTTTTCTTTAACTTTATCGTTTTTCGAAATACTTCTTAATACTTTATAATTTAATAATCCTTTATTTTAATTCTTTATCTCTTCTTTGCATGGCCGGTTTTTTATCTGCCTTTTCTGTTTTATTCTTTAAACTTTCCTATCTATCTAATATATCAATCTACCCACACTTTCATATCTTGTGTGTATATTTACTGAACTTTTACTATAAAAAAAATCTTACTTTTTTATTTCTTGAAATTGCAGATACCAGCTATATTCTCCCCTTAAATAATTTTTTTAATTTTTTATTTTAATTCTTATTTTATTTTATTTTATATTATATATTATATATTATATTTTATTTATTTATTTATTCTTTATTTTCTATTTATTTATTATATATTTATTTATTCAATTTTATTTTCCTTTTTTATTTTCCTTTTATTGTCATTTAACAGCCCTTGCTGATATTTTTTTAAGTGATGACCTGTACATTTCAGTTGACCTATATTATTTTGCCCTATATATATTTTCGCGCCTTTAATATTTCCTGTCTTGGTCATTGTGACTTTTGTTTCCCTTTATTTTATATTTAACTTTATCATTTTTTCTCTCTCTCCTTTCTCTTTCCAGATCTTTTTTTATTTATGGTTATGTCTCGGAAGTAGAGTGAAAAGCACATGTTTCTTTATTAATATTATTTTTTCCTTGTACACATTTTTGTGAATTAATCAATGGATTTCTGCCTTTGGATTTTTATGGACAATCTTCTTCAAATTACGGGATTTCCTTGGATTTTACTTGTACAAATGGAAATTCTTTTAACTTTCTTTAAGTTTTATATTTGGATTTTACCGTCACTTATTTTTTATCTTCCACCAGACAATCCATTCATGTGTAATCACCTTTTTCTTTACCATATTCCCTCTGCTTAACTTATTTTGTTTTCAAGTAAGATCTTTGACTTACTTGTTGTTTCATCAAATACTTCTGTATGCAAAATCCGATCCTGAATTTTGCTAATTCCTACCCTCTGATGAGAAGGGGAGTATTTCTTCGAAACTCCGCGGATTAAGGACTATCCATTTATCTAGTGTTTCCTATTCAGATTAAATATGTTTTTTAACTCATTTCAAAGGGTGCTTTAACATATTTTATTAACTGTTTGCTCATATATATACATACATATATATTTATATTTATATATATATATATATATATATATTTATATAAATATTTATGTAAATACAGTCATATATTGGTAAGATGTGCAAATCGCTTCAATCATATTAGAAATCATCAGGTTAGAAAAATTAAAATGCAAAAAGAAAATGACCATTGCTGAAATTGAAATCATTTTTCCATTTTTGAATATCTTCCCGCCTGAAACACACATAGACACACGCACACACGAACAAACACACATACATATGCATGTATGTATATATGTATATATGTATGAATCTTTTCACAAATTTGAATTTGATATGTAAAGATATTATGTATTAAATTAAATAAACACACAAAAAAGAAATACTTACAAACGACAAATAGCCATATTAAAAAAACGAGGAATAGAATAGATAAATGAATAGAGCTTATCCAAATGTAAATAGAGCAAGAATTTGCCACTCGAATAGAAAAACAATCATTAAGTTTTTTTAATAGAGAAGCACAGCTGACAAAATTATAATATTACTTCCGATCTAATCCAACACAATGGCAACCGACTAGTGTAAAATGAAACCAATACTGCCCTCGCTGTGATAGCCTAATCAGGTAGAATACTACTTTCTTCCTCTTCTTCACCCCTCATCAACTCTCTTTATTTATATACGATCCTCTAAAAACTTCCACATTTATGCATTAAATATTCCCCTTTTTTTTCAAAGTATAATCTCCACCATATAAAAAAACGAATTGTAGTATGATTCTCGTTTTTATAAGTTCCGTTATTTGGTCTGACGAGG
Source organism: Euprymna scolopes (assembly GCF_053919585.1). Lineage (NCBI taxonomy): Eukaryota > Metazoa > Mollusca > Cephalopoda > Sepiida > Sepiolidae > Euprymna > Euprymna scolopes. The sequence goes on along the minus strand of NC_136519.1, from coordinate 42,787,594 downwards.
TTAGTATCTTTCATAATGTCCCCAGAGAATCATGTATGCACTTGTGTAGTATTGAGAATCCCCGCTTAAATGATATATATGCAGTTTTTTTTTAAATAGAAGTTATATAAACATTGTCGGTTTCCCATCAGCGATTTGGCAGAGTAAAATCAGATTAGGTTTGTCAGGTATAAAACCTAGATAGAATGCACCGTAAATTAGGGGGGGGGGCATGCACCGGAAATAGGGGGTAACACGGGAATTGTGGTCGTAGGCTTCCGGTTGACGACCACATGGGGGTAGGCAGCAGAGGAATGCAGATAGGAGATTTCTTGTCTCTACACAGGGTAGTAGATGATAGGCTTGAAGGTTGAATTGAAGGTTCAAATCCATCCTGTTGTCTTCGTTGCATTTTACTGCAGTGACCACTTCCCAATGAGATGGCAGCCAAACGACCAAGAAGATATCATCCGCTGGCCAAGGCAAGCAGGTATGTACGCATGATGTTATTTGCCCATACACGTCTCGGTGACTTTCAAGGAAAGAAATAAAAGCATACACACACCCATATAAGTAAGACCATTAAAAGTAAACTTAACAGTAAAAGAATCGAACAGAACACAAACGAGCAAAAGTGGCGATTAGTAAAGTGAACAAATAAATAAATAATAAATAAGCACGCATATCACATTTATGTATCCAATGGTATTTCTATAATACACATACTATATAGCAGTTCTGTCATCGATTCAACACTATTTCATTATTACGCGGTTTCATTTAATTCACATCTAGGTAACCAGTTTATATGCAATTACATACACACACACACATATACATGTGTGTGTGTATAGGTGTGGTATTTTATTTTAAATTCTAAGCTATTGTGCAGAATTAAACACTATGCATATAAAGAATGCAATCTTACAGTGAAACGAAACATATCACTTAATAAGAATCCATAAAAATGAATTAATAATTAATTAACGTTCGTTTTCATATAAATATGCTATCTTGTCAATCTTTATGTAGTCGTTCGGATATCTGTTACTGCGTATATTAAAACATTCGGTAAAATTATAAAATAGAAAAAGTGGGCTTTGTAATATCAATGATAGAGCAAACAATAAAACAGTAATTTAAGCATATAGATTTCGAGTTGTTACATTGGAATTGTTCTAGATGTAATAAAAGTATTTCAAAGTGTGAAGAATATTCCTTAATAAAAGTAATATGTCCTAATTTCTTTTCTAGCGGTGCCATATTTGAACTATTAAAAATGTTATTACAGACAATGCACTTTTTGGTTAAAAAGAAAAAAAAATTGCGGAAATAGTTTCAATGCATTTTCTAGTGGATAAATGTTGCTGACAATAAAAATGGTGTTAGTAGAGAAATGTACAGTTTTATCGTATATAGACATCTTTACTGTGTAAAACAACTTTCAATTAAGGAAAACAAAAAAAATTGCTTGTCATGCTTTTTTATCGAGGAACATTTATTATCTATGCATAAGGACTTGGCATGAGAACTATAACGAAGTCTTGTGTAGAAATATAAAAAACGATAATTAAAATGATTTTTAATGTTTAAAAATGTCAGTAAAAGGTGCATTAGTAAAAAAAAAAAATTCACACGCATACTCTTACATACAAACATATACAAATGTACATACATTAGTAACAGAGTGTGGACATGCCGCTGTATGAAAATGACCGAGCCGTGGACGAAACCGCCTCCCTCGAGAAAAAAGGAAAGCCAATTTTTAATAAATAAAACAAACGTAAACCCTTCGGGTTAGAGAAGATAGAAATAGACGTAGTACGCATATTGTATTAGAGTGACAGAAAGAGACTTGTCCAACACATAACCGTGATAAGGCAGAATATCATATGTTCGACACAGCAGAGTCTTCTAAAACATATCAAAGTACGAGTAGACATTTGAAGAAGAGGCGAGGCCTAATTCTGACAAAAATACACGTAAATGAATGTATGTTGTTTTAGTAGAGAATGTGAGTCGAATCATTCTCTTGTATTTAATTTCTTGCGACAAAAACTACATGTAAACGTGTACCACGTTATACATATAAATACACACCCATAATGTGAAAATATATTTAGGGTCAATACATTAAAGCTTTAAAGGTGTATTTACTTATTAATATATAAGTAATATAACTAAGTCTTTTTTTAATGTCAGTTGAATATGGCCATATTCGATAAAACGAAGTGGTCATTGAAGGAAGATACGAATTTATGGTGCTATTAACACATTTAATAGGATCATATTGTTTTTCATTAAATCGCAGGCACGCACTAACTTACTCCTCATATATTACTATCATCATGCGGATTTTGCTTTTTCGCAACGTCATCAATTTCTGTAGTTGTTTCAGTAAGTACAAATAAAATAATGTTGATTATTTCATGATAAAATACTTTTAGAGAGAAACGACAATGAGTGAGTTTTAAAACACTAACTCATCAATAAATCTAGCCGAGTGGGGGGAGACAAATATCTTTTAAAACAGCCGTGATGATCGTCTAGAATACTGGCAATCCATTAATTTATTTACTTAAACACGTTTGAGTGATGACTACGAATACAGCAACTAATATAATATTTACATTAGTTTTGGTCACACAACTGTTCCTCTCAATGCTGACTCTCATATGCGCCTTTTTTCTGTTATACTTAAACCTATTAAATTGCTTGTTATTTTTCTTATTATTAAAGAATTAACGTATCGTCATATAATTTGATATTATATATAACAATGGCATTCCTTAAACCGTTCAAACAATGATGCGCAACAGAGGTAAGCGTATATTTGAGGTACATGTTCGGGTTATTATGCTTATCTTTATAGTTATATTTCACGACATTTCGACCAACTATTCACATATTGCTCTTCATAAGGTCGTTAACCACCTGAGGAAGGCCAGGAGAATAGTTGGCCGAAATGTCCTGAACAATAAATATAAAACTCAGGAAAATAGCCCGAAAATAAATAAATAAAATATACAAAATACTCATCTCTAAGAATTTAAAAAATTAAATGATACAGGTAAATGTTTAAAAACTTGGTAAGTGAAACAATGGAATTATTGTAAATTATCAGTAAAACTCCCACTTACATACTCTATCATTTCCTTTACGTATAATAAAAGAAGAAAAAATATTACTTATTCCAATTAGTCATACTAGGCAGAGAGGAAAAAGGAAGTAATCGAGGAAATTAATATGTTCCTGTCTTTGTTAACCATAAACTCTCCAGCAAATGATGTACTGTCATGTTAGTGTAATTAAAGTGTATATGTTGTAAGAATTTAAGTTCCCCTATTTTAAATATTTTTTATTAAATTGGGGACAGAATTAAAAAAAAATTATCCTATAAATGTTAAAATGGCTTTCTGAATAGTGAGTTTATTTTCCACCTAGGTTGGAAATACGATGCACCTTATTTCAAAGGTCATTCTGAACATATAGGCGGGGAGAACTGTACATTTTCAAACATTTTTAAAAAAACAGTAAACACCACAGGCATAAAGTATTGAATATCAATTATTGAATCGGATCAGACAGCATTTGTTGCGCACATTGAATCAGAAATTATTCTGGTTAGACGCATGTTATTTATTTATAGCAAATACCTGAAACCTTTTCCACTGCTATAAGGATAATAGAAGTGATAAATTATTTATTGGATTCTCCAACAAGTCATAGACTGACATTATTTGTCGAGAGGATATTTAATTTATTTTTAGTTCTCATTTGATATGTGTATTTTAAAGTCAGTTTTCTGAAAAACACTTAATATGTATGACAGTAAAATATGTTTTGCTTTCGCAATGTTTATTGTTTATGTTTGTAGACAAGTTTTTAATCGTTGTCTAGGATAGTCTATCACGATCTAATACACATTCAGAAATTTGTAAACTCAGTTGAATCAAATTAATAACAATAAGTATTAGTAGCAGGCAAGTGTAATACAAGTTATTTTGACAGATTACTTGTGTATGTACAAATTACATTATTGTATTTTCAATTGATTGTAATTTTATTTATGTGTCCATTTTATTTCCTGTAGAATTACCATAGATTATGGTTTTCTTGTGTTTAACATATATTTAAGTTGATTAACATTTGCATTTAACATATACATTGTGTTAACATTTGAGCACTTTCTTTTATTTAATGTGGACCCACCTATAAAAATACGCATTAATTACTCCTTTTCACACTATTGCATTCGTCATCTCTCTCATCAGAATTGTCTTCTTCTGAATAATAACTTTAAGAATGTACATTATTTAACAAGAGCCAGAAGGTAAACACTTTCTTATGAATATGAAGGTTTCTGCTGCCGCATGAAATACATTGCGATCTGTAAAAGCCTGATTATCCCTATTCCGAATGGTCGAAGTAGTATCTAATCAATAAATGTTTTGTTATGAACTGAAATAATCCGCTGTGAGTGGTTCAACATCCGACGTGGAGTTTGCTATAGAGACGCGGGGTTTTCTTATGTGTGTAGCCTGCACCAGAAATGGCACAATGCGTTACATTGTATTCGTCTCTCGAGATCTCGATTCGTTGTTCTCCGGATGAATATTCATTAATTATCCAACAAATCATCCCTTACAACCTGTATCAATATGTTGGAAGTGAATCAGGCATTCGAGCTGAGAATGACACGAACCAACCTTATCAGGTGAGTGAAGATGAGAGCGAACAGGAGAAACAATAGAAGTAGTGGTCGAATGTTGAAAGAGATGAATAGAAGAAAAGAGAAAAAAATAAGAACACGACCACATACCATGGGGTCAACAAGAATATCATTAATTAATAGAATATGAATATAAAAAGAAGGGAAACCCGAAGAAAACATTAACAGAATGAGAAGACGAATAGAACCGAAGAATAATATGAACACATAGGAAGCGACGTTGAACAATAAGAAGAAACCCTGTAAAGAAAATAGAAATAATAGATAAGTAGCAAAAAAAAAAGCTGGTGTATGAAAATTATAATAGAATCCAAAAAGTATAAAATATTACATTGGTGCAAAAATTATGTCGTTTTTTGGCATAAAGTTTGAACATCAAAAAACGACATTATTTTTGCTTAAAAATTATTAAGAAAATATATTATAGCATAGAAAATAAGAAGAATATATAGTGAAGAGAAATGACAGTAGAAAGAAAGAAAAAGAAATTGTAGTATACTACCAGAAAAAAGTAGGAAACAAATAGAATCAGCAGTAGGTATAGTAGCATTAGTAACAGTATGAGTAGAGAAAGTAACAAAAGATTGAAAAAGAACAAGTAAAGAGAAAACAAACGAAGAAGTGTAAGAAATAAAATGTCCATGAGGAATCCGGGGAAAACAACAACGAGAAAAATAGGTTGATATATTATTCTGATCCAGCAAAATGCTCTGCACAGAATTAAATGCAACATGTCTTCCAATATGAAGATCACACAGACCTTATTTGAATTTGCAAAACACGAAAAAGTTAGATAAGTTTGGTCATTTAAATAAAAAAGGATTTTGTATTCGGTTGATTAATCTATACTGTCGATTTTTTTTTCATTATACTTATTGGGATGATTGTTAAAGGTTTGCATATGGCTGATTTAGTTTTGAAACACTGTTTTCGATGCATTGATTCGGACGCTTGTTCAAGTTCATTAAGAGCGTCGTATTTTCTTATTTTTTATACTCTATAGAAACTAGATTTTAATAATCTAAAACTAGAAATAAACAACGTTAAAAAAACGAGATGGCTGCTTAAAATTCTTGCAGTAAATATTCAATATATCCTATATTAAATTTCTGATGAATCGTCGATGTCGTAAACCAATGTGCAACCCTATACTTAAACCGGAAATAGTATACCCTAGACTGAAATCGATTAAGCAGTTTCCGGGTACATTAAATCATTATTAACTTATAGTCTTGCAACGACTGATTTTAGTCTGTACCTGCATACTTTATGTTCCTTATAAAAATATCGGTAAAACATCTTAGACGAACATTAAATAACGTCTACGGATTGAGTCACCCACTGGACAATTAAACGGCTGTTGTTTTACTCCTTAAGGAGTTTTTACTTTTCTTATAATTTGTTAGTTTTATTTAATAATTAAGCTCACTGAGAGTTCACCATCGCTAGTTTTATAAGAACGGTGTATATAAACAGTTTTATAGCAATTATATTGTAACCAATATTGCTACTATTTTTTCGAGGATATATATTCAGATTTCGAGACTCCTTCCGATGCAACAAAGAGAAGAATCGATAAAGAACGTTGCTTCTGTACCTAGTTAAGTGGAGTAATTAAAATGAACCACAGTACATTTTTATCACGTCTAATTAATTTGTATATGTATCTGCGGCGTCACAACCAGTACATATATCTTTTCAATTTTACTATTTTTTAGACTTCTGTTATGATTTTACAAGACTAAATAATAAAAAAGAATAGAATGTACTAAACAAGAACTTGTATGGCAAGAAAATGCATAAGACATAGGTTGATAGGAGTCTCCTTCTAACTTATTTACTTAGTTCTGGTGAATTGTCATAAAAACTTGGTTTTCTTAGTCTATAAAAGTTTACCTCATAAAGGAATAACGTAGACCACAACAATATGACCAGATTCTTTCTGTGCTTACATAAACATCGCTAATATTGTTAAATAGCTGCACTTACATTTACAATAAATGTCTTCTAACGCATGAATTGGCCTTTGTGTGTGTGTCTGATCGCGTGTGAGTTCGTTATCTATGAACTTGAATACGGCTGAGCCTATTTTAATGAAATTTCATACAAATAAAAATTATGTAGCTAGCCGTGCCCTTATAAAGGTTTTGTATCGAAATGTTTTTTAATATGCATCGATAATCGATAATCAAAATAAGTGCATTTGAGAAGTGTGATTACCATAAAAGCTGAAATCCCTCTTATACAACACCAGGTGTATTCTTATTGATGCGACAAGGGCGTATTCGAAATGGATGTCGTTTATGGCACAATTTTACCGTGATACTTGACCTTTGTATTGTACACATTACTTTACTCTATTATAAAAATAATTTAATAAAATCAACACAAGTTTTCCCTACAGTGCAATGTATACCATAATATACTGCGGGTAAAATAACTGAGGTAAGGATTGAAAAATGGTTAATTTCACCGATTTCGATGAAAATAAAATATTAGTAAAAACAAAATAAGACGTGCAAAACATTTGAAATAAATATAAACCAGATTAATAGTAAAACGAAATGTTATATCACATTAAATAGACAATTATCACAAGCACGGCTAATGCTGTGTCTGTTTGGATTTTTAAAAGTAATCAGAGAGTTTAAACCTATTTAGCTGAGAAGTTAGTTTACTATAAAATTTTGTTTTTGTGTGCATTTCAGGGGAGCAAAATTCTTTTTCTCTCATACGAGAAAAATCATACACAAAAGTATATGTGTGAAATAGTATTTCTCTAGACTACAATAAAATGTATATTCTTTTGAGCGGATCTTTTGAAACGCCGTTATTACTACTTATTCTGTATATTAGCTATCGGTCAACAATAGAGGCACACACCAATGTACAGTTTTCTCATAAATATAAGCAAATAAATTCAAATTGTAAACGCCCCTATATTTTTAAATTGTAAAATAAACTCACTTAATAAATCTCAAAGAACAACAGGTGAATCATAGAATTTATTGCAAAATCTAACTACTAATGAACTCTCAGACATCGAAATTATAGCTTTTTTGACCTAAGTTCACAAATGGCATGCATTCGAATATTACCAGAAACACGATTTTAAATACTTAATAACATGAAGCCGCATATATAAGATAAAGGTTCATACAGGGAGTTATTTCAGTCTCAGCTACTCAGCCTATTCCAATGAGAAGGTAATGCTTAGCGAATAAGAAGAACATCATCATACCTGCAGCTGAGAAAAATGATTGTATAATAGCCATGTAATTATCGCAGGCTAAAACAAAATATCCACACTATTAGCCAACAAAATAATACAATAACGTTGATTTGAAAGCCGTGAACAAAAGCATTTAAGACTTTAATATGTCGTTTGAATGCTTATATAAACAACAAAATATGTAATCATGTACGGAATATACCCCTGATATTAATACATTAGTTGACTTTCCAAACACCCCAAGAATTGATATTTCTATGTACTCTATAATATCTGCCATATCTAGCACTACACTTAATAGCGCACGAGTTACATCCACGATCCTTACTCTACTAATAAGAACGATCAGCAAACTCAACTATAGAGAACTCTGTAGTTGACTTAACAAAATAAAACTTAAACATTAATGAAAAAAAGAAAAATATACACATTTTAGGTGGAACATCATTGTACACTAATATATGTCCTCATTAAGAAATATTTTAATTAACTCCATGCATATTTAAAACGTGAGAATTTACTTACTTACATTTTCTTCCAGACAGATTAATAGAAATTAAAAGGTTCCTAATTAACATGATTTTGTTCAATTCAATAATAATTTCTACAGGCATCATGTTGGTCATCCTATGGGAAAACGTTTTTCAAGAGTATTAGCATGTCTATTTTTTTAGAATTCCTAGAATTTTGACCTTTCAAGTGTAGATTACACACAAATAAGTATACTTTAGGTATATTGAGACCAGTTTAATTTTTAATTCCTTAGAACATGCACATAGAGAATATCAAATTACACTCAGTTGAACCCTCCTAAAAGTTTGCCTATGAAATTGAAAACAGTCTCTTATAACTTTTTCTATATATATCTATTCTAGCATCCAACAATAAACTATTTTTCGAAGCTCACTGCAAACCTACATGCAAAAATTATTGCGTACATTACTACTTAAACCAAAAAAAAAACCCAGATAAATGCAATCATAGTAGTTGGTGCCTTCTAGCATGATTTCTTCAATTGTGGTCCATAATATATTGCTGAAGAATAAAACACCTTACATAACCTTGGAATACATTGCCATGACACACTGTTTTTCTTAACAAATCTAAAGAAAAATATCAAACAAATATTTTCCAGAATAAAGAAGCAATAACCACACACACACATACATTCATATATATATATATCTATATATATATATATATATATATATATATATATTTATATAATATATATAATATTTGTAGTCATCGACATACAGTCTTGTTTCGTTGTACCACAACACATCAGTGCCGCCAGACTAGCACCTCTCCCAAGCCGAGGATTGAACCTAGAATCATTGCATTCACAATCAGCAGTATACCAATCGACTCATGGGAGCGGCGCCCGGAAATAATTTTTCCAAATATCTATTAAAACAAAGATCCGTCCACCACTTGTGCAGTGCTCTAACCGCTTTGTTTTTAAACAAAGAGCGACTGTAGCATTTTTCAGCCAATTAAGTAGCGGGTGAGATTACTTACGACAGTGTTTTACGCAAAGAGTAGACCTTAAAATATTTGTAGTCATCGACATACAGTCATGTTTCGTTGTATCATAACTCGTCAGTGCCGCTAGACTAGCGTTTCTCCCAAGCAGAGTATTGAACTTGGAACCATCCCGTTTACAATCAGCAGTTCTACAGATATATATATATATATATATATATATATATATATATATATATATATATGTGTATATATATATATATATATATATATATATATATATATATATATATTGCAGCTATCTAAACAGAGTGGGAAATCCTCTAATGCACCATCCATCACACACTATAAAACCAACATTTAAACACATTCCAAAACAAACCCATTTCCAAGACAGCCATATATATTTCGACATGCCATAATAGCATCATATATATGTTGACGAAACTTTACATAAATAACAGAAAAATCTCATGTAACATAAATGTAATATAACAAATAGCAATTTCCTGAATGCATTATTCCCTTATTCATTGCTGCCAAACAAACAAAACAAATAAAACAAAAATCAACAAAACAAAAATCCTTAAATATACTTCAAGTAAATTTCGATGAAGACTTCGTTAAAACTCTCACAATCCCCTCCAGACTTTAACAGCGTGAACTATGTTCAAATTTATCGCCTTTTAAGTATTTTCATATTGAAAGAACACACTTTAATAGTAACCAAAACTTATCTCACTTATACCATAAAATATTATTTATAATAATTAATGTATGTAATTGGACAATTAGAAAACAAAGATAAACTCATTGCGTTCACATTACACATCCTCATTTGAATTATAACGGCTAAAAATTATTACATAAAACCAAACCTAACGTGTATCATATTTTTTTTTACAATAATAAACCAGCTATATGAGATTAAATGAAAAATCTCATTCATTCGACAACGCTAAAAACTTTTGAAATGTCAACGACATTTTTTTCAGAAAAAAGACAAATGCATGCTTTTAACAACAAGAATATTTCAAAATATTGTACTTGCATTTTATTTTCTCATATTTAGTTATTCCGTGGAAGTGTTGAAATGAAGACGACACGATGTGGTATATATAATTTGGGGTTTTACCTTTTTATCTTCCATTTAAGAAAATATTATTTACTTCATTCTCATTACACACGCAGACACATATCACGCATACACACACACACACATATGTATATATATATATATATATATATATATATATATATATATATATATATATATATATATATATATATACATAGATAGATAGATAGATATCATTATCCACATGCAGTACTGTTTCGCTGGTTAACAGCTAATCAGTGCGGCTAGACAGACAACTATCTCAAGCCAGGATCGAAACCCACCAGCTTTTACGAGAATCAAGCCTCCTAACCATTACGCTAATCATCAGCTGCTGTGTGAGTCGTGAATTAACGATGTTTTGACATCGTCCGAAATACCTAAGCTCGATTTGTTTACACAAAGAGCATTGCTTTATACGCTAATAGTAATTCGTGTATGACTTTTCAATATGCTCAACTCAAGATAAGGAGCATTATAGCTATCTACGTACAGTTCTGTTTCGCTGGTTCACAGCTCATTAATGCGGCTAGACAGGCAACTACCTCAAGCCAGGATCGAAACCCGACCGCTTGTACGACTTTTAGCTATGTTTCATTTTTACAAATCATAAAGACGCAAGAACTGCACTAAACAGACGTTGACGAGCGTATTTAATAGAATGATTTGAACTCGGTACACAAATTTATAGAAATATTACATCGGTCTGTCATTGTTGTGACTTAACAACTGAAGTAACTATTGGTCTAAGACTAGTAGGTATAATTGCTCATTGTGTCTTTTGTTCTTATGTACGTAAATATCTGTTTCAAGTATATTTCGGTAATGTTTGGGGTTTTTTTTCTGTCAACACTGTGTTACACTCATATGCGCACATACCATCTCCAGGCTTAATCTTTGCAAATGCAGTTATAGTTATCACACGCCGACACTCTCATTCATACATTCTCTGACGAAGGGTGTTATTTCGTATATTATAAATAATTTAAGGATACATGAACCGGACCCATGATCAGAGATAAAAAAGAAAAAAAAGAAACCGTGTAAATTACGCAGCTCAGATAGTTTATACATTATCCAACTTTCTCTATATACATGACTTATTTGATGTGATAAACAAATAAACACACATATATGTTACTAGCTGTTTCCAATATGTTGCGGGTGAATGGGTCGATCAATTATAGCCTGTTTGATTCCCACGACTCGTACATGGTGTTAGCCTCCTCTGCTGAATCGATCCTCGTCTTCAATGGTGCCAAGCTAATCAGGTCTTCTTTATCATTTATTCTTGTTGGCTTTTTGGTCGAATCTCTGATGGCGTTTCGCCCACACTGGCTTCTCAACAAAATTCCCATCGTCTGCGATATCAATTTATACTTCGATTAAAGCGCTGTTGCTTTTTCCTCCTTTTGAAATGCATCCTTATGTTTCCCGGAGATGCTTCGTCTGTATGTCGGGCGGTTACAATTCAAATTTAACATCGTTTCTGCAAGTGATATCGATATAAAACACAATATAATAAAATAATGATTATGATTGAAATTGTAATCAGATTTATACATCAATCACGTCGATACACGTTGAATTTTAATCAAGACTATGATTGCTTAATAATTCACGGTTCAGATCGAATACAATTATAAAAAATTTGATTTTGTTTTAGTGCGATAAATAAGAAAATTATTAAAAAAAAACACACTTGCAGAGTTATGTAAAAATCGAATTATCATTAAGCAACATGTCTGGAAACTTTTTGATAAAAGTTACCGGATGTTTTGCATTTTTTTTTTTATAACCACTTATTTGGGTTAAGATGGAAGCTGTAATAATACGGAGCGGCAAGGAGTAACTTGAATATGTTTTAACCTTTATATATCATCGTGTGATAGTATTTTACAAAATTCTAACATAATACAAGAAAAATATTTTATTTTTCTGAAATAAAATAGGAAAAGAACAAGGAAGAATCTTCTCATAAAAAATAACGTAACTAGTCTACATTTTTAAAGCTAAAAATGGAAACTCTTTTAAGATCGTATTTTACCTAAATAAATGATTTTTTCCACTTTTTTGGAAAAAAAAATTACCGATACTTTTTTGTCTAATTCTTGAATCTATTATCCTACCAGGAAACTATAGAGAAACTATTAAACTTTAAAATGGCTCAGTTGTCCTTGCATGAATTTTTGATGAATATGCACGTAAAATAAATTGCAAGTTCCAAATAACACATTTATTATTCTCGGTTTTTCGTATCATTTCCGTTTAAAGACAGGAAAATGAAAGAGGGCAGGTGAAATTGCATTGCGATTAGTGTATCGACGCAGTGTACATAGGCACATTTAATTAGCATCCGTTTTTGCTCCATATATATGTGCTATATATGAGTATGCACCTATTTTCCCTGTCTCTATCTCAAATTTGAGTTTTAGTATTTGTTTATTCATATGTAAATTGCAACGATATTTAATACCTAATATATGATGGGTGTTTCAGATGTAATGCTTCCTATTTTTTGGTTGGCATAGAAAGGGGCTTGCAAATATGTTACTTTACGATGAGTGAGCTTAGGCTATCATGATACGAAACTATTATTCCCGGTTTGCAGACGTATACCGGATGTAATTCTATACAAACAACGAACGAACGTCAGAGGCAAATGTGCGTCATTGAATTCCTGGGAAAATGCATTGGTAATGCCGATGACTTAAAAATAACACCGTACAAATGAAATAAGACAGAGAACAATGGTAAGATAATAAATCAAACATAGAAATAGAAAAATCTACACGGACTAATCATGAGAATGACAACACAAAAAACTCAGGAAAACATATGTAAATGACTGCGAAAAGGACACATGAACAGTAAACTGTGCAAGTAACCTTTCTACGACTGATGTTGAAGCAAACTGAAGTTAAAGACGTACTAACCCGTGTATAGTACCAGCATAAACTCTTATTACTTAACAGCATTTAATATCAAATAATGTACCTTTCTTTCACCTAGTACAAGTGACGTTTCTTTTTAATGTATTTTAGAAAGTGTGCACCTCCTTTATTGACAGAGAAATTGATAAAAGATCTGGTAATTTTTCGAGCAGTAGAATTATCCTCGTATTATACCAGCCAACCTGATGACGCGTCAGGATTGGCGTTAATTTTATACTCATAGAATTGTAGTATAATGGAGGAGCTAGGCAATCTAATAAGAGAATAAAATAAAAGAATAAAATGGAACATTAAAGAAAAAAAATATGAAGATAAAATAGTAAACGAATAAAAAAGGTATAGTATCTAAATCCCGAGAAAAATATTAACGGAGAAATTTAGTTCGATATGTAGAATACATCGGGCGGTAAAAAGCAAAATCAGGTCAATATAAGATAAAATAACACGTTGATTATGAAAAAAAAAGTACGAAACAACCTACACAAAACGGTGTAAACATGCTGCGTGTATTTCAATAATGACAACACAATGAAATAATACGTAAGTGAAGCTTCATATTGATATCAGAAAAAAAGAAAACTAAAACAATATGCCGCTCGTATTTCTATCGCAAAAGAAATATAAAATAAGACAATAAACCTAACCGCAAACATTTGAAAAAATTCTGGAAGATTTTTCCAGATTTTTATACACACACCTTCATGTGCGCATGATTATTGACTTTCATATGCCATTAGTTGGCAATTCGACGCTGCCAGGTCGTAACACACGCAAAAATACTTTAATTCATAAAGATTTCGTATTCATAAATATAGCGTAAATTCTCTACTGATTAATATACGTTTCCTACTACAGGTATTAATTTTTCAAAATGATAAAAAAGCATGACAGTTGCATCAGACGGAATCGTAACCGAACTATCCTGTACTATGAACGCAGTTCTCATTTAATGCGTCATCTTTAGTCGTCTCTGTTTCAGCTATCACCAGATAGAAAAAAAAAATGAAAAATATAGCCAGTTCGAGCTGAAAATGTAGATGCTTTTCAATATTCTCCTGCAGGAAGCACCAGTTGTTCTTTTCAATTTTGACGACTTAATAACTATTTCTACAGGCGAAAAACCGAATGGAAGGTGTTCGCGAGACACAAATATCTTAGATACTATATTCACATTTTTAGACTATAAAACTAGAAATTAGTTTGGTAAAAACATATTGCGCACACACACTGACATGTTCATTCATATATATATATATATATATATATATATATATATATATATATATATATATATATATATATATATATATATATATATATATATGTCTGACTGTTTTCTGTCTGTCTGCCTGTCTTTCTCGATATTTTCAAACTACCTCCGTCCCGAAATTAAAGATTCAGATCGGCGCTAGGTGCCAACACTTATAGAATTGTAAACGGTCCGTTTTTCAGAGGGGTTAGCCTGTTAAAATAGTTTTTAATTTGTCTTAAATTGACCAAAATTGAAAAATCGTGACACTGTTTTTACATTTATCTTAGCTAATTTTTAATTTTAAATTCATAATAAGTTCATATGCGTGTCACGCTGGTACATTGACAACGTAAACAATTTTTTAATAGTAAAGTTTTGCTATTATTTCGATAATAGCTGATGGCTCCCAAGTTCACATATACCTTTGAAATCACGAATCATGTACGGAATCTGGACGAATTAAAATATCATATTTAACCGCATTTTACGCTCTGGCAAAGCCAAGCGACACCAGCTAGTATATATATATATATATATATATATATATATATATATATATATATATATATATATATATATATATACATGTATGTGTGTGTGGCCAAATTGAATACTGAAAATGATCATATATTTGCTTCAATGTGGCGAAACAACGTAAAAATTGCCAAGCTTTTTGAAGATTATGATCTAATATATAAAAAGCCACATGCCTGTATTTCTTTCTGTATGTATATGTTATAACTCTTTCTTTCTCGGAATTTAAAGTTGAAGAGCATCGCTAGGGGTCTTAAATTATTGGCTTTTTAACGACTGTTCATTTATGGGTCTTAAGCCGATAAAAATAGTCTTTAAGGCGTCAAACATTAGTCAAAATTGAAAAAAACCGTTATACTTTTTAAATTCAGATTCATGTATTTTAATTTTTTTATTTGATATGGCTGTCAAGTTATTATAACTTTGAATGCTACAGTTTGTATTTCTGTTTCTATTTTAGGTGATGGTATCCAAATAGGTTTTTTTTAAAACTTTTTAAATCACGACTCTATAATCATATATATATATATATATATATATATATATATCTATATATATATATATAATTATATATATAATTATATATATATAATTTATGTACTAGAAAGTGTTTATCCTTAGTTCTACACAATGCTGCACAATATAAAACCGTGAATAAATAGACTAAAGCGGAATAGCTAAATCACAGTAATAATCTAATAAAAAAACATTAAATGACTAAGTAATTGAATAGTTTTCGTTTTTCTAAGTTATTCTAAAGAGAGTAACTTAATTACGTAACTCGCATATCAATGACTGAGTATATTACAATGTCCCTTTCGATATTTTAAAAATAAAATGCGTAGGTATTAACTTCAACTTCGGAGCTAGAAACCAACAAATTTATATGTATATAATTATTTTTTATAGTAAAACAACATGGAAAACACACAATAAACATTAACGTTACAGAGAACCGGGGCGTATTTTTAGTCTCCTAAAAAAAAAAACGAATGAATGAATCGAAATAGAGCAATATGAAAAATATGGTGTCTTTTTGAAATCGCTTGGTTTCTATTACAACTGTTTAATGTGGCACCTTTTATTTCACTGAAAATATATTTAATGCAACAAGGTTATTGAAAATGGGCGAGTATATTGTTTTAGACCTTCATTATTTTATAGCTCAATATTCTTGGCACTTTAATTAATTAAACCCATTACGTTGATGAGATTTTAGTCGATACGAATAAATACTACAATTTAGCCTATTGCTGTAATTTATTAGCGTTGTTTCTATACTATATGCAAACATGGGGAGTTTGTATGTCGGTGGTAAGTAAAGGAGAGACAACGCTCTATAATTAGTCCTACTTCGAAATTTTATCAAACAGCGTACGAAATATTAATGGATGCATGCATTAAAACGTGTATTAATGGATGCATGCATTAAAACGTGTACAAAATTGCACTTCACAGAATAAATGGAGATATTACATGGAACCCCAGAAACAGATCACATTAAAAGATTATTTAAATAGAAAAGCCGTTCTTAACAAAGAAGCTTTTTTTAAGTTTATTTTAAAGAGGCAATACATGAGAATGAGGACATAACTTACATGCTTACTAGAAGGAAACCATCACATACCTTAAGTTTCTGATTAAAAACGTTTGTCAGAGGCTTTAATATAAGTATCCACTTCATCGGAAGTACACCCTGACCAAATATTGAAAGACACGATGTGCTGTTTCCTCGAGCCCTACAGCAGGTTCCTAGATCAAGCAAAACACGCTTTGAAGCGATCGAAAAACATTGTCTTTATTTGTTGAAAATTCATACATCAAACATAGAAATGCCAAGAACAGCAGCTTTGAAAATGTTCATTTTACCGATGAGGAATTTTAAACATCTAGTTATCGGAAAATATTCTCTGCCCCGAAAAGTGCTGTTTTATGATATTCTGACCGTTTTTGGCCCATTTTAACCCCGTCTGAGGAACGCAACTAAAATTGTTATAAAAAACATCCGAGAATGTTACATTAGAGCAGTTGTAAACTCATGCCAAATTTCACGAAAATGTAATGAGTTGTTATTAGGTATTTTCGAATAGGACGTTCCAACGGAGAAACAGACAAGAGTGAATTCTAAGGTCCAATAACGACTTAGTCACTGAACCAATAATATATTTGTATGTGCCATGTATATACAAATTATATGAATACACACACGCAACACACGCACACGCACTCCATATTTTTACAAGCTTATTGGTTTGACCTTTACTCCTGATCTGAAATGGAACTCGTGCATCAAGTCTGTTACCAAGAACGATGGGAAAATGGTGGATCCTTCTACCGCTCCAGAAGATATCTCACTGCTGATGCAATTCTCTATCGGTATAAATCAAAGTACGTCCAAGGATGGAGTACTTCTTCCACATCGGGGCAGGAGCTGCTAAAAACAGCCTATCCTGCTTTGGCGGAGTACAAAATATACTTCGTAGGTTAGTGAGGAATACCCTTTTCTCTTTCTATCCGATAGATTATGCAATTATATTATATTTTTATATGGTATTGTGCATCGCACACTGTAAACTGAAAATTATTCAATACGAATAAAATAGAAAGATACGTTTTTAATAAATCTAAAAATGGTGTTTATTATAGGTGGACTCTCCGCTAAAGGTACACTCGCTTATAGTTCTTAGAATGATGACAAAAAAATGATTTCTCTGCCTGACACAATAAAGTTGAAGCTTTTTTCAGACATATTGAACACCTAACAGCATCTCAGGAAAATACCTGACTCTGTTTATGCATAAGATAGCAGGAAAATTATGCTGTTCGAGCTGAGATGGAAATCGTCCTTTCTAAGATTCAAACTCCTTGTTCAGCAAGATCTTGGCTGTTATTTTTTTTTACACAGAAATCAGCACTTATCAAGGTTTGGAGGCCACTCGAGGATAAGCGTTGATGTGATTGTGGCGTAGTAAACATAAGTAGTGGGAATTTTGTAAATTTGCTTACTTAGATGGAGGGTTAATCAATAACTTATTTAGGTGTAACATGGAGACAATCAGATTGTAGTCAGCTAAAAAGCAAGGAATCGGAAGAGAGTTCCACAAGTGTTCTAAGAAAAAAGCTCTGTTCATGGAATCTGCATTTAGGTTTACGCACAGAAAAAGAGTTTGGGAAATTGTTGATTGTGGTTTGGGCCAGACGAGTGTTTTTCGTGAACCGTCATCTATTTAGGAACAAGAATGAAGCGATCAGATACTGCTATGACCAGATATGAAATACAAAGAGCTAGGGCATACGAGACAAAGTAGTTTTGTTTAGTCTGATCGGACAAACAGTCAAATTTGATAGTATACGGGAAGAACGCAAATAGTTTAAAACTATTGCATACGAATGTGATTAAAAGACTGGGAAAATAGAAAGTATAACCGGATTCACAGAACATACACGAAGCACAGTATGTGTATGAGACAGATTATCTAAATTCGCCAGTATTATAGATTGATTCGTATTAGCACAAGCGACGAAAAGTTGAGCAATATGTCGTGTCACGCGACTTTGCCTGTACGTATTCTATTAATTACCTGTTACATTGGGGACTATTGTAGATTTATATAGCTTTAAAAACGCTTTCTGATAACTACTCTTGCTCTTAAAAATCAGCAAGATATCTAACCCCTCATGTTCCGAATATAGGTTTTCACAATTTAAGTGTTAAGAAAAGATTTTCAGAATTAATAAAAAAAAAATACCATTATTTTGTCAGATGAAATTATTTATAAAGTATTCTTTGAAGATTTCGATACGAAAAGACAATAATTCATAGTGAATTCTGTATTCTAACTGTCGTTTAAAATATATATTACTTTGAATATTTCACCAGACTAAACCCTACACAGTTGTGTATATGTTAATCTAAGTTGCGATCTGTAACGATGCCGTACTAAAGAGCTGTGCCTTAACTGTACTTTTGCGAATATACAGAGTTTCGAGACAAAGTTGATTTTTGTAGTTCTAAATTTTACTATATATTTGTTAGAACGATAACAAACAATCGCAAATTAGATTTACTAATCATATATAGGCTAGAAAAACTTGAACCGTTTCTTTAAGAAAAATGCTCGAATATTCTCTGTAACTATTCGGGTCTAATAAAAATACCCAATAAGCTTAATCGTATTTCCGCCTATTCTTTCCATGTCAATTCCTGTGGATGCGATATTCGCATGAATAGCTCAAATATCAGAGGAAATGTACAAGCAACTGTATAAAAAAACACATGCACACACTGCTTCTATAACTGGCGTATACACACATTATGTACATATTGATGTATATTAACTACTTGAAATAAGAATGTTCAATCTCTGCCAAAAAATACTAGTTTTTAAAATATATGTTTTTGCTGCCGTATAAGTCCCTAGTTATAATGGTGCCTTTATATTCAGTGACCTTACTATCTTTTTTAAACCGATTTTTGTAGATATCTTTTCGTCAGTTTTTTTTTTATGCTTCCTTCCTGTACAGAATGCAAGGTCAAGTAAACTACTACAAACAGTGAACACACATATTCGGCTATTAATAATATTACTTCATAATAAGATCAGAGCACAGAGAAATAGTATGTAACATTGGCAATATAATTGATACCAGAAAAAGAAAAGTAATCGATAAAATTAGAGCTCTGTTTGCGAAGATAACGGCAAAAATCTTATAATGTTAATATATATGTTTTTTTTAAGAAGAAAAGTTTTATTTTATCGTCGCACAAAAAAAAAACAACGATAGAAAACGCTAAATACTTATTTACAATTACTGACACTTTATTTCAAACCATGAATAACAGTGGTGACATTTCAATTATTTTGGCTGTCAAGAAAACTTTTCAACACGGAGCAATATATCTGGGAATATAATCGAATTTATGTCAGTGTGTATTTGGTCTTAACCTTATTTCAACTTACTAATGCTGGTCGACAGTGTCCTTCCCATTTCTTATATCGTTGTTCAACACATCTGTTCTTAAAAAAACGGATATTGCACAATGTAATACTGGGCATAAGTTAAAAAAGTTAAAAACAGATGCAAAGCAAAGTTATATATATATATATATATATATATATATATATATATATATATATGTGTGTGTGTGTGTGTGTGTGTGTGTGTGCGTATATATATATATATATATATATACATACATACATAAAAGTGAGGAATGAAGAAAGGAAATGGACTATATGTGTAGTTATTTTTACGTACCGTATATATATGTATATATATATACACACACACACACACACACATATATATATATATATATATATATATATATATATATATATATATATATATATATATATGAAATAAAATGGAGGTGGAAGGACCTGGATACTCAACGTTTCGCCCGATTTATGCCGGCTTCTTCAAGAGGGATGGTCATTGACGAGAGAGTCGGAAGATTGGGGCTATATATATATAATATATATATATATATATATATATATATATATATATATATATATTATTTCATATCGTCGGATTTAATCCAGCTCAACAATCATATATATATATATATATATATATATATATATATATATATATATATGCATACACACCCACCCACATATATATGTGTATATGTATATATATATAAATATATGTGTGTATATATATATATATATATATATATATATATATATATATATATATATATATATATATTATGGTTGTATAGTGTTTAATACCTAGACAAATATACATAGAATCTTCTCGGTGCTTGTTTTTGCAGTAACTCTTACCGGGAAAGGCGTTGTCAGGCAAGGTCGTTTAGGACTAAACTCAAAATTAGTCATCCTTATTATTTTAATGTATTTAAGAATAAGAGAAACTACAACTGCAGAAAATAAGCGTAAAAAAGAGAAGGGGAAAACGTAGACCAAGATGGAAGACTATGTGTACATTAGTCAGATTAAAATTCCAAAGATTTTTTTTTTTAAATCAAGCAAATTGCAATCTTTCAATTGTTTTATTACTCTTCATAAGTTTCGGTAATGTGATATGGCCTAGTGTCTTTATGGAATTTTAGTCTTTTTTTTGTAAATGCGATGCGTCTCGTATTGCTTCAGGTCTCTTGTACTGACAGTGAGGACCCAAGTGCCTCTTATCGGCACCTCTTCATTTTGTCTTATCTAAATTAATATAGCAAACTCTTGTTTGAAATGGCGTATATGTATGTATATATATATATATATATATATATATATATATATATATATATATATGCATATATATATATATATATATATAAATCCGCCTTTATCGATTTATATTTTACATACTTAACATTTGTAATTTTCCAGTATTTCATAGAAGGGAGAAAATTCATACAAGGTGGAAGGAGATAAGTTATCGCCATAAAAAACGATATGATTCCATTTCCGTTTGAGTAAAACAGGTTTTGTGTTTTTTTTTTGTTTCATTTTATTTTATTTTTTTTTTTTGCAAGGCATCTCTACTAGTTGGCCAGTTATGTCCAGACCCCAAGACCGATAGTAGCTGTATGTATGAAAGTTACACAATTTTTAAATTGCGACCTCACAGTTGCGCAAATCTACAAATCATGCTCTCTACCGATCGAAGTTAAGGCAATATGACCATTAACAACACCCTAAAAATGCATCGGTTGATTGCCATAAATAGCAGAACCCTGCAGTGGGGGATAAAAACAGTTTGCGACTACAATTTTGGTATTTATTGTGGTTTCATATGAGGGCCACATCATGCTTCCTCACATCTCCGAAGTGAGCTTGAAAATCAATAATTGAGTGTACCGTGATGTGCTAAAGAGTATGATGATACCCTGGTGCAATCGTATCTCTTCTCGCAGACACTGAGTATGACAGCAGGACTCGGCACCGGTCCAAAATCCAAAGCGACCCAGGCTTGATTTCAGATGTGGTGCTACGACTTTCTACTCTTGTCTCACTGTCCCCCGTCCTCCTCGGTCATGCTGGACTACATCGTTTGATCATGCGTCGGGAACTCAACCAATAATCTCTCATCAAGATAAAGCAACCCTGATCGCAATTTTAGACGTATTGATGTGGTGATTTAGGCTGAAGCTGGCGGCAATGAATGTATATCGGCTTTAAGACATAATCAAGTACCTCAATTTATTTTTTCAATAAAAGTTTAAAAATAAAGGGTATTACTGTTTTCCTTAGGGCAACTAACTTACCAGTGTACAGTGTATTTATCACAAGAATGTTTAACACACAAACACACAAACACACTGATAGTATGCTTGAGCCGATGTCATTTTTTGGGCTTTTATTCTTGAATATATTGCATATTTAGTAGGACTTTAAAATATGTATCGTCATTTTACTTCTTAAATTGTTAACATTTAATATGCATGGTGTTTTACGGGAAAGGAATTGTAATCCTTTTAGATATGAATGTATATTTCATACGAATAGTTATCTGCCGTGAAAGGTACACTTATTAAGATGTATGGACATTATGAATAGTTATCATTAATATTATTATCAGGAGAGTGTAACTTATCTTTAAAATTTGAGACTTGATAACAGTTAAAATAAGTAGAGTTTATTTTCCTTGAATCTCGAATGGCACCATTCTTCCTTAAAATATATATAATAACAGTTTCTCTAGACACAACGCTCTAAGAGTAAGCACATATTGGATCCCATTTAAGTGTCAGGCTTATAAATATTGAAAAAGATGATTTATGAGGGCCCGAGAATCTGACACACTTTTTTTTTTTTTTTTTTTTTTTTTTGAAAACGGAAAATCGCTACTAGAAGTTGCGACTTTTATCAATACTTTCTCAAGTTCATTGGTAACCCAATCAGCCTGTTGTTTTTATACGTTTGATTGATAATCTTCGGTCATTTACGAGCTAAAAATATTCTCTTGATGTTGACAACCGGTCTGCCAAAGTAAACGGGACGTTTTTTCAGACATATTGGGCATTTAGCAGCATCTCAGAAAAAAGACTGGACTTAGTTTATACACAAGATAGCAAAATAATTAACTTGTTCAAACTGAGATCGTCATGGTCCTTTTCTGAGATCACACTTGCTTCTTCAAAAGAACACCGGCTGCTGTGAAATAAATCTTGGGAACAAGAATGGAGCGATCAGTTAATTAGATGGGACTACACAAAATGTGAAGAGCTATACCATACAAAACAACATGCGTTTTATTCACCATCTTCGGCCAAAGCAGTGAAAGTTGAAAGTATACAGCAATAATGCAAATAGTTACAAACTGCTGTATGAAATAATGATTAAAAGCCACTCAAAGTAGATATAACAACCGAAGTGAGTTACCATATCTGTAGCAGAGTCAGCTGATGAGGCAGCCGATCTACATACGCCAGTATTCTGGATTGATTCGCATTACCAACACCTACAACAATTAGGGCAATATGTTGCATCACGTAATTTGCCTGAACAGAGATAATCTACTAATTACATTTCAGATTTTTTTTTTTTACAAAATGCCGCCACTTGTCAAGGCCCGGAGGCAACTCGAGGATAAGGGATAATGGATATACACTGCTGAATGGGACTATAGCGTAGTAATCATAAGTAGTGGACATTTTATAAATTTGATTACTTAGGGGACAGTTCACCAAGAACTTGTTTATGTTGGACTTGAAGACAATCAAATTGTAGTAAGCTGGAAAGCAAGTAAACGGATAAGTGTTCAATAGGCGTGCGGTTCTAAGTAAGAAGCTTTGTTCATAAAATCTACGTTTAGGTTTAGGCACATATAAATAGTGTGGGAGATTATTGATAGTGGCATAGGCTAGACGCGTATATTTCGTGAAAGTTTGGCGATAGGGGACCACTGATTGAACTAAGGCGAGCACTTGCAGTGAAAATAACGATAAAGCGGAAAAAGGATCGCAACGTCTCTTCTTTGGCAAAGAGGTTACAGGGAAGAAAAAAGGGCATCCCCCACTAAGCTAAGAAGTATAATTTGAACTCTCATTGTCAAGGCAGGATAAGCTGCTTCTATTAGCTCCTTATCAGATGTGGCAAGAGTACGCCATCATTGACCGTGCCTGGCCTTTTCATAGGTACAGAATTGCATCAGGAGTACTGGGTCTGTAGAAGGATCCTTGGCAACCGATTTTATGTATGGATTCCATTTCAGATCAGGAGTAAAGGTCAAACCCAGAAGTTTTACTGTTATGCATTGATTTTGCGTTATAAACGTCTTCCGGTCCCTACTATGTTACTATTAAAGGAGGCTCTATAAGTTCGCCATATATCGGAAAAATCAGAACGATACCCATTTCCTTATGTTCTTTATATAAGTTATAGGTTTGAGAAAAAA
The DNA here is from genome assembly GCF_053919585.1 of Euprymna scolopes. NCBI lineage: Eukaryota > Metazoa > Mollusca > Cephalopoda > Sepiida > Sepiolidae > Euprymna > Euprymna scolopes. The sequence continues at coordinate 42,762,940 of NC_136519.1, read as the reverse complement.
ATTGTAACACTTATATTTTACCCTGATCTTTTCTAGGTGAAATTATTGAATACGATATTTTTTTTTTAATTTTCATACGAAAAATAATAAATAATGCTTAATTCTATATTCTTACTGTCGTTATAGTATATACGTATTACTCTGTAAATTCACCCTGACGAAATTTCGTACAGATCTGCAATTATGCCGAACTGGGAAGGTTTGCTATAATAATGCATTACCGATGAACAAAATATTGACAGCAAACTGATTTCTAATTCTGAACTTTTCTTCATATTCCAACGGTTGGCAATATTTTCCCTAAACGACATGATTATTTTAAAGGAAATAGCAGAAGAAAATCAATCCAAAACACTTTGTTACAAATGGCATTGTTTTCGTAAAAATTGCGTGGAAGTTTATTCAATATTAAATTTTAGTTAAGAAATTTCAATCGCCATAAATAATGCCTTTACAAAATGAGTCGCTGCTAAGTTTTATGGATAAGAAACAAGTACATAGAAATATTCTAAGAGAGGAATGAACAAATGCATTTAGAGAACACAATATAATATCCTCGCTTGCATTCAATTACTGTACATAGTCTCTGCTTATTTACGTAGAAAAGGGATGCCCCCTTTCAATGTAAATAAGAATAATATTAGATAATTGAAAATGATATTAATATAAGCCTTGCATCGAACCCTGTAGAAAAAGATGAGAAAGGGAATGCTAGAATCTTAGTGTATAGTCAAATTATAATAGAATAGTAAAATATTTTTATATCGGAAAAAAAGTTGATTGTGCAATCTTTCCGAAATCAGAATATCAAAAAATGGCAGATAAAATAATGAACAATGCAAATAAAAATATAGTGTTAAAAATAGGTTAGAGTTGAGGATTCTTTGTTTGCTAAAAGTGTGTTTGGACAAACATATGTAGCCACGTGGAAATTAGTCACGTTTGTAATGACACTTCTGACGTCATAGACGGAGGAGATTCTCAATATAGAAGCCAATAATTAGTTAGTCAGAGTCAGCTGAGGTGAGAGTCAGTTGATCATCCAAGAGTTGGCGTAGTCAGCTGGACAAGAGGGTCCATTTGAGGCGAAGTGTAGAAGATTACCCATGTAGATCCGAGTTTGAATTTCTGGCACCATTGGCCGGCCGATCAGATAAATAAAGAAGTCGGCATTATGTTGTAACTGCTGTCGTGTGCAATCCTTCGTCACGAACGAAAGATAATTGGGTTTATCATCTTATAATGAACATCTTATAATAAACACTTCCAAGATCATGTGTCCTCTCCAATATTATCGTAAGTAAAGTATCTCCCGCTTCTCTTATATTTGTCAAAAGAACTGTAATATATATCTTCTCTCCCTTATCATCACTATCGTTATGTCTGTATTACATGAACCCCGTAATATGTGTGCCCTAATATAAACTCCGAATGATCACCGATATGTAGCCTACACAGTATATTGCGAGTTGATGCTGTGACCAGGATTCAGAACTGGGTTTCCACGGAAACAAGGGCCCTTTGAGAAAAAAACTGCTAGACGAAATTCACACATAATAATAATAAATAAAAAAGAAGAATAGTCAGAAAATACGGTCCTTAAAACACACGGAAAAAATTCAAGACTATTAATCGCACACAGACACACAATATCAAAAGAAAAGAAAAAAAAGAATTATATACAAAAAAATGTGCTTAAAAAGAGATGATATGCAACAAAAGAAAAAAAGACGTAAATATGAACGAAAAAAAAAAATGAATAAATAAACACTCACACACGGAAAACACAAGAAAAGCAAGTTCACCAGAGTACTATTGGTGATGTTATTGATAAAGAAATTGCTTTGTTTTGAAACATGCACATACAGATAATGTGAAAAAAGATAAATGTATTTGATATACACGGAGAGATTGGGCTCATTCATTATTATTATAAAATATGCGTCAATGTTAAATTGTTTGGGTCTAGAGCTGTCAATCAAATATTTGTTACAAAGTTACATGTATTTTAAAAACAGCGTGTGTGAATGTATATTGATTGAAAAAAATTGTGTTCATAGATGAATTTTCAACTTTCCAATGGATATTTTTGAACAGACTTTGTTGTCATTGTTGTTGATGTTGTTTACAGAAAAATAATTGAGACAAAAGTTATAACTGGAACATTGTTTTGTCATAGATCATAGTAAAATGTAATTTACTGATGTATTTTGTTTTTAAGAAAATGGTATATGATGTTTGAAAACACATTTTAAAAATTGCTTTTAAATGTATGTATAATATAGTGTATTTGTCGTTAGGAATTCAAGTCATAATTGAGTAGATTAATTAAAATGAAAAATAAGTCTAAGAAAATAAAATGAGACGATGATAAAGACGAATGGTTGCCCTAGACACAAGGTCGAATTTTAGAGAAGTGATAATAGAAAATTACGTAAACGGGTATTTTGAGAGGTTTTTCGGACGTGATGAGCCAAAAGACAGAAAGTTTGTTTTTTTTCAATATGCATAACATTTTTTTCGCAAGAAGAGTAGCTTGCCAGGAGACAGCATGAGATATGCCCCTGTTATGAAAAAATATAGATGGGAACCTGCAATAGTGTGTGTTTTAATGTATGCTGCACATAACGGCACTAAACCGAATTATAAGTCACGGCACAATAACTTTAAAAAGAAGGCGTGGAAAGGATACGAGAATTCCTTGGGGGTACCAAAGAAAATACGAGTCAGTACAAAAGGCTAATCACATATAGCAATAAGAAGGGAGAACAAATAAAGTATACCTTAAGTGCGTAGGAAGAAATGATATAACCTTATATTTTTTGAGAGATGTATGAATGTGGGATATATCTGTTGAGAACTTAGGCGCTCTGATAAAAAATCACAGAAATCCTAGCCATAGTAAGAATTCAGCGCGCAAGTAGGATTTTTCGGCGCAGGTGATGGGGTTATTTAGTGAAGGGTTATGTTTTCTATGTCTTTCTCGAGTTCCAAATGTACAAGCAAGGAAATCCGAGTGAATCAGTGCGATGAAAGGGCATATCTGTATAATTAGAAGCCAACAACATTCATTTAAGTAAATGAGCATGGACGTGTGTCCCAAAAGAAACAAAATAGTTTTAAAAATAGACAACACTCTAATTAGTCGAACAACCCGGCGAAAGAAAGGACTAGGACACATATGGACGAATAGTCGTCGATTTCGTGAGAGGTAAAATTAGACCTCGGTTTACGGCATAAAAGTGACAGGATTAAGCAGCTGATATGGGGCATAGGAGCTACTACCCTACACCTAAAAGTAAATGCCAGGGATATCAGAGAAGAAGTTTTTTTTATGGTGTCTAGTCTTTCTTAGCAAAAATAGTGAACAGATATAGGAAAAAATGTACTAGGTTTTAAAAATGCGTACATTTTTTTGAAAAAAAGGAAGGGTAGGAGTGATACATCGAAAAGGGCTGTCCTCTTCCTATGTAAATTAGAAGAATATTAGATGAGTAAAAGTGAGATTACGATAGCCTTAGAATAAACCCATGTAGGAAATGTTAAGAAATTGAATGTTAGAAAATTTAGATTTTTTTTTACACAGTGATCACCACTGAATAAGGCCCGGAATCCACTCAGGGATAAGGGTTATTGCAAGTGCATTACGTTAGTGTGGAGATTTGCTGAAGTGTTTTCTTAAGAGGGCGGTTTATTAGGAATTTGTTAACATTGGACTTGAATACATCAAAGTTGTAGTCTGGAGGGAAGCAGGCAGACGGAACAGAGTTCCACAGGTGTGCAGTTCTAAGAAAGAAGCTTTGTTCATGGAATCCATGTTTTGATTTAGACACAGATATAGAGTGGGGGAAATTTTTCACAGTGGATTCAGCTACACGGGTGTTTTTCGTGAAGGATTGGTGAGGGGGGACCAGATATTGGAGTTCAGCCGAGCATCAGCCATGGAAAAAACGATGAAACAAGGACAGACTCGCAACGTCTCTTCTGTGGGAGAGAGGTTGCAGGGTAGAGAAAAGGGCATCCCCACTAAGCCACGAAGTCTATTTTGTACTCTGTCAAGGCAGGATAGGCTGTTTTTAGCAGCTCCTGTCCAGATATGGAAACAGTATTCCATCCTTGGACGTACTTGGCTTTTATATAGATAGAGAATTGCATCAGTAGTGAGATATCTTCTGGAGCGGTAGAAGGATCCCACCATCTTTCCAGCGACCTTGGCAACAGACTTGAGGTACGTGTTCCATAATAGATAAATAAAGAAGTCATCATTATGTTGTAACTGTTATCTTATGTCATCCTTCATCACGAACAAAAGGTAATTGTGTTTATCATCTTATAATGAAAATTGTGTAACCCTTCAAAGATTTTGTGTCCTCCCCACCACCATCATCAGAGGTGAAGTACCTCGCTCTCCTCTTATACGTGTCAAAAGAACTGTAATATATAAATATCTTCCATCCCTCATCACACTATCGTTTTGTCTGTATTACACGAATTCCGTTGTATATGTGCCCCAATATGAACTCCATCTCATCTCCAATATGTACCCTTGACAAAATAGTTGAACGAAAATTATTGTTTCTGGAAACTATGTCCGTTAATATAAGTTGGTTCAATAATTGTTTAAAGTTTAGTACGCCAGACAAATTTAGGCAAACAAACACAAATATGCATTGAGTATGTTTACAAATACAAGAAAACAGTAAAAATATATGCTTCTTTTTTCTTCCATTTGAATCTATCAAAATAACATC
>NC_136519.1:42688189-42753189 GCF_053919585.1 Euprymna scolopes | reverse complement strand
TGTTTTGACAAGCTTCTGGGCTTGACCTTTACTCCTGATCTGAAATGGAACACGTGCATCAAGTCTGTTGCCAAAGTCGCTGGAAAGATGGTGGGATCCTTCTACCGCTCCAGAAGATATCTCACTACTGATGCAATTCTCTATCTATATAAAAGCCAAGTACGTTCAAGGATGGAACACTGTTGCCATATCTGGACAGGAGCTGCTAAAAACAGCCTATCCTGCCTTGACAGAGTACAAAATAGACTTCGTGGCTTAGTGGGGGATGCCCTTTTCTCTACCCTGCAACCTCTCTCCCACAGAAGAGATGTTGGGAGCCTATCCTTGTTTTATCGTTATTTCCATGGCAGGTGATCGTCTGAACTCCAATCTCGGGTCCCCCCTCGCCAATCCTTCACGAAAAACACCCGTCTAGCTGAATCCACTGTGAAAAATTTCCCCCACTCTTTATGTGTTCCTAAATCAAAACCTGGATTCCATGAACAAAGCTTCTTTCTTGGAACTGCACGCCTGGTGAACTCTGTTTCGTCTGCCTGCTTCCCACCGGATTCAACTTGGATGTATTCAAGTCCAATGTTAACAAATTCCTAATGGACAGCCCCCTTAAGTAAACACTTCATCACATCTCCACTCTAACGTAATGCACTTGCAATAACCCTTACCCGTAGTGGCTTCCGGGACTTGATAAGTTTGGATCACTGTGTAAAAAAAAACAATTTTGTGTTTACTGTAAACTTTTTACGCACATATTATGCAAGAATATGTACAATATCTGCATGAATACAATTACACGTAATAGGTTACTAAAGATGATCATCCCATCGGAAAACCGAAAAAAATGAATAGGGAATTAATTAAAATGAATGCTTAAAAGCATATGCAACTGATCTAGATCTTTTTCTAGTTAGTGCAATCTCAGAACGCATATATAAGAAAATTGTGTTTTCTTTTTAAATAATTAGAAAAGAACGGTTTTATTATGAATATCAATACACACAAAAGAAAACAAATTCATTGGAGTACTAGCATTACACGACCTAAAGAGTTATGGTCGTGTGAACAACTCCTCTAGTATTTGAAAATTTTGGTACGCATTTTTATCAGTTTCGTCATGCAGAACAATTGATTATTATCATGTCAATATGGACTCATTTCGTACATGTACTCCTCAATGATATTGTAATAAAATATGTTTCCTCTTATCATAGATTAAAGGAAATAACAGATTATTAAATGTTTCTGAAGCATATGCACTGAGATAGGCAGTATTTGCATGATGGAACAGTAACAAAAATTCTTGTAATTATTTTTTATGAGCAGAAGCAAACTGTTGGTTTATAAAGAAAACTTTCATTATAAAAGCAGAATATGTATTTAAAAATACAGAACATCTGAAGAGAAACATCGGTATCACCTGATTCTAATCCAATACGGCGAAAGATTCAGAGTCGATTAATATTTTACTGGGTTTGTTTGTTTGTTTATATATCGAGTTATATATTAATTTATTTTTTTTTAACTTTCAGTTTATTTTCGAGCTAAATTTATTTTTCAAAGTACATATCGCCTTTCAAATAACCCTTGTTCGTATCATACTTCGTTTTCGTACTATCCTCAGCTCACAAGACGACACACGCAGCTATCTTTCTCCATTGAAAAGTCATTATGTATTTTGCAAGATCGACTCTTCCTGCTTCCGTTCCCAGGACCTTTCTGAAACTTTCCGGCAGCTTCCCGCAACGCATACAGTCCGTTTCCGGAAACCTTCCATAGCAAGCCTACATCTTCTTGAAGTTTCCAGCGTCAACTACGATACTGCGTTAGTTCGAAGACAAGCAATACTCCACCTCTCAACCTTTGACTTCCTTTATTATTATTTTTTAGAAATTAAACCTGGACGGAGTTGTGTTCGTTTACGAATGTATCACCTGCGTCTCTCGTCTCTTATTTGCCATTGTCGTTCGTCTTATTCTAGCCTGCATCATCTTTTAGTTTAATGGTAGACTGCAACCGACAATCGGCCTCGCAACAAGTGAGGACATCGATGTGATCTTAGGCACATGCCAGCAGCTGGAAGAGTAGATAGCAGAAACCTTAGACGAAAACGAGATCAAGGTATCAGTTATCCTGATCTAGCTGCCTCTGTTCAACATGACAAAAACCCGGAGCTGGTTCATAACACTGGAGGCCATATTCGCTTACAAGAAAATTACTCAACAAGCCACGAAATACGCGCTAGTTGTACAAGCTCTGCCAGCATCCGCCATTGAAGGTGTAGACACACTCCTGAACACTCCAGACATACGACCGTAGAATCACCTTAAAGAAGTTATCTTTAATCGAACTGGACGCTACGACGAGGACCCCATAAAATACCTATTCAACAATGTTGCCCTCGGCGATAGATCTCCATCTCAGCTTGTTCGATTGATGAAGAGCCTTAGAGAAGTAATATGATGGGGGACCAATACTTTGAGATCTATGGATGCATTGCTCGTCCTTGAATGTAGCGCAAATCTTCGCAGCAACACTAGCAAACACACCCTTGGACAGTTTGGCAGACTCGACTTACAATATATACTCTCGTCGGACCAATGGATCCATCATTCGGGAATCATGGGGGAAAGCACTTTCGACACCTGAAAGATGAAATGACACAGGTGTAATAAAAATTGTAAAAGTAAAACTCGCCTTGCGTGATAGTTAGAAAAGCCCCACGACACATTGATGCAATCGACGCCCGAATGGCATCCCCGGTCGTGATCAGAGAGATGACCCAGAGGAAGGTTTGTGCCATCGGAGTTTCTTCAAACGGACTCGTAAAGCCAAACCGCCCTGCAAACATGACAGGTCTCTTTGAAAAGAATAAACCGGCAGGCAGTAAGGACGAGGTCCCTCGCTCATGTTTTCCAAAGTCGGATATTTTTATGTGTGGGATCCGAACAAGACAAAGTGTATGAGTGAAACAAGCACAGTCATTAGCGTGATTATCCCCTACCGACAGGTCCGCTTTAAAACTCATGGCATTACAACTTAAGTCAACGGTTCTACCATAAAAACTTGTGGGAACAAAGAGCTGAGACTTTACAATGACCTGAAATGAGGTTTCCCATGAAGGTTTACGGTAACCAACATTGGAACGTTTTTACGCGGTTCAGATTTCTTGGCACATTATTACATAGCCATCATAATGAAGACGAGAAACGTGTCTGATAACTTGACAACAGTCAATGGTAGGGACTCCAACCCAGGATCATTCGATCATTATCAGTATAGCAACCAGTCAAGATCGACGTTACTTGAAAATCTTGATTCAGTACACGGACATTACACAACCCAATAAGAGAAAACCAGATCAAATATCACATCAGCTCTATAGGACAACCAGCATTTCACGACTTCGACGACTCCTACAAAACAAGCTGGCCTATGCCAAATAGTTTTTTAACGAGATGTTTACGGACAAAATTATCCGAACTTCTTCATTGCACCTGGTTCCCAAAACCGATAAAGAATTTTGAATATGCGTAGACTACCGGAAACGAAGCGCATCCACTGTACTTCTCAGGTATACAGTTTGCCACATCTATGATTTCACCCCAGTTCTGCATGCCACACTCAATGTTTTAAAGATCGACTTAACGAGAGAGTATTACCAGCTCCCGGTCGCTCCAGAGGACATCCCGAAGACGACAATCACGCCCCCATATGAACTTTACGAATTCCTAAAAATGCCTATCCGACTTTGCAACGGGGCCTAACTTTTCTTCAAAGGTTGATATCCGAGGTTTTAGGACGACTCCTTATGTCTACATCTTCATCGATGAAATACTAGGAGCTAGCGAAGACGTGGAAACCCATGTAATAAGCTGAAAGAAGTGCGTTCAATGATTAACCCGTTATTGCCCCCAAATCACCTTGACACATGCGAATTCAGCAGCCGTCACATAGATTTCGTAAACCATTATACAGATACCGAATGAACAACCAATATACGCGAAAAATAAGAGCTATACCCGAAATTGCCACTGCTCAATTTTATATAACAGTTGTGGTGTTCTCTGTGAATAGTGAACTTCAATCAGAGATTTATCCCTGGATGCTCGAAACTCCTCGACTCCTAATAAATCTCTTAATGAAAACATAAAACAAAGCCATTTCGTTGGGAAGAAGACAAGGCGGGGGCCTTTCAAGCGGCAAATTATTCTATGGCTTACTTTTCCAAGTTAGCCCATCTAAGTGATGATTCGAGCTCTGACGTATTTCACAATAGATGCCTCAGCCACAGGTGTTGGGACGGCGATAGAGCAGGTAACTGAAGAACGGCGCAAGCCAATTTATTTCTTCTCAAAAAAATTATCACTAGGTCAGTCAAGATATAGCTCCTTATATAAGGAGCTTCTGGTCATGTATTTGGCGATAAAACACTTTCGATATTCGAAGAAACACCGGAGTGTTACAATCTTTTATTGAAACAACAGCCTACCACCCTTTAGCCAACGAACTGCTAGAGAGATTCCACAATACCTTAAAGACTTCTCACAAACAAAACACAACTGACAGTTAGATGGATGATTTACTCTTAATCGTACAGTGAGTTCGTTAATTCATTAAGGAAAATCTTGGGTGGTTCACAACCGAGGTAGTGTTTGGTACAGTACTTTCCCAACCAGAAACTGCGCCGAAGGATGTCTCAGGCAATCGGAAACGCCCGTGTTTGTCCCAAAACAACTTAAATCTCTGAATTAATTTTTGTTAAGAAGGGTGCAATGAGAAGACCATTCAAAGACGATTGACAATGACTGTTCATAGTACTGAAGCGTTCTGCAAAAAAAAGGGACTCCCCATCAGGTGAGGAAACAAAAAGGACAATTTCACCATCAATAGAACAGAAACAAGTTTTTATAGAAAATTCGTAAATAATTTTCTCATGGAACACTTACAATGCAATACTGTTATGGTACAATTCCCAGACGGTGACACGAATGACTTTGTTATCTTCGATTTTATACTAACAAGTAAACAAAATTCCTTGACAGCTGGCTCCCTACATTACGTTAAAACATAAAAAAAAAACAATCACAAATAAAAAAAGGAAATTAAGATTATAGCATGTAGCCACTTGTCACACCAGGCGACACGCACACCTACCTTTCTTAACTAAAAAAAAGCATTATCTATCTTTGCGAGATCGACTCCATCTGTTTCCATTCCCAGCACTTTTCTCTCACTTGTACGCCACGATCCCTCGACGTGTATTGTGTCTTTTGTCATTTTTGTACCTGAAATCGTCTGATGATATAGATTGAATAATCTGTTATCGCGTCTAATGAAACAACGTATGTTTATATAACACCCCGAGGTTGAATGAAAACATATTTAGCTACACTAACGTATCGAGTATTCTTTTCTTCCCTGTTTTACAAAATGTAGCGCATAATATATGCATATATAAATAAATAAATATATATATATATATATATATATATATGTTTGTAGTCATCGACATACACACATGTTCCGTTGTATAATAACTCATCTGTGCCGCAAGACTAGCACCTCTCCCAAGTCAAGGATTGAATTTAGAAGCATCGCGTTGACATTCAGCAGTTCTACAGATCGGCTCACGGGAGCAGCGCCCGCAAATAATCTCGCCTAATATCAATCAAAACAAACACCCGTCAACTACTTGTACAGTGCTCTTACTGTTTCGTTTATAGACTAAAGGCGAGCGTTGCATTTTTCTGCCAATGTAGTAGCGGGTGAGATTACTTACGACAGTCCTGTACACAAAGAGAGGGACTTAAAATATTTGTAGTCATCGACAAAAAGTTCTGTTTCGTTGTAGATACATAGATAGAAAGATATATATATATATATATATATATATATATATATATATATATATATATATATATAAGTGTATATATATGCAATAAAACTATTGTATATATATGTACAAGTTTTATTGCATATATATATAAATTTCTATCTATCTTTTGATTTATCTCTTTGTCTCTCAATATATATATATATATATATATGTGTGTGTGTGTGTGTGTGTGTGTAATGTGTGTAAGGAAAGAGAGAGAGAGAGAGAGAGAGAGAGAGAGATAATTTCCGCCGTATGTGTGTTAGATGAGCAGATCGTCTTTTTCCCTGAATATCGATCTACCTGTATATTTTCCATTAAATTGAGAAGGCTGTTACGATTGCCCTCATCTTTGTGATTGCCTACAAATGAAAGACAAGAATATAAAACCATACCCATAAAACAAAAAAAATAACATTAAATCGTATTTTTTATCTAATTTCCTTTTTATATAACTAGACTTTCCTGTTCTTTTAACATGCAAGATCTTATCAAGGCTGTTTTACTGTCAAAGCTTGATGTCTCTATTTCTAATGGACTTGTGCATCTTAGCCATTAAATTGTCTCAATTCTTTCTCGCGTTTCGCGATGCGTTCGTTGTCTTTTAAATGAGGTTACATATCACTTTACATCTTGTAAATGTTATATATGTTTAAAATGGGATCGTTTATACTGGGATTTACGAAGTACATCTTGAGGGTAAGATAACAATTTCTTTCCATCCAGGTACCGAAAACACACGACTCTAAAGTTTAAACGATCGGATAATAAAGAAAATAGTGCGGACGATACTAAGTAGTCGAAGAGAAATTCAAAGAGACATACAAGGCAGAAATATATATATATATATATATATATATATATATATATATATATATATATATATATATATATAGTAAATTATAAAATATATAAGGCGATGAAGCTACAATGAATATTCCGCGTTTCAACCACTTCAGGATTCTTCAGGTTTTGAAAAGAAAGAAATTGGCTTGCGCTGTTCCTCAATTACCTGCTCTACTACCGCCCCAACACCTGTGTCTGAGGCATCTGTTGTGAAATACGTCAGAGCTCGGATCATTGCTTAAATTGGCTTACTTGGAATAGTAAGCCATAGAATAATTCGCCGCTTGAAAGGCCCCCGCCTTGTCTCCTTTCCAAGGAAATGACTTTGTTTTATGTTTTCATTAAAATATTTGTTAGCTTAAGCCTGAAGAATCCTAGAGTGGATGAAACACAGAATCCTAGAGTGGATGAAACACGGAATATTCAGTGTAGCTTAATCACCATATATATTATATAACCTACTAACTAGCTCTACCTACGTATTGAGCACTGTTGAAGTAAATACTGTAAGTTTATGCATAAATTTATACTTTCGTATATTTATTTATGTAAGTAAATGAAGTAGTTATATATATATATATATATATATATATATATATATATATACTTATGTATATATGTATATGTTTATATATGTATATATATATATATATATATATATATATATATATATATATATATATATATATATATATATATATATATATATATATACTAGACTACCCTTGACCCGTTAGTCAGTATTTTATATTAGCTATTGAATCAATGTATGAGCGTGACACTTGTGGCGTAAAGAAAATATTTTTTGTCACATTACAGAAATATTTCTATGAAAGCATATTAAATGAAAAAAGAATATAGATAGATTTCTATGAGTCGTTCTGTTTATAATTGTTTATTTTTGGAAAAAAAACTTCCAACTATTCCATTATACGTGGTTTGCAAGGCCTATAGCCAAATTTGCACTGAACAGATACCATAAAAGTTAAAATTAAAATCAAATTTGGATATATTTTTTTAAAAGCTAAAAAAATACAATCGGGGCGCTGGAAACGTACAAAGTAAAACAATACATGTTATTGTCGCGTTGATTTTTTTTTTATTACGCATACGTAAACGGAAGTCGTAAACCGGATGTTGGTTTGCAACACTCTTTACAAGGTACTTTGAGTTTTATAATTGTATGGATATATATATATATATATATATATATATATATATATATATATATATATATATATATATATATATATATATTTAAATGAGAGAGGTCACAAACAGTGTGTATGTATTTTTTCACATTATTTTATTATTCTGTGTTATATTTTGTTGTTTTTAAAAGTGTGATAGATCAGTGAAATAATGTTTTTAATTTATTTTTTAACGCGTTCAGACGTTCTGTGAAGCGTCCACTTAAGAAAGTATTCAAAATGACCAAATATTTAAAATATTTTTAAATGTGTATCAAATATATAAGAGCTTTTTTGCAGTCAATTTTCTGACATGTTTCCGAATTGTGGAAATATCTGTAAATGATTCTAAATGTCTTAATTTGTGTTTTGAACACTACACTTGGTATTGAGGGGTCGGACCGTGGCTATTGCTCTCATTTGCTTTTCCTTCTCTTTGATTGTGTTTCTTCTTTTCTTTCTTTATTTTTTTTAATTTTTTCTCTCACTTGAGTGGGAGTAAGGTCCAGGTTGGTACTTGGTTAAATGAGTGCGTAGGAAGTGTGCCTGTGTATGTGTGTGTTTCCTTATATTGTTTTGTAGAATGTGTGTTATATGTCTTATAGTTTTATAACATTATAAATGTATTTGCTTCCCTACGAAAGCAAATGCAATACAATATCGTTTTTAAGGTGCGATTTGGAGAGGTACCCACCTCCCCTGGAACCAGGGTAATTGGTAGGGATGTTTTCATTCAATTTTTTGAATTTTTAGATTTTAGTTGTTTTTTTATTGTGATTTTCGTTTTAGCCTTAGTCGATTGGGGTATTCATAATATTATGTTCGTTTAAATCAAGAGGCGTATTTATAAATATACGTAGGGATTTTTAATATTTCTAGTTATTTCTCGCCTCATGTAGGTAGGGCAAGACCCAGGATCGGCTTTTAGAGTGGGAAAGATCTCGCTCCCCAGAAGGAGGGGCACTTGGAGGCATAGAATTATTCGAATAAGGATGATAATTATCTCAGCCCCGAAGGATTTCTTCCTGCACTGACTGAGGGTAAGAGGGGTGGGCGGTGTGTTGGAAGAGATACTACACTGTGGTTTTAGGTATTTTTAGCGCTGTTGATTTCGAGGTAAAGTAAGGTTGGTATTGTTACATATGTTATATTTTAGATAGGCGCGATGTGCTAGCAGTGTCAGAAATCGCCATAAGAAATGCGTGATAAAAACTTGAATAATTATACTTTCTATCGTTCGATGTTTATAACTACTTGCAAAATGTAATGTAAACCATAATTTTCTTTCAATAAAGGATCAAATACCACATTTTAAAATAAGAAAAGGCTTAATAGCAAAATATGCAACATTTGTTCTTTTAAATCGGTTTTCTTTCAAAAAAGATTTTAAGAAAATCAACGAATGTATAGTTACTTCGATTATAATAAATATATATAAATTCCAAAAAAAAATATTTAACTATAACAAATACTAATCAATGGGCACTTCCATTCTTCATTGTTAAGACTTTATCCATGTTTATATTTTATATTTCATCTCCTTTTTAAATATAATACTTTTTTAAGCAAAGATTCCAAAATATCGCAATATCAGATGTTCATGACTGGACTAAAGGGAGACAAACGTGTTCCTTTCTTCGAGTTGAAACTTCGGTGGCCTGTAAGCACCAGAATAAATACCGCTTTCTATTTCTTGCTGAAAAGAAAAGTTAGTCATATGGGCCGTCCTAACTTTAAAAGTGATTACATTTCTCTGATAAGATTTTGTCCGATAAAAAAATCCACTCTATCGATTTTCTGTTTTTATTCTCTTCAAGAAATTCATGAGTTTTTTATTTGATATATTTCATTTCTTATTAATGGGGTGTTGTTTTAATCTAAAATAATTGAATGAAGCATAAGAATTTGTTGGAAGTATTCAATTTTTCAGGACAAAGTTTAAAAAAACAATGTGAGGTTTCACTTACAAAAATATCAACATGTTTTTTTTTTAAGTTTTAAACTTTTGACTTTACAGGTAAATTTGCACAAAACTATTGTTTTTGTTGTTTTTATTTATTGATCTTTGATCTTACATTTGTGATGTATAAATCTGAGGTGAGAAGGTTTATTATTTTCATTTTAATAAACATTTCCAAATTGGAGGGATGAATTAAAAATAACCTTTGTAATTAATATCATATAATGAATTATATTCTCTTTATTTGAAATAGCAAAACATAATAACATTAAACATGCAAATATTGTAAAAATTGAGAAAATAGAAAATTCTTTATAGATTTTTACATTGAAAACATTTTAAAAATGTAACTGTAAAATTCAATTAATTTTGTTACATAGTAAAAATGGCTGCATGAGCGCGCGAAGGCTCTTCGTAAACACTGTTTAAAAAATAACATTTATATTATTGTTCCAAAATTTAATAGTTTATTTGGAAGGTATATTCCATAAAGAAATTTAACAAACCACTTAAAAAAAGAGAGATTACTACTTCTGTATATTTTATTCGCAGTTTTGTGTTAAGGGTGTCAAAATTCCCCCCAAAATTGTGACACACCTAGTGCTGCCTGTGTGTGTGGATGTATGCGTGTGTGTGTGGGGGGTGTAAGTGTGTGTGTGTTTTAATGTGTCGGTTCTTATTCATGTTGGGGAGTGTATATGTACATGCACGTGCGTGCGCGTGTGCCTTGTATTTCCTGTGTTTATGTATTGATATTAGGCTCTGTTTAGTTCGGGAGCGACTCTTGCTGTGAGTTTTTCCCTGTGTAAGTAAATAAAAGTAATTGCCGCTTTGAAAGATTGGCATTATTTTTAAGCTATTTACCAAGCATGTGTGTACGTTTTTTGAAACATTAATGTGTGTGCTATCAGCAATTTTAATGTGACTCTTATGTAAGACCTCACTATTGCTTAGAATTTTGGTGGCGAGTTTGTCGCATGCTGTGCATTTTAGTGTATACAATACTTTCCTGGAGGTTCAATTTATATCCTTATTTATTCTGAAGGTATTTGTTGGGTTTTTGAATGTGTATGCGTTTCCTTCTATTATTATGCCACAAATTTCACATCGCGGTTAGGGGTGTTTTGTAACCCCTTTTGTTGTGTGTTAAAAGAGTTTGGAGGAAGTTAGGATTTGTTTTAAGGTTTTGGGTTGGTGTTTGCTTTTTATTATTTTTGTTGTTTTAAGTATGTTGTTTACTTAATCGTTCTGACAGAAAAGGATAAGGTTTTTTATTATCTGTGTAAATAGTAATGGGTTGTTTTGTTGTGTGTAGAGACTGTGCTAAAATGTGTTCTTTTTTGTGTATTTGGGGTCTCTTAGTTGGTCTACTGGAGTTTTTTTCTGCCAGTTCAATATCTTTACGTATTGGGGGTTGATATCCTCTTTCCGCCACGGTTATTTGCAGTTTATTTAGTCAAGTCGAACGGAGGTGTTGCCTGTTACTATGGTGCAGACTCTACGAGCTAGGGAGTAAGGTATGGATTCTAGACACGTTTAGTGAGGGTGGCTTTTGAAGTGGAGGTATTGTTTGTATCTGTGGCTTTTTGGTAGGTGTTTGTAATTACGTTGTTGTTTTGAACTGTTACTAGGATGTCTAGGGAAGGTTGATCTTTGGAACTTTGTTATACTGTGAATTTTTTTTGGGGGGGTTTAGATTTGGTAGTATAGTGTGGAGTTCTCTGATATCCCACCCATGTGATTTTCCAGAGAATTAGGCAGTCGTCACCGTATCTTTTCTAGGATTTTATGAAAGGTATTGTGATACTGTGCTCGTATTTCTCCTCTATACTTCCATAAATGTTTTTCCAGGAAGGCGAATGTAAGCGCGGCATATGTTTGTGACATTTTAGTACCCATCGCTGTGCTTAGTATTTGGATTTAATTGGCATTACTAAATTCGTAGGAGTTGTTGTTAAGGATTATGTAAATACTGTCAATCACGAATTGTTTGGTAAATCTGGGGTGTAACGTTTGTGCATGTTTGTCAACCAGTATGAGATAGTTTATTTCCCTAAGTTGTGTGGAATATTGCTGTATAGCTGCTTACGACGCATATGGCTATTAATGTCCCATCGTCTGCTGCTTGTAGTAGGGAGCTAAGGAAGTCTATGAAATATCTCATAAAACGTCTAAGTAGATTGGTGAAGGGATGTAATATTATATCTATTAGGTTACTAAGTCTGCTTCTTGTGCATGCTGGTCCTGCTACTAGGGGTCTGAATATGAGATCATTGGGGTTTGGGGTGCTTATATATTCTGACTTTTGTATGTTGATGGCATGTCTTAGCGCGTTAGATTTGTGTATTTTGGATACTCCATAGAAGATGTTTGTTTTTATTGTGAACCCTTTTTCTTTTTTAGTTAATGTTCTATTGTATGTTGCGCAAAGTTTTGTTATTTTAGATATGTTTTTGTTTTCTATGTTAGAGCTAATTGGATTGTATGTTTAAGTATATGTATATATATATATGTATGTATGTATGTGTATGTGTGTATTTAAAATGTATACACAGAGCCGCGCACACATTATGAAATAAATGCGGGTGTTCACCAGGAGTCGATCCTTGCTATTCTACTTTATAATCCATTATACACTTAATGTCGCAAAGCGGCGCTAGGAGCATCACATGATTGGATTATTTATAGGCCGTTTATGGCTGGAATTTCTAATTTCACATACACATCTGGAAGCACCACATCATTTGTAACTTTTCTACATCATATTTCTTGTCACTGAGGGTAACGTTCTTGCCAAGTCTGCAAGACAGTAAAGAATACAATGCCTCACTCTTGGACCTATTTCTCATCACAGTTTCAAAAGATTGTGTACCACATTCCGACTTTCTACTCGAGGTCATGCTGTGATAATAATAGATATAACACTAAACTCACGACACGAAATTGAAGAGTCATTACACCAAAACTCACGGTTCTACAATAAGGATAACTGGGATGTCTTCAGAGATCGCATTAGAGATGCCTCATAAGAGATTATACATTTCTCTTCCTTCGCAACAGTGTGCAGATTCATTTAAAACCACACTAAATACCATAACCCTAGTTAGAAACTTTTCTTTTATCATACTCGGCACGTCACTATTATTCGGAGTTATCCGGTCATGCATTAGGAGGCTTCTTGCAACGGCCCTCTTTTCAAAACTTCGATCGATAGAAAGCACGAGTTGTCCACAACGCATTTCTGTTCTCGCTCGTAAAACATTGTGCCACTTCAAGGCATGATAGAAGCCTCCTGCCCCTCTTGGGGTTTGTACCCCACTGACTAACTAGTATATTTATTGCATCAAATAAATAAAACCGGTTTTCATCAAACGTAATGGAATCATGTCGTTTTTTTATATAACAAAAAAGGTATCGTTCTAACTTGTAACAAGGTGTGAGCAGCTTGGAAAGTGCAAGTAATTTGTTGCTTAGGATTGTCTATCGGGACGACATATATTCTTGCAATAATTGTAACTCATTGTAAATCAATAACATAGTAGACTTTAGTATTTCATATTATAACGTCTCACCGTTGGGTTGAAGAAGTTTTGTTTACTTGCCGTTTTGTGGATTGTTTTTTGACATTCAGTTATGTAACCTCTACATGTTTTAATACTAAACTTGACGACTGCCATTCTGTCTTGAATTAAACTTAGAGTCGTAATATAACATCACCGTAATCCTGTCTGTTTCTTATTTATGTCATGAAAAAGGACTGAAATGGCAGAGTGTTTTTATACACGATTTTGCAAGAACCTTTAACTTCCAAAGTCTTTCGTTTGTTTTACATCAAAAGGAACCTGAACACTGAAGTCCTATGAAAAGCATAAAAAAAACTAAAATAACTAACGACCTTAAATTATATTTAAACTCAAAAGTATTTCTCATGTACGATGTAAAAAGCAACTAAAACACCGATGTATCAAAGTCTTTTTAGAAAGAGTTGTTTTAACCTACTGAAATACTAAAGTAAATTTTATGTACGGCATGAAACGGAACTTAAACACTGAAGTCGTATGTACAACATGGAAAAAACTACAATATCAACATCTGATGGCCGACATTAAATGAAACTCAAATAGCAAAGGCTTTCCTACGTACTGCATGAAAAACAACTGAAACAAGTTTTTTTTTATGTACAGGAAAATGAAACTGACATAACCAAGGTTGTTGTAAGTGGGGCTTTCAATATATTTCCATTCTTCTTTTGTATATGCATTAAAAATTAACGTAGACTCTTAAAAACTCCGCAAGTTATTATTATTCCTCTTATCAGATGACGAACATATTTATTCATGACTTAAGGTTTAAGTGAACAGCTACAGTAGAATTTTATATACGCCCTAGTAAAGACTGACTGTTGTAGTTAGTGAATTTCGAAAATCCAATCTGGACGTGAGGACACTTCATATGAACTATGAGCAATAACATTATCTGTTAAATGAGAAAATGCACTATAACGTATGGGATCATTCAGAGTGCTTTTGGACCTTTTTGCATCAATGAAGCATCAGTTTTTTTTTTAAGTAACGTATCAGATTCTAGGAAATCAAGGAGTTTGTGAAGTGGGGTGACGACGTGTGTGAGAGAAGTAAGGACGTCTGCAAACCCGAGTTAATTATCAAAATCCAAGGATTTTATAGGTAAGGACCGTCCTGTTTCTATAGAAGCAATAACTGCACAGCTTGATGCCAGTGTTGAAACTGTTCACGCAATAATTCGCCATAATGTTAAGACGTGAAAGTTTTGCCCGAAGTTTGGGCCAACGGTGCTTTACACTTTTAACATATTACTTGACAAAGATGAGTATCTAGACGGTTTTTCAACCTTTATATAGTCATAACCTACTCCTCATATTTTCTGGTTATTTCCTAAGCTCATGGACAATCTTAGAAGCTGTCGTTATGATTATAGTAAAGAGATGAAATAGACTGTTACGAGAGGCATTGATACACTCACACAAGAGGGCTTCAATGCGGCCTCCAAAAATTATTGAGAAGGTACAAAAAATGCATTGCAGCCGAGAGGGATAACTTCGGCATGCACTAGAGTTTCATGTTTGAACTATTAATAAAATGTACTTATACGAAAAATCTGGGAACTTATTGAAGCCATCACGCACAACATACGAAGGAACTGAAATACCAAAGTCTTTCTTATGTACAGCATGAAAAGAAATTCAACGCTGAAGTCTTATGTACGACATTATAAATAACTGAAACATCAAAGACATTTCTTATATACACCATGAAAAGACACTGAAATAAATTTCTGGTGTACGATATAAAATGAATTGAAATGCAAAAGTTTGTCTTATGTATGTCATTAAAAAGTATTAAAATATCAAAGTATTTTCATTATGTACGACTTGAAAATTGAACGTTAATAACACTCATATACACCACATAAAAATACTTTTCTGTGACTTTTGTACGTGTCAACAAAGTACGTTACCGTACACTCGTTTTTCAGCAATACTTCTTGCATGTACTTAATTCCCTCCCACATTTAGTTTCTATAGTGACGATAAAATTGTCGCTCTAGATAGACGACAGTATTCTATTTCTGTTTTACGAAAACCAGTTTTCTTATTTTTTTTATAGAGGACTTAAAAGTTGGTCAGTTGTGTATAAGGTGCTGAGGCGATAGGAGTAATTCCTCATATCTGACAGTGACACAACATTTAACGAACTCGTTTGGAGATGTGCTGCTGTTCAAATAATACTCTCTAGCATTTTAAGTTATGACATCAAGACCATTGTCTGCATGATCAAAATGAAGGGTCGCACGGTTCAACGCTAAATGGCACAATCAACGCATCGATCCACCCTTTATGGCAACGGTTATTGTCACAGTGTAGTTTCCATTGAAGGTCTCATCATACTACCTCACATCTTCAAAGTCAGCTTATAACTTAATGCTAATGTGTACCTGGATTTGCTAAAGAGAGTAGTTAGCTGGCAGACACTGGGTGTGGCAGCAGAGGTCTGTGCCGGTCAACAATTCGAAGGAGACAAAGGCTTTGCTTCAAAAGTAGGGCTACGATATTCTACTCCTCTCCCATTGTCTTCTCCTCCTCTGACCTTAAGCTTCTGGACAACTTCTTCGGTCATACGTTGAGAACATCGCCAACATGTCCACGCACAATACCAAAAATTGTTTGATCGCCACCAACTGCCGATTCTTCGCCGAGCTCTGCCGGCGCGTGTGGAAAAGACATCCTCCCAATTCCGAGCCCGTATCGACGCGGTGATTGAGGTTGAAAGCGGCTACATTGAATAGATGTCAGGTATACTGCATAATTAAGTAATCTGAATTAGTTTTTGTAAAATAAAAGTTTTAAAACAAAACTGTAGTGTGCTTGCTTTCGGGCGAGAATTTCATCGTTCCTCGTTGTGCATACCAGAAGATGGATTGCATTACGTCTGCGATAAAGAAAACTAATACACATTTAATGATCTACTCCATTGTCTCTACATAGAAACTTAATAGATGTTTACTTTTTTAGATTATACATCTTTGTACTATTTCATTTTTATCCACGTAAATGAGGCTCTCATAAATGTGGTTTTAAATTCCCAGTCTACCTCGCCACAACTTAGAATCCATATTAGAAAATCTACGCCATTCTCTACGATACCACTGATTTAAAAGTCGCTTAGAATATGAAACAGTTGTTATTTCACGACGTTTCAGCTTACTAATCCAACTGACGAAGGTCAGACGAATAGTTCGCCGCAACGTCGTAAACCAAGAAGATAACAGTCTGCAAATAAATATCTAAATTTTACAGAACATCTCTGTCAAGTAATTGATTTACATTAAACATTGTTTTATTTTCTCTTTTCGTTTTTAATTTAAGTGTACTTATCCTTCATCATTTTGTTCAGTTGATGGTTATACCAGACAATTTATTAACGTATTATCATTTTTGTTTGCTTTACTATTATTTTTTCAAACATCATTTAGAAAACTAATTTTCGTTTTGTTTCCCGTATTTATGCACAAGTGTTATTTCTGTCAACCACTCATGTCTGCTTAGTATGAAACCACATATAGTGAATAAATAAACTATGAAGAACGAGACATTCTTAATACAAACATTCGTATTCGGTTATAATAGAAAAACTACTTGACGCGTAATGATTTTCTGGAACTTTACAACGTACTTGAGTTCACAACGGAAACTGTCATAGCCGACATTGTCTTCGAGAATAGATTACGTTCCTCGATAACTTTGTATTGTGTATTTTTTATGCCGATATTATTGCTGAATGCCTTAACGACCAAAGACTGGGCAATTCACTAGCAGTCAGTCCATATTTTTTATCGGCGAAGTTAAAGAGCGTATGGTTAATAAAGATGTCGGTGGTTAAATTAAAAAGGATCCCAAGTTTTCACATGAGAATTGAGATGAAATGTATATATATTTTATTGGAATACATTGATATGAGTAATTTGTGTATTTATGTCATTTATTTGCAGAGGCTTATTCTCATGTTCCTAGTTGTTTTTTCATACGTTTTCGGCCATCTTATACTCTGATCTGAGTTGGCCGAAATGTGGGGAAACGACTATGAAGCTGAGGATAAGAGCCCTATATAAATAAATAAAATACAAAACTTAATAGTCTCGAACAATCTCAATTAAAATAATATATAAATCAATTCGGTATGTACCCGACAAGTGAAGAACAGATAAAAACAAAAATAAGTTAAAAATAGCCAACCTAATTTTCTTTTTGTTGTCGGCGTGTTCTTTCTGCATCAGTTTAAAATTAATTAAATTCCCAAATATTATGTTATTTTGATCTGGTAGATTAGTAGTTGTTTACTCTAAACTTTCAGTTATCTACTCTTTTTTCCATGCTTTTCGTAAACCATTGAAACAAAGCAGTATTTTTTTGGCATTTGCGCACGTGCATTACATTTATATTTTCATGAAATCTTTTCCTTTAAAAATACAGTAAAACATAATATAGAAATACAGGTTTTAAACGAAACTTTAGCAAATAACGAGAAAATATTTACAGAGGAATGCTGAATCTAGCAAAAGATAATATCTCCAATTCGTCGGCAATCTCCCAAGACAATTGCAACTTTACAGAAACTATCGAAAAGCCTGTTCTCCTTTAAATTTGATAACAAAATTATTTTTGCTTTTTTCAACTTGTATTAAAACAATATCTTCAGTGGAAATCGCCACATAGGTAGACTTAAGATAAGTAAAATATATGTTGTTTAAGGTAATTAAAATTTATGTTTTCAAATACTGTTTTCATAACATTGTTAAATTTGCTCATGTAGCTAAGTATTACAAATAAACTTCTAAACAGTGCTCACAAAGAGAACTGAAACCTCGCTTACGAAAGGAACTTGCCCCATGGTAACATATATGAGTAAAATAAAACTGTTTCGATTTATACTAAATGCGGTGACCGCTTTAAGAAGGTGGATTTTTCTCTCGTATAAAGGGCTTGGGTTTCATATTGTCCCATTGGGTAGGCAAATGATTAGAGCTAGAAACCAACAGTCACTGATTAAAGCCAATTACTGAAGCTCGGCTGAGTAATGCAATTTAAAATGATATAAATAATTAATCCACTATGAATTAAAATATTAGTACATTTTACGATATATTTACAATTTTATTGGATTAAGTTAAATTGTCTGAATACTTTTCGCTTTTTAATATCAAAGTTACTTACTTACTATACTATCATCTTCAACGCCTGTTTAGCTTAATGTAGTCTTTTAACAGGGAATTTGGCGTTCTATCGAATGAGAAACATGGATTCGCTATTTCAACTACTTAAATGCAAACATATTTTGGAAAGCAAACCATACACATAAATGCCATTGTTTGGAACTTTCTTTAGCAAATCATTTTGATGTTAAGTTTTAGTTAATTATGATGTTCCCAGTTAGTGTTGTATATATTAGAATGTTTAAATGTTTTTGGATTTCAAGTTTTTTAGGAATACAGAGCGTTTATAAGAAACATTTTACTTAGTTTTGTTCTCCGACTTAACATTGTTTAGACAAATATTATTAGGGGCATTCGCTTCAACAAGGTGTCTTACATTGTTCATGTAAAATGCTTTGTTGTCTTTGTATACACAGACGCATACACACACATACACACACAGACACAGACACACACACACATATATATATATATATATATATATATATATATATATATATATATATATTAGTGATTGGACGAGTTCGAAAATTCTTCCCGATTCCGATCAAATTACAGATTCCGTTCTAAATTTCCGATTCCGATATGATTCCCGATTCCGATTCTTTTAATATTTACAAATATTTAATTAGAGATGTCTTTTGGTTTTTGTTTTTTTTGTTTCTTTTTTTTTTCGTAAATTTTCACATTACATTCAACGGGTAATTTCTGGGTATATTTTTTCTCAAATATTTTCCATTGTATTGCGCGTTGAAAGACAACAACAGGTTTATATTGATTTTAAACAAATCCAAGTTGTATCAGTTCATCGTTAGTATACAACATCCTACTTGAAATTAGTTATAAACAATTCAAATAGTCGAGGATTAGTAGGTAAAATGAGAAAACGATGTAAGAACACACTATTAACAAGGCCGCCATTGTTGCGAACGAATTTCTTAATAATAATGTTACTATTTAGAAAACCAGAGGGGTTTGGTCAACGTTAACTATTATGTGGCTTTTTTAATGTTTAACTTTTATTTTAATTTAAACTTGCTGGGTTATTAAATTGATTTGCTTTGCTGAAAAAACAAAACAAAAAACAAAAACAAGATGCAAATAATAACAATTAGCGGGTTCTCTGAACATTCCACAAGGGACTCATTCATATGTAATATATTTATGTTGGTATTCATTGCATAAATCGAAACGCCCTGATATTATTGAAACTATTGTAAAAACTGCAAAACTATTTGTCTAAGCTAGCAAGGACGCCCGGCTTTACCAAGTCGTTAAGTACGTTTATATATGATATTTCAATTCTTGCAGATTTCGTATATATTATTATTTAGTTAGTATTCTATCGACTTTTATATATTATAAAGTTACGATTTAATAAAAAATATATCCATATGACTTGGGTGCATCAGCCTTAGTTCCTTCAGCTATAATCGAAACCGAAACAAAAAGTTATAAATAATTCTAGATACAATTATTTATTTTTAAAAAAATGGATCACCGGAGTTCCATCAGCTAATCGAAATCGAAACCGGAATTTATAAAGAATCCTTGGTAAAATTGTTTATAAGAAAATAAATGACATGAGTGGCATCAGCTATAAAGGAAACCGAAACCAAAACTCATGAAAAGTATTTATTATAAGAAAGCAGAATCTATAATTAAACAATAAGCACTTGGATGTAATCGTGACACACAAAATAAATGGCACTCACGCTATCGTATTAATATATAGTATTGTTAAATGTCATAAAATACACGCTCCTTTCTTAATATAACCCTAAGTACGGGTGACAATACAGAAAAATATAGCAATTACATGTAAGTTTATGATTTTGCTTATCGGCCTTAGAATTAGTGGGAAAAATTGCACAATTGCTTAAAAAGCTATAATGGATGGAAATTGGATAATTTTACATTATATTTATATGCAAAACTGAACCCCGGTTCTAAATTCTATAATAACGTTTAAGTGTGCTCACACATAATGCCTTAAAACATAGATTTTGGTATTTTAAATGCAACTGAAAGTGTTTTTTATTGTTTTTAAGTTAACAAACTTCTCAATGTTTGCTCTTCAAAAGTGTTGAATAACTTGTGAGATTTGTATCTATATTTGCCAAAACCAAACAAAATGTAAGGGAATATGAAATATTTTAAAGTATGTGGTGATAAGACAAAACAAGCGCCAAAAAAAAGATCCAAGCATCTTAAAACTTGGATTATAAATTCCGAAGCTCTAATAGACACCATATGGTCATTCATCAAATAGGTGCGAAAAGCTTTTTTAAATCTCGTATATTGAATAATCAAGTAAACTCTAGGATTTATTTATTTGCTCATAATAAAAACTAACAAAAAATTAAATTAGGCTTGGTGAGACTGAGGATACTTTTGTGTCTAATAAGGTGCCATGAAAGTTAAATTATTTCAGAAGAAGCGGATGGCAAGCACTCCAAAGCTGGTGGAAACGCAATTTACCCCCCCCCCTCGGCCAGAGCATTTAAATCTTTTTAATAATGTTCACTTCTTTCGGCTGATGATACATAGACCTTTCAGCGAATAGATGCGAAACGATTATAAAGGCAATAGGCAAGTTATAAATGATTAATAAATAAAATAAATTAAACTCTGCTAATCAATATTTAATCTGTAAATAAGATTTATAACTCATACTGTGGCCCTTCTCAGTCTTATGTTTTAAAGGAAAAGCGTATAATTAAAATTTAAAAAAAACAATTTCTGCTTGTTTCATTTATTATTTTAAAAAAATTTAAGAATCGGTTTGAAATTGGAAATTAGAATATAATTTTTTCGATTCCGATACCCAAAAATTCCGATTTTTATGATTTCCGATTAAGGTTCCGAATAAAAGTCCCAACATTAATATATATATATATATATATATATATATATATATATATATATATATATATATATATATATATATAGGGAGAGAGAAAGAGAGAGAGATCTGTGGGCTTCAAGTGATAGTGAACGTTAACTGGTGTTGTTTTTATGTGGAACCTAGTCTGAAAATAGCGGTTTCAATTCTACACACAGAAGGCAAGAGCGTTTGTTGGTGAAACATAGAGAGAATTATTTAATTGCCTCCCCCTTGAGCTAATTAGACAGAACACCGTTTTTAATGTGGGGAGGGAAACCAGCTCAACCAAGAGATCACTCTCACTGGGTCCAAAAATAGCAATTGTCTGATGTGAAGGGTTTTCCCCCCACATTGAACAGCACTGATTTTTTTTTTATTTGTTTCTTTCCCGAAGGTTAAAACACAGACATCCCGAGAGACTCCTTGCTCTCTCGCCTCGCCAAACGTAATGAGACAACAGCTATGGAAGTCAGTATATACTGAGGATGCAGTTAAGAGACTCAGTAATCCGATACAGTCGCGGTTTATAACATGAAACGGCTAGAGAATAGTTAGCCGAAACTTGGTTAAACAACTGCTAGTATTAAAATGAGGATAACGAGTCCGCAAATAAATAAATATATCCACTACACTTATTTAGTAGTGACTTTACTTATCTACTAAAAAAAATATTCTTCAAATTTATTTTATTAACCTAATAAAAGAACGGATGTATCTGTTCCGTTGGATATATTACAACTCTTATAAAAGGTGTGATAACCGTACACATACGATGAAATTCAAGCAAACACGCTGCATAACGCTTTCATTAGTGTTCTCTTCGACCTGCCTGTATACAAGCGTAGATGGTATTTTACTCAACACTTTTAATTACCATTTGTACGCCGTTGTGTTAATACATCGTTTGAAAAAAAAAGCGAACACATTCAACGTTGACGTGTAGATAAGTCGAGTCACCTTTGCTTTTAAATAGTCCAGATTATGGTGTTTGGAAAGGAATCTGAATGTAGACAGAAGCTTCACGACGGGATTTGTAAATATACTAAATGTTACATAATCATTGAGAATGGAAAAATGCCATTGCGAGTAACGAGCATCGTGGCGCCTTTTTCTTATCGCTTTTTAACTAATTCAAGCAAAAATCAGAATACACATTTTCTCAAGTTTTCATGCTGAGCAGACACGTTTATAGCATGTGGTCAATGTTAATGAGCACCTTGAGAATTATATTTTGAATTTATGTTGTAAGTGAAATTAGTAGATATACAGTGGACTCCGAGATAATTCGTTCCCGAATGAAGCTTGTATCTAGAATTAACATGGCTCCATTAAGGAAACGTATTAAAACAGGACACATTCGACCAGCTAGAAACTCGTAACTTGGATGTTCGCTCGTATCTAGGGGATGATTTTTGCTCTGAACTCATCTCGTATCTTGAATTATTCGTAACTCGGGTAGCTCATATGCTGGGGTCTATTGTATATGTTTTTATTCAACAAAAATTATTTAAATTACCTTTGTTTAAAGTTTCATAAAATTACTCAAGCCCATGGATTAAGCTAAAAATACCGCAAAATATGTGTCGCAAAAACCGGAGATGCCTATTGAACTTTGTTCTGAAAAAGTGGGGTTTTCAATAGGTATAAAAAAAATCTGGGTTTTTTTAATAAATACACGTATTACAATGAGGTACTACAACAGTAAATTAGTTGGTTGTTGTTTTTTTTACGGCATATCAACCCTTTTCGGGTTATTTAATGCCGAATCCAAGGATTTTGAAGACAAATTTTGTAATAGAATATATTTGTTGTTTTCAAGTCGGTTTCTATTTAACCCATCGTTGGGACCCTTACAGGTACTACCACTCCGGGTCAGAGTGGACCTGGGAGCAATGGTAATTAAAGGGTGGCTCCACACTCCCCAAAGGCCACAAGCTGGGGCCTCACCACTGGATATAGTTTAAGGTCATATCCAGGACCACAGTTAATTGGTAGAGAGCACAAGATTTACAAGTCTAACCAACAGAAAGAAAATAACGATGTAATAAGCCAGATAATTAAAACAAACGCATATCACAATAACATTCATGGAAAATACGGCGCTTAAAAACATTATGTCTTTAAGAGACAGTTTTCAGAAAAGAAAGCCGTAGGATCAATTAAATTGCACATTTATTTCTTCACCGTATCCAAAACTTTCAAGAACGATACAGATTCACTAGTGTTAATATTACAGCAATACTCTATACGTTGTCTGATCGTATATTTGTAGAAATAAATAATAGCCTTAGGTGTGAGAATGTTCTTACAACGATTCAGTGCATCTATATTATAGGTAGCAGAAAGAGCAATCAATCCAATAGTTGTAAACATTTAGCGAGAACAACAAAAAAAAAACAATGACGAAGTGGATTTTTCATTCAAGAACTGTCTAGAGGAGATAAGGGCAAACGCATTCGAATGAAAGTCAGTTGCTGAGTTTACAATATCGTTGAACATACGCTGCTCTGTAGAGAATCATCTGTTAAGAAAAATAAAATAAATGTACACCACAGTTTTAGTTCAAATTAAAATGCAAAATATTATGGTTCAATTGTGCCGAAAACGGACATATTCATATTTTGTCTTATGAAAAAATAAAAATAAAATAAAAAAGTACTGTTGATTTCATGAAATTACTTTTACATAATTACTTGAATTTACGTTAAACGGACAAGAGTCATATATCATTGATAAATTGTACACCAAACCAAAATATTCATTTCAAACAAACCAGTGTCTTATAAAAAACAATTACAGTTGATTTTATATCTTAGCCTTACCGCTTGTGCGATGATAAATCTTTTCAAGTGCACTTTTGATGGCATGCTTTACAAACGTGTTAACTCTGGTCAAAATTATACTTTCTTTTCTAATCGCGATTTTTTCGATTATCGATGTTCGATATTTATAAAGCGTATTCTGATACAACCCTCAGGTAAGAAGACTCTCAGCTGCATTTAATACATCCGTGTTATTTTTTTTAATCGGCCCAGTCGTTTCCAAGTCCATATTGAACGAACTGACACCCACAGGCAAATTTTGTCTTATATGACTATAAGGATAAATATAAAAATGTTGATTTTCAAATCCTAAGCAATATTGTCCCTCTCAAATTCTAGCCTTTGCACAGTAGCATCTTATATTTAAGTAACATTATTTATTTTTCGAGGCCAACCAAATTATAAAACATGAAGACAAACATAACACGTCATCCTTACTTATGTTAGAATGACTGACGAACAAACAGAACAACTCATGCAGATGCGAGGACAGGCCTGAATAGATCGATAGAAAAACGTCAGCATAAAATAGAATAAAATAAAACAAAATAACAACGATAGAAAGAGTTAAGATTCGCAAAATCTATAAAAAACAGTATAAAGAAAAACATAAAATGTATAACGAAACTATAAAAACACAGAGGACGGCTATTCTAACATGTGTGTTTTATTAAAAAGGAGAATGGTGACGTCTTGTTGTATGGATGGTTAGGCGCTGAGGAGGTGTGGGGCGAAAAGCTAATACATGAGTGTGTTTGCAATCAACCAATGTAAAAATGTTATAAATAAAATACAGAACTCGTGATAAAATAAACGAAAATAAAGATAAAATACAAATACGTAGAACAACAGAAGCATATTATCATGATGACAGTACAGTGATTATATTCGTGACATGCCCAACTGCTACTTGAAGATAAAGGTAACTGGATCAGACGAATTCCCATGCGAATGATTTGGAATTGTATCGAAGTACTAAGGTTGATAAATGGTTGTCTTACGGTCGATTATCTATGGGACAATTTATGGCAAAAAAAATTGTAATGAGAAGGGAATCAGTCTCAAGGGAAAGCCTTTCTTGTCAAGCAAATTTATTTCAAGGCGAATGGTGTATGGAAAATTCGCCTGACTCTAGGAAATGGGATGTAAAGTTGTTCTTTTACGTTTATTATAAAAAGATAAATTCTTGCCGTGGATGTCTGGAACGAAACATTGGTACTCTTAGAATGATGAAGTTCAGAGAACCCAATTATGTATCTCCTACCGGAAAAAAGTTGTAAGAAAAAAATATATCTTGACACACTAAATATTGAAGTCGACTTGTTAGTCTATTAATGCAATGGCTCATAATTTACAAGAAAATTAGAACATGAAGAAGAACGTAGAAATTAACTACATGGCAAACCACACCAATATGCCATGGAAACTACACTGTTCACCAATCGTTTTTTTACAAGCGATGTCTTACATAAAATACTGATTAAGTAACATATATTTTAATGGTGGTTCGAGTGAAATATACCCTTGAAACCAGCTGTAAATTCTGGAAGTATACCCGGGTTTTACAAGGGATCCTACGATCTCCAAGTCTAATTCTCTACCAGAGAGCTATATGTCCAGATTGTTTTTTTTCTTTTTAAAGAAGGAATAATTTGCTGGGAGAATATCACCTCTCCTTATCGGTGTAACGTAAAATACTCCCCTGGAAAAATTCTGCTCTTTTATCCATAGAAAGACAGGACTATTTTAAGGATCGGATTTTTTCGATTTTCGATACTTATCGGGGCAATTCTTGTACAAACCGTATCTAGCACACTGCTAGCCATATAAATTACAATCGTATGAGATGATCGAAAAACAAGCTACGCCGTTTCGGAACTTATGAGAAAGGAACTCTCTCACACACACAAAAGGATTTTGTATTATTTATATATATATATATATAAATATTATATACGTTTTGCAAAGGCTAGCCTTGCTTTCAGGTTCATAGGCTTCAATAAGGGAGTCTTTCTCGGACGACACGCTTTTAAACCAGCTCTCTTCAAAACTCTACCAGCTGTATGTCGAGATACATTCACTCCAGAGGTGCTCTGTTCATCAACAATCTCCCCAACAGAGATCCTTGGGTTTTGTTTTACTTGTCGAACAATTTTCCGTTCATCTCTTGGGGAAAGAATCCTTTCTCTCCCTCTACCCTCTAAACTCATAACGTGGCCTTGCGATTTGAACTTGTTTATTATGGCTCTAACAGTGGATTTGGGAAGGTTTAGCTTCTTTGAAATCTTATCATAGCCCTCCCCATTGGTATGGCATGCTACAACAAGCTTCCTGACGTCTTCGCTGTGTTCCTTAGTTTTAACCATGGCGATTGAAAATTATAATTTAGTCACTTATAATAGTTTAAATAAATCGCTATCTAAAAATTATCTGAAAAAAATTATTCACTGAATTAGCGTTAAACAAGCATAATATGGCTATAAAAAGGTTCAGAAAGCACGCAAACCGGAAATTGATTGATATTATACTGATACTAAAAGAAAAACAAAGCCGTGCCAATAATTTTGAACAAGGGTTTTTTGCAATTATGTTTGTTGTTCCTTTGTTATTTATTTTTTCTAAAATCCGATTGCTGCATCGGAAAGGCCAGTTAAAAATACATAATATACTTTGTTATTTTCTTTAATTTAATCCCTTTTTTAGAATTTATTAGACAAAATTTAACTTTTATTTTACCGTGCCAATAAATATGATCATCACTGTATATATATTCTTAACCGTAAACGTTAAATCATTCAGATTTTTATGTAGAAAAGTTTATATTTTATGTGTCTTAAAGTCAGTGTTTGCATTAGGTATATATATATACACACACGAACATATATATATATATATATATATATATATATATATATATATATATATATATAATGGTTGTTACGTAGTCGTCATTAACGTTGAGGATTAGAGCCGTTATGAACGCGTTTTCATTTTAAAAGATGTACTACCGGCGAAGCGAACGTCTCACTTTTCTATGTTCTGTGTATTTGGGATTGTTTTATACTTTTATTCATGTTCAATTCACCTATTCGTAACAACCATCGTCATCGTCATCATAAATGCTCCTTCATATATATTGTACATGTACGTGTATGTGCACGTGTGTGTGTGCATATGTATGCACATGCGTGTATGTATGAATGTATGTGTGTATGTTCATGTTGTCATGTGTGTTTGTTCTTGCGTATTTTTTACACGGTGATCACCACTGATCAAGGCCCGGATGCCACTCAGGGATAAGGGTTTTTGCAAGTACAGTACATTAGTGTGAAGATTTAATGAAGTGTTTTCTTAAGAGGGCGGTTTATTAGGAATTTGTTAACGTTGGACTTAAAGATATCCAAGTTGTAGTCAGGTGGGAAGCAGGCAGACGTAACAGAGTTCCACAGGCGTGCACTTCTGAGAAAGAAGCTTAGTTCATGGAATCTACGTTTTGATTTAGGCACAGATAAAGGGTGAGGGAAATTTTTCTCCGTGGATTCAGCTAGACGGGTGTGTGTCGTGAAGGATTGGCGAGAGGGGACCAGAGATTGAAGTTCAGACGAGCACCTGCCATGAAAATAACGATAAAACAAGGATAGGCTTGCAACATCTCTTTTGTGGAAGAGAGGTTGCAGGGTAGTGAAAAGGGCATCCCCCACTAAGCCACGAAGTCTATTTTGTACTCTGTCAAGGCAGGATAGGCTGTTTTAGCAGCTTCTGCCTAGATATGGCAGCAGTATTCCATCCTTGGACGTACTTGGCTTTTATATAGATAGAGAATTGCATCAGTAGTGAGATATCTTCTGGAGCGGTAGAAGAATCCCACCATATTTCCAGCGACCTTGGCAACAGACTTGATGTACGTGTTCCATTTCAGATCAGAAGGTTGTCAAAACATGTGGCTTCTCCTAGACGAGAGCCATCCATTTCACTTGATGCCAGATGGGGATCAGAGCGTTGATGACGTAAAGATAGGAGTGTGGTTTAAGATTCGTTAACGGTAACCAGCCACGTCTTCCACCACTGAACCACGCGCTCGAGATCAGAGGAGAGAGAATCAAAGAGAACTTTGTCATTCAAAGCCTTTGTTGTGTTGCCGTAGATTGGCGTGTCATCAGCATAGATGTCAACGAATGATTTAAATATGTGTTTAGGGAGATCATTGATTTAGATCAGGAAGAGAGTTGGGCCCTGGATTGACCCTTGAGGGACTCGAGCATTAATACTGCAGGCCTCTGATTTTTGTCCATCGATCACTACTCTTATGAGCCTATCGGAGAGAAATGATTTAATGATTGAGAAAACATTTCAAATTATACCGAATGTGTGTTTGCCTGGATCTGTTTGTATGCATGCATGTATGTGTAGATATATCTCTATTTCGATATATGTGTGGGGTGGAGAGGACTCCCCAAAGCCCTGTTAAGGACAACCCTCTGGGTGAAGCAAATCTTTGTTTAAAAAACATAACGCTGGAGGCCAGTACCCGCATTAAGCTGGTCTGCAGTTTGATTTGTTGTTCGCTATCTCAAGATTTTGTAATTGAGAGAGAGAGACTTAGCTGCCATGCAAAGCTAAAATTCTCTAACATTATCTTTTATAGATACTTCCTCAGGCATTTGTCTATAAAAATTGTCCGTCGCGATGGAAAAAGGGTCACGTGTGTAGCCCTGAAATGCTGGAAGCATGTAATAATTGATCTGCCACCATTCTATATATGCATATGGGTATATATGTATGTATGTATGTATGTATGTATGTATGTATGTATGTATGTATGTGTGTATGTATGTATGGATGGATGTATGGAATGATGTATGTTCATATATGTACTAGTGCATTTATGTGTATAAATACGTATTTGTATATGTATGTATATATGTATGTGCGTATATATTCTTATTTATTTTTTGTGTATATACGTTTATGTGTGTTTGTATGTCTATACGTAAATATATATATATATATATATGTGCGTATGTATCTATATGTATATATATATATATATATATATATATATATATATGCATATATATGTATTCGTATAGGTGCATATATATGTATGTGTGGGTATATGCATGTACGTAAATATATATATATATATATGTGTGTGTGTATGTATCTATATGTATATGTATATATGCATATATATATATATATATATTTGTATTGGTGCATATACATGTGTGTGTGGGTATATGTAGGTATGTTTATATGTATGTATGTATATATTCATACATGTGTACGTATACGTCTGTGAATATGTATGTATATGGGTGTATTTATTTGTACATGATAGTATGTATTTGTACGCATATGTTTGTGTATGTGTGTGCAGGTGTGTATGTATATGTTTGTATGTGTGTGTTATATGTATTGTGTTTGTATGTATGGATTTACTGCTGTGGTCATGTGTGTATATTTATGGGTATGTATGTGTATGTATGTATATGTATGTATGTATGTATGTGTATATATATATATATATATATATGCCAAGGACCGTCTTCAATCATATATATATATATATATATATATATATATATATATATATATATATATATATATATATATATGCCAAGGACCATCTTCATCATGTCTGCTTGAGCGTGTGAATTCGCTGCCAGGAATAAAAACATAAAAGGTTATCTACGGTTTCATTGACTTTCAGTGACTGACGGAGTGTCACTCGTCTGACAAGACGTCGTAATCATCATATATTTGTACTTGTTTTTAATATATATATATATATATATATATATATATATATATATATATATTAATATATATATGTACACATGCATACATGTTAACTCGGTATATACATTTTTTATCGGGACATATATATATATATATACACTTGTGCCCGATGTTATTCATACCCCCCCTTGAAAATTGAGTTTATTAGGTGTAACTTTGTAAGAATTTATTGTTTACGTCCATATTGATACATATTCTTTATAAACCTCTTCTGATCATTTTCGCTATTTTAAAATCTCGGGATACTTGTAATAAAAGAAATATACAGCTATTTATAAAATCAGCAATGTTCAAAAAATAATCATACCCCCTTATTTTTTCAGTATTAATCGAGTTTCTGACTGTTTGTTTCCTGTTTGATTCTTATTTTGAATGCTTTTATACAACCTTTGATTAATTTCATTTCGTTTTTTGCATTTTTCAGAAATTAAAATGATATCAACTGAAAACCAATAAAAGAATAAAAATGATTAGAATGGGGAAGAAAAAAGAGCTTAGTAATGATTTTAGGACTAAAATTGTGAATTCACATAAGGATGGTTTAGTTTACAAGTCAATTTCCTTGAAATTTGAGGTCCCTACAGCAACAGTACAGAGCATCATCAAAAAATTCCAGAGCCACCACACAACAAACAACTTGATCGGTAGAGGAAGGAAAAGGAAACTGTCTGCTAGAGCCACCAGGAATATTGTAAGAAGTGTTAATGCAAATCCAACCACCACTACTAAGGATATTTTAGAAAATCTGGAGTCTTCTGGCATAAAAATATCAAGGCAAACATTGCAAAGGACTCTGCATGAAAATGGTCTGAAAGGAAGGAGACCAAGAAGGACTCCATTGCACACCGGAAAACACCTTGCTGCGCGTCTAAAGTTTGCTAGGACCCATGTGAATTCTCCAGAGTCCGTTTTCTCAAGTATTTTGTGGACTGACGAAACAAAATTTAAATTGTTTGGCCATACGGATGCTTCTTACGTTTGGAGGAAGAAAGGAAAGCTTACAACCCAAAGAACACCATACCTACGGTGAAACATGGTGGTTGTAGCCTAATGTTTTGGGGCTCCTTTTCGGCTAGTGGTCCAGGTAGTTTGGTCAAGATAGATGGAACAATGAAGAAGCAGCAATATTTGGAGATACTCCAGAAAAACATTAGACAGGATGCGGAGAAACTCCATTTAGGACCAAACTGGGTCCTTCAACAGGATAATGATCCAAAACATACTGCCAAAGTAGTCAAGAAATCGTTTGAGGATAATCAAATTAATGTTTTGGAATGGCCTAGCCAGAGTCCCGACCTGAACCCTATCGAAAACCTCTGGCACATATTGAAAACTGAGGTTAAAAAGCGGAAACCTAGAAATTTGAGGGATTTGGAGAACTACTGCATTGAAGAATGGTCAAAAATCAGTGTTGATGCTTGTAAAAACTTTGTTGATAAATATCCAAAACGGTTACAGGCAGTTATTTAGAATAAAGGGCATGCTATTGACTATTAGTAAGAGAGGTATGAATAATTTTGAACTAGTGCCATTATTGTTTTTCTTTGTATAATGTTTCAAACTTGCATAACTTATTTATTTGTTGAGTTTAAATTAAATACTTATGCTTGATTTATTGTTTGAAATCCCTTTAATATTGTCTACCTTCTGGTTTGAGCAATATTCTTATAGAAATCTCAAAGATCCGAGGGGTATGAATAATATCGGGCACAAGTGTATATATATATATATATCTGTCTGTGTAAACGCATATATATATATATATATATATATATATATATATATATATATATATATATATATATATATATATATATATATAAATATGCGTAGATCATCGTATAACGATTTGATCACTGTCTGTCTGACGTAATGAACATTTATATTAAAAATGTTTAAAATTCAACGCTCTTTCACACGGTTAATAGTAGCCGAATGGATACGGCCTCCGCTAATCGAGCCAGAGATGTCTCGTGTCGCGGGGTTCGAATCGTTCGACTGGTAGTAATCGTGACACGCTGCACTGAAGAATCCCGAAAGGATGAAACACTAGTGTCTGTAGGTATTTAATTATTATAGTAAAAAAAAAATAATAATTATGACAGCCCCTTTAAGAAATTTGTTTCTTATCGTTGAGCATTTTCCGTTGAATTAAAAGTCGGTCAATTTAGCTCTTATGCGTAGATCATCGTATAACGATTTGATCACTGTCTGTCTGACGTAATGAACATTTAAATTAAAAATGTTTAAAATTCAACGCTATTTCACACGGTTAATAGTAGCCGAATGGATACGGCCTCCGCTAATCGAGCCAGAGATGTCTCGTGTCGAGGGGTTCGAATCGTTCGACTGGTAGTAATCGTGACACCCTGCACTGAAGAATCCCGAAAGGATGAAACACTAGTGTCTGTAGGTATTTAATTATTATAGTAAAAAAAAAATATAATTATATATATATATACTAGTGGTGCTTATACGGTTGGTGCCTTTATTATTAGTACTTTGTGAACCAATACGATATATTTAATTTATGGTTGTTCTCTGATAAAATATTCCCGTGTATTTGTTTCGACAAAATAACCTGCCATATCGAGTGTTATATTATTAAGACATTCTCTAGTGACAGAATTAATCACGAATATTGCGGTCCTTTAGTCTCCTAGGAGACTCTTTCATTTATTTTTATGCCTCCGATACCAGCAAAACTTTCGTTCATTTTTGATTTATTAGTAATCGATATAATCACACATGTGTACATTGCAATATTTTTTCAATTACTAAATACATATAAAGTATGCATACGTTATTGCTTTTAAATATCACATAGTCTGTGTCTCTAAATTTTTAACTAGTTAATGTTGGTATATACATTTTGTTCAAGATTCATTTGTAAATTAATCCACGGATCATTATAATTTTATTAACATATCCGCCTGTAAAATGAATCAAATAAAAGATATATGTAATAATTATATTTTCAGTCAAATGGAGCCTTATGCCAGTGTAATCACTTTGTAAAAGTTCACGTCTTTCAATGTTTTTTAATTGCAACATGAACAAATCAGACAAAACCACATCTAAAATATCAATTTTTGTATGTTTGTCTTTCTAGAAAGGAAATATTTATCGCTGTTCAAATCTAAAGTGTTTCTTTATTAACGGCTGTATTCTCCCAATATTACGAACCGACAATTTTCATATGCTCGATTTTGTAAAAGAAGAAAAATAATTAAAATCTCAAACTTTCAGCTTCCTTTAAAATATTTAAAATCGGTTTTATTTACAAAATAAGGCATTCAATTACAGTAAAACTATCCAGTTTAAACAATCATATATTTTATAGCTTTTAGCAAGTACTTTTATAATATAAATGTATATATATATATATATATATATATATATATATATATATATATATATATATACATGAATATATATATATAAGCACATACATATGCATACATGTTTGCATATATATAGTTTTTATATATCTATATGTATATGATTATATATATATATATATATATATATATATATATATATATATATATATGCAATTTGTTTGATGGATTCCCATACCTCCTGATAAGCAGGTTCCAATGACAATTCTGGAATATCTGGATTCTGAGGAATAGAGGACACAACATCGCTGTCAATGACAGATGAGGTTTTTAAGACAGTTTCAAAGTGCTCCTTCCAACGATTGAGAATATCTGATTTATCAGTCAGCCATGCCTCTCCATCGACTGTGCTTAATGGGGAAGCACCACTTTTCTGAGGACCAAATACCTCTTTCAGACCATTACAGAAGGCTTTCGTGTTCTTGCTGTCAGCAGCTCCCTGCAGTGCAATTGCCTTATTGTACGCTATCACCAAAGGATCAAATGTCGCCTGAAGTGTACAAGCATGGTGGGAATGTGCTGATAAAAAAGCTCCATGCTCTCTTTGTAAAGATATGGAAAGCAGGACGAGTTCCACAGGACTACAAAGATGCCTGCATCAAACATCTCTACAACAAAAAAGGGAGTCAAGAATGTCTGTGACAACCATCGGGGGAAATCTCTGCTTTCAATTGCAGGAAAGATTCTGGTTAGGCTCATTCTAAACCGAATCATAAATCATCTCGTTGATAAGGTGTATCCAGAATCACAGTGTGGGTTTCGGTCGAGTCGCGGCACCATTGACATGATATTATCTTTACGTCAGGTGGCAGGAAAGGTCCGTGAGAAAAATCAGGAATTGTATATGGTGTTTGTTGACCTGACGATGGTCTTCGACACTGCGAATCGCGATGCTCTTTGGCAAGTTTTAAGAAGGCTTGGTATTCCAGAAAACATGCTGAACGTGATCATTTCCTTTCACGAGGGGATGAAGGTCAGTGTTGTCTCAGATGGTATGATGTCTGATCCATTTGATGTTACGAATGGGACCAAACAGGGATGTGTAATGGCGCCGGTCCTCTTTGCGCTCTTCTTTTCACTAATGCTTAAACATGCATTTGATGATTTGGACACTGGTGTCAAGTTTCAATTTCGGTCATCCGGTGGCTTATTAAACCATCAACGTTTTAAGGCCAAGACTCTTCTTCGCACCGAAATTATTCGCGAGTAGCTCTTCGCTGACGATGCCGCACTAGTAGCCACGTCCTTTGAGGAAGCCCAGCTTCTTGATCGATTTTCAGCCGCGTGCAAAGCCTTTGGCCTGACAATTAGCATAAGGAAAACTAAGGTAGTGCATCAGCCACACCCTACCCAAAACAAGTTGAAGGCGTAAAGCAACATCCACCAGAGCATAGATTTCCTGAGCGCAAGCTGAAAGTCGACGGTCATGATATTAACTATGTCAAGTCCTTTCCTTACCTTGGTAGCAAGGTGAACCAGGGAGGTTCTCTTGATGATGAAATTGTCAACAGGATTGCTAAGGCCACTTTTGCCTTTGGAAATCTCCGCCATCGCTTGTGGAACGAAAGGGGTATTCGACTAGACACAAAAATCCTTGTCTACCGTACTGTTGTTCTTTCCATTCTTCTTTATGGATCTGAGTCATGGACTCCATACAGACATCACATTAATCAGCTGCACGTTTTCCACAAAAGCTGTCTACGCTCCATATGTGGTCTTAGCCTCCGCGACAAGGTATCAAATGCCGAATTATTCACAAAATGCAAAATATCTGGCATTGAATTATTCCTTATTCAATCGCAATTGCGGTGGGCTGGTCATGTATTGAGGATGCCCGATGACAGAATTCCAAAAATTGCAATGTACAGTCAATTTGAGGGTGGTAAAAGAATTGTCGGACGTCCTTGGCTTAGGTACAAGGACAAGTTGAAGAGTAACTTGTCTGCAGTAAACATACCATATAGGAGTCTTGAAGATGAGGTGAATGACCGAAAAGGATGGAGATCAAGGTGTTTTGAAGGTGTCCAGAGGTTTCAATCTAAAAGCTTAAGGCAACTTAAAGAAAACAGAGTAAGAGCAAAACGACTACCAGCCGAACCAATATCTGCAGCATTAAATCCACATTCATGTTCTATTTGTGGCCTTGTCTGCAAGTACTTTGCTGGACTAAAAAGTCATCAGAGGCAAAAGCATAAATGAGTTTTAGAAATATGGGTTGTCTGAACCTCATACGTCAAAATCGACGGAAGGGTCCATCATATATATATATACATATATATATATATATACATATATATATATATATATATATATATATATATATATATATATATATATATATATGATTGTTGAGCTGGATTAAATCCGACAATATGAAATTAAATGGAGGTGGACGGACCTGAATACTCAACTAGAAGGTCGAAAGATTTAGGGATTTATATAATGATTGGGGAGAGCAGCGTGGTTTCCTTATGTAAATATTATATATAGCCCTAAATCTTCCGACTTCCTCGTCAATCACCATCCCTCTTGAGAAAAAACCGCATTCATCGGGTGAAACGTTAAGTATTCAAGTCTTTCCACCTCCATTTGATTTCATAAACACACACACCCACCCACCCACACACACACACACATATATATATATATATATATATATATATATATATATATATATATATATATATATACAGACGTGTATATGTATTTATATACGCCATTAGGAATCGAGTCATTACTTCTCTTCTGTTCCTGGTGATGTTCTCTGCTACAAATTGTTGGTTGCCACCGAGACAAGACGTATTTTCTATTAGGAAGACTTCGACCTCTTATTACATCATTCTAAAGAAAACAAAATTATCAGATTTACATCTCTGGATAAAGTTATTGGCGAAAATCCGAGCTTATAAAACAACAACAAAAATAGTAAATAAAAATGATTTAATAATTTGACAACATTCTCAGATTTTCTCATAGCATTAAGATTATCTGTTTAAAAATGTTATTGTTGTTTTTTCATGCATTTGATTATTTAATTACTTTTTGTATAGATTTTTGTTCGACAAGGAGATTATCCGGCGGAGACATCCTATTTCTATGTGGATGTTATGTACTCTTTTTTTTTTTCGTTAAGCAGGAGTAAATATATTTGAGTTCATGAAAGTCCGTTCTTGGAATTTTTCATCCTCAGGATATGCGATGGACTTTGCATCGCGCTACGTTGTTGTATATATGCTTATTTGGTTATGTACATTTGTATTATGTACTGTACTGTATTTTGCTACTAATTTCTAAAGCCGTATCCTGGGGTTCTATTGCATTTTATAAAAAAAAAAAGATGTTATTGCTGTTAATACACCTATTGAATTATTAAACTATGATCTGTAGGTTTTTGTCTGATGCAGAGCAACTGTCCTTTCTATGTGGAAGTTATCTAATCTTTTATTTTTCTGTTTAGTAGCAATGTAGTTCTTTTCAGTTGAAGAGTTTCAGTTCTCCGAAGTTTTTCAACCTCAGAACTCGCGATTGTTTTTGTTTATTTTTAATCTATTGAAGTGCTCAGAAATGGTAAATTACTATTAAACTAACTGGGCATTCCTTTTAAGCGCAAGCTTATATAAAATCACTGAATTCCGAACTTTAGTTTCATATTCTCGCAGCCATCAAGAGAAAGAGAGAGAGATAGGGAGAGAGAGAGAGAGGGGGGGGAAGAGAGCGAGAGAGAATGCAAGCCAACGCATAGGGCGTTGATAGTGTACTAGTCGGAGGCGTTCAATTGTAACTTGCTAATTGTTTTTAAAGTGGCTTTATGGAAGTTATGCTTTGTGAATTTCTTGTGCGTCTTGATTGGCTGTTATCAAATTAGTTTTCAAATTGTATCCTTCCACATATAGTAGTAT
The DNA here is from genome assembly GCF_053919585.1 of Euprymna scolopes. Lineage (NCBI taxonomy): Eukaryota > Metazoa > Mollusca > Cephalopoda > Sepiida > Sepiolidae > Euprymna > Euprymna scolopes. The sequence goes on along the minus strand of NC_136519.1, from coordinate 42,715,762 downwards.
CAGGCACTGCTATTATTACTGGGAAAGAGTTCAGCTCTAGATGACCTATCCAGCAATATAAGATTCAGTTAATAATGTTATTTCAATCCAAAGCATGATAAACCGATAGATTATCTTACCAAATGCTTGACCCGCTTACAGAATGTCTCGTTGACTGACCGAGCCCCTTATCTAAATAAATAGACCTCGAAAAATAAGATGTGTCCATATTATACATATTAACAGTTAATAGAAATGGGGAATAAAAATGGCGGCCCGAATAAGGTAAACGTGCCGGTGAAAAATGGGAATGGAAATACTAGCAAGAGAAAAGGCAAAGTACAAAGAATAGGAACAATTGAGAAGGAAATGGTTGCATGAAAGATAAATCTGAAACTAAAAAAAGAACACACTCGTAAAAAGTTCTCAAAGAGAGCAGATTTATTTGGAAATAAAAACGCAGCAGCCATATTGTCTAATGTCCGCTGTGTGCCCCGCATAAAAATGAACCGTTGACAATTTCACCAGTGCGATAATTTCCAATAAGCGATGCAGGGTCAACCGGGTCAATAATATTTCTTTAACAATGTTAGAGAGTTCGATAACGATAAAAAAAAGTATAAAAATATACAAATTCTTAACATAAAACCAAGAGTGATAGCTTAAAATAACAGGGGCTACGACAGTAGTGTATTGAATTAATGCCAATGATAAAATGACTTTGGGTTCAGCGTAATGTATTAGTTGCGTGCCAAGGCCACATGGGAGACAACCGAAACAGCAAAAGCACAACTAACTGCCCGGACACTATATACACCAATGCAAGAGAAACAACCGAAAAAGCCAATATACAAATGTAGGATTGAAACCCGAAACAGAAAAACTGAAGCGACCTACCAGGATTCTCTATATATAATTGTAGGCAAATTTGATCATAGTTTATTGTTTTGAAAATATACTTTTTTCTTACCAAATACAATAAACTTTGAACCATAAAATATTATTAAAACCCTACAAAAGCCTGCAGACTTCGTCCAAAGAATGAAAGAAATTACCATTTCAATATCTAATTTCGTTTCGAGTATAGATATTTCCGTATATAGAAATGCACTTTTTATGACGATTTTATAAGTTCGAAATCTCGGCAACTATTAATTAGAATTTAACAAATAAAAGGGTTGTTGGCAAGCTAATGATCAGAATTATATAGTGACATTTGCCCTTAAGGTCAGACATCATTGTTTAAAAAGAGGGTGATCAATTTGCTATAGTTATTTAAGGTAAAATAAGCACCCGCCTAACGGCTTAATTTACAGAGGCTCTTTTTAGGGGGTTGGATTATTGTCTCATGTCAACCAATGCAAAACCTACATCTAAAAAGGTTTTCTGGGTATTTTTCCGGGTATTAAGCAAAAATATGTGTGCTTGTGCGGAAATCATTGGCAACAACTTAAAACATAAAGAAATTCATTGATTAGTACTCGATAAAGTACTGATTTGCTGACAATGTAAAATGCGATATTCGTTTTAAGCGCACCCAATACGAAAGGAACACATGTTTTCAAAGAAGGTGTTGTGTTTTTCTCCCAGGCCACAATTACCAAATAAATACAACTCCTAAAAGATAACAGACGTATGATGCAATTAATACAATTTTGGGAACAAATATGTTGGCTATAAAGTGTATGTTCATTTTACGTTAAATTAACAAAGAGAAATTATCCCTTAACTTTTAAAACTATCATTTCTTTATACCTTAGAAACAAGCCGAGTCTTTTTATTGTAACCATTAATTTCGTTTTCAGACCCTCTCTAAAACCTATTGGAACTTTAAAGGATGTATTGTGGGTGAAAAGACACTGAAAAATTATCAATATTTCCTTCGTAGTAATTTGTTTTGCCAGGGTTGTATATGAATTACAAAATACCTTATATATCTCCAAAGCCTCTGTTTTTAATGGAGAGGAGACAAAAACTTGTTCTATAGTTTCAAATGATCTCAAATAACAGCAAGGGGAGACTTGATTTATAATATTTCTCATATGTGATATTACACGTTTTTGGAAAAGGCGTACGTGTATGATTATCTCCCATATAACAAAGCAATTATACATTGTAACTTTTACTTCATGTATCAAAACCAAATAAGGGAGATATAACATATTAGTAATATTTGGAATCAAGTCTCCGCTTCTTGTTATAGGGGTTTGAGAGAATATATATATATATATATATATATATATATATATATATATGTATATATATAGGCAATTTATATGTTTATCTACATCGACATTTCTGTTTCTCTTTCTCTCGATATGTATATATATATATATATATATATATATATATATGCCTATAATTTGAGGTTACTATTTTTCAAAGGAAAGGTAACCAGAGAAGTATGACGATGTTCATACAAGAATGCTCAATGCGGAAGTAAAGCAAGTTGCAGTTTCAAATTGTCTTTACATACGCTTATATTCAAAAGCTTGTATTCAAAAGATTATATTAAATAGCTTAAGAATTCCACTTTTGAATATAAGTGTTGTTTCCTGATGTGGTATTCTGTTACTAAATACTAGAATACCGAAACATACTCAGGACTGTGTAGGAAAAAGTTGTTGTGTATATTAAGACGAATCGAAAGTATATATATAAATATATATATATATATATATATATATATATATATATATATATACATATATTTGTGTGTGTGATATATATATATATATATGGTGAGACAATTAAATATACATATATATATATATATATATATATATATATATATATATATGTAGATAGATAGATAGATAGATACGAAAGAAAGATTGACACAAAAAACATTTGCGTCCAGCAACGTTTCATCTTTAATTCTAGACTTCCTCTGTGAAAAGTAAATAAAGAAAACAAATCACCAGTACAAATATTGGAGCATACGTTTTCGTATGTAATTAAATATATGACCCTGTTACATTTCACAAAAGGTTAAATATCGTTGGAAATTAAAAAAAAATAGAACACTGGAGGCATAGCTTTGTGATGGAGACTAAAAATGGTTTTATAAAATAATGTAACCGTTACTATATGCCAAACGTATGATGCAATTAATACAATTTTTGGAACAAATATGTCCGGTGTAATCTAAAATGTATATGAATTGCATCATATCTTTTAAAATGTATTAACGTCTATATGAAGTAAAAAGGATAAACTCTTACTCTTTTTCACAACGCTATACCCTTCTGTTTTTGAATTACCAGCGACTTATGTTTCTGAAATGGAACAGGGTCATACAATTTAATACACTATATATATATATATATATATATATATATATATATATATATATATATATAATTTATTTAATCACATGAATTAATATGCGAACATATACATGTATGCTTAAATTTACAGTTTTTACTACAACAGCGCTTAATACATAGGTACAGCTAGGTAGTAAGTTATAAAAAAAATATATATGGCAATTAAGCCACAAAGAACATTCCGCGTTTCATTCTTGTGAATGATTATATGTATGTAACTGGCATTGCCTCTTCCGGGTAGGTTAAGCGGTATGCACTAAACGACTCTGTCAGTTTTTTATATACATATATGGTAATGATATGTAGAAATTTGGAATCAGTGGAATATAGTTGATTTTGTTTTTGCCCGGTAAGAATAAATACTTAAGAGTCAAATATAAAAGAAATACAGAAGTTGGCAGGCATATGTCAAAAAAAAAAAAAAAAAAACGCACACTTACTGCACATACCGAAATATACATTCATACGTTTTCGTGAATTCATTTTATAAGCGTTACTACATATGTCTTTTTAATGCTCAAATGATATCGAAAAACGCTGGATAGCTAAAGATTTGCATTCTGAGTCTAGGTGATAGAACCCAAGTTATACATTTTTTTTTTGTAATTGAAATCACTGCTGGATACAATATAATAATTAATAGATAAATGGTTGGTAATTGTTTGTATTTTTGAGATGAGGTGTTTTCATTGATTGAAATTGTCGGACTGACTTCCTCATCTTGGTTGTTATCGTCACAACGTTTCGGCCGTGTTGCCCTCCGACCTTCGGCAGGTGTTTTGTTTCGTAATAATAATAAAGGGTTGGGTTCGAGACTCCTAACAAACGGTTCCCCAGTTCGATACAAAACGCCTGACGAAGGGCGGAGGGCAAAACGGCCGAAACGTTGTGACAATAACAACCAAGATGAGGAAGTCAGTCCGACAATCTCAATCAAGATAAATGGTTGTTTTATAGGACTATATTTAGTAAAGGAAATTTATATATATATATATATATATATATATATATATATATATATATATATATATATATATAAAATTGAAGGGTTATATTTTGTATGCAGTTAAATCGAATTATGAACAATAAATAGGTTTGTCTGAGTATCACATAGCTTAATTATAGTTGTTCTATATTTAAGTTCTAATTCTATAATCAATGGGATGATTTATAAAAATAGCGTTAAAATTTAAATTGTGTTTAATTCACGAGTAAAAGGAGTATATAGATTTTATTAATCAGTAAAACTGATATGCATTTGGAAATTCTTATGCACAGGTAAAAGAAAAGTCAGATACAAGCCAAATGATACTGATATATTAGTATGTCTTCAGAAAGATAACATTCTGTATAACTGTAGAGTATTGCATTGAGCCAATCTAATAAAGGCAGGAGTTTTACGAAAATGAAATATTGTGCTTATATAGTCATTGTCAAAATGAAAACATGTACTGTAAGTAAACAGGGAAAATGCATTTTGAGATTAAAAATTTTCAAGTTAGAATTATAAATATATATATATATATATATATTTATATATATATATATATATATATAAGTTATGTACAGTATATAGGACCCAAGAAAAACATTACAATATATATATATATACATATATATATATATATATATATACATATACGTAAATTGAATAAAATCACAACCTACATGAATATAAATTCACTTATTTTGGCGTTAAGCTCTTACAGCTGTTTCGTGAAAGGATGGATAATTACCTCTCATCCATAGAACTGTAAATCTTCCATCCAGTCACTCCTCAGAGACGCTTACAACTATTCCGAACTAGTTTATTTTAATCCGTTGTGAATACGTTTATTTATATATATATATATATATATATATATATATATATATATATATATATATATATATAGTAGCCTAAAAAAAGGCCCACAATTGTCCATTTTACTGTCCTTCAAGGAATGGGCAAAAGATTGTGCGCTGGCAAATTGAACAACGGGCTATACTACTTGGTATTAATTAATTCATTGTGTTCCTGTTGTATTTGTGTCGCAATAATGTTTTACAGTTACATTTAAATAACATGGTTCTGAGGGAGTTTTTTTTATTTTGCTTTCTCAACTTAAAGTTATATTTGTTTAATTGACGTGAACACTAACATGCTTCAATTAAAAGTCAAATATGTAAAGGTAAAATTATAGAGAATGAAAGGCAAATAGAATGACGTTAAGATTAGTTTAACAGTTACATTCAATTAAGCTTAAATTTACGGTTTAAAAAAGAATGAATATTGCGGGCTATGTTTTTGGCGTCACTGAATATATACACACAGGCATGTCAGAAGAGAATAGAAACCCATAGAAGCAGCTTATTCCAATGGATATATAATTTATAGGACAAAATTAAACATATATATTGTCATAAATTTAATAAATACTACTTGGTATACATTCGCTTTACTGTTTTTAATGCAAGGTCAAATGTATGCATTGTATTCATCAGTGGTCTAATATCATTTTGAGTAATTTCTTGCCGTGTTTGATGCCATTTTATTTTTAAGTTTAGGCAAAGAATATGGTTTTCTTTTATTTTGTGAAGGTTACTGTCTAAAATGCTTACAATATGAAAATATTGGTAGGAATCTTTCATGTAATATTCAAATATATTTAGCAGAATTGATGTTTCCATCGCACTCCAATATATCTCAGCAAACACTACTCCAAATGTTACCACATACAATAACCTGAAATTCTCCTGTTTCGGCGTTGCTTTCAGGCTTTTTAAGGTTAAATTCTTGCTAAGGGAGCCTTTATATATATATATACACTTCCACTCTCTGGATATAATGCAAATCGCGGCTCATCAACGCAAATAACATGGGTCCAAAACCATAGGTATCTCTCCTATCATACGATCCCTTTCTTTTCTCTACTTGATAATTGCAGGAGAGAAGAATCGGTTTCCTTCTCGCAACCATATCATAGTCGTCCAGATTTTTAAGATCCCTGACAGATGTTCTGCGACTGACACCAACTTGTGTTGCAATGTCAGAAGTTTTGCCCTGAGTATCCTTTTCCACATTTCTTTTTACAAAAGGCAAAGTCCTTTAAAAAGCCAGGGGTGACTTGGATGAGGCTTTGTGAAATATTCTCTTTAGTGAATATTACGATTTACAATAGAAAAGAGTATTGAAAGATGTCCTGCTATTTAGCGATGACTTATAAAAAAACAACATTGTGTTGACCCACGATTTGTCCTTACGGAAATTCTGAAAGGTCTGGTTCTTTCTTTGATCGTGGCATACTTATGTTTATATATATATATATATATATATATATATATATATATATATATATATATGTAATTATCTACAGTAACATAAATGCTACAACAATGTCTAGAAGGAGGGGTATATATCTTTTGTTGTCGCATGCAAAATCTACACAAGCGATCAATATAATATTAGAATAAAAGATATTCAAGTATGGATATGAATTCAAAGCGCCAGAATTAGCTTCGGATAATTATGCGATACGTTTATTTGCGATTAATCGATCTTTATTTTCTTAAATTAATAAACTGAATAACATTGCAAAGATATCGCAACAGTTATAGTTTGCAATAGACTTACAAACCCACACACATATGCATGTATGTGCGTGTGTGTTTGTGATTAAAACCCTACATACACACCCACACACACACACACACACATATATATATATATATATATATATATATATATATATATATATATATATATATATATATATATATATATAATAGAACACCAGGATACGTCATTCAAATTAGTAACAAAACACAGTGCAGTATATAATGCACATCTATATAATCAGATAACATCATAAATAACATCATAACGCAGGGCAAATACCGTAACAGGGATTGGAAAAAAAACATTGTATTTTACATCGTAATATGACAAAACCGAATCCTAAGGCCACCGTATCCGGGATTCTACATTACATACATTGTTTATATTTGTGGCCGTTTTTTATCAATTTACCTCTTGAAACACACGGATAATAAAACTAATCACTACTCATTATTTAGTTTTTCCTCCTTTATCATATGGTCATATGGTCATGTACCACGCAACTCTTGAAAATACTTCGACTCAAATTTGGCCCCATAGTTTGAAACGTGTTTATATCAACTCACTAATTGATTTCATTCTTGAGTTTAATGATATTTCCAAGAATCATCTGTAGTCTAATATATAAAAAACTGATATGTATGTCTCTCTCCATATTTTTAAACTCAATTTCCCCGAAAATAAAAGTCGCAGAGCGGCGCTAGGGGTCCCAAAGACTGGATAGTTACGGATCGTTCTTTATTAGTCTTTAATCTTTTAAAGTCATTGTCAAGAGGTTAAAAATATGTCAAAATTGTAAAAATCGTTATACATGTTGTGCATTAATCTAAGTAGATTTTTTACCAGTTTATATGTGTGTTACTTTCCGACACTGGTAACATAACCAACTTTGATTGCATCACTTTTTCTTTCTATTCCGATTACAGCTGAGGGCAGACAAATATTTGATTTACTCGTGAAATCACGACTTTGTAGTAAGATATACGAAATCTGAATAAATTAAAATATCACATTTAAGCGTATTTTTCGCTCAGGCAAAGCATGTCCTTCCCACGCTTCCTCTAGTTTTTCATAAGAGCAAATACTTTTTTTGCGTTGAAACACATGTTGTGTTTCATCTCATGTGAGCTATGTGGAACGGATTTTGGACACAATTTTCTTATCTTCACTAAAAATTGAAAATCCCTTTCTGATATATTGGTTTTCTTCAATATATCGTTGTCGTAACTGAGTGTCTGGTCGTTTTTATGTTATTTAAAAAGCTGCGCATTTTGGAAAAGTGAGCTTTCAACTGGATGTCGCCCGTTATTAACACTTGCTTCGGACAGGAAACGGATTTGAACAATATATACCAAGCAATTGTTAGCCTTGCACTGAATTTCACCCCGCGTATTATTTTGTATCTACACGGAAAATCCAATATGATCTAATCTTTGCGGTTTTGCACGTGTGGATACACTTTAATAAGTAAAATCTGTAAAACAAAGAGTTCGGCAAATATTTCAGAACGGGTCTTTTAAACTTTTTTTTCCCCTAATAATGGAACCATCTATATTTTAGATCTGGGGTAATCGGCTTGAATTTAAGTTTAAAGGGAATAAAGTCAAATATTCTGGTATAATTGTTCTCTAAATAAAACATTGATTTCGAACGCGCCTCTGTTATATCTAATAACCTACCGTTAATTTTACATGTCGATCATTTTGATTTGTGTGATAATAGATCTACTCAAATGCATATATTTTATTCTTAACTATGAAAAATAATCGATGAATAAGTACAATTTACATTTCCTTTCCTTTGATTCTTTTATCTAGACTTCAGCAAAACAGTTTAAAAACCTCCCTAAGAGAGGTAATTTCTCGATCTGAACTCTTATGAGCCATACCGAACTTACTAAATCTAACAAAACCCAGTTGTTTGTAGTAAAACAATATTTATATAAAACGTATCCTAAAAAAAACAGGATACAGTTTCGAAACTCAATTCTGACTGTTTACGAGGCTATTTTGCAGCATCAATAGCTTCTGATAATTCACGTTATTTGTATTTGTTTTAATGCCCGTTCTTTTAAATAGTCTACTCGCTAATACGGATTATTTGGATTACTTTAGCTAAAAACGGTTTCTTAAGGGAGAGAATTACTTTGGATCTTGCGAATGATGAATTCCTCTGCGTTCAACTTTCCATTCACGATCTTCTGACATCATGTACATTTTCGGTCAAGTTGCAAATTAAAGAGATAATTTAAACAGGGAACCTCACAAGTTCCTGAGGAGGTCAAATTTGACGTGTCGGAATAAAAATGTCAAACATGACAACAACATAGCGAAATAATGAAATGAGATTCGAAAAAAAATAAAACAGAATAAATGACAGGAATTATTGTTGTTTATGAAGGACAGAGAGCGAAAGGAACGTTGTTAGAACCAGAAAACAGGCAGCTACAATATACCTCTACGTGTTCATGAACTTTGTTAATATGCTGCGAATAGAGAGTTAATATTAATTTCGGTATTATACTTTTTAATAAACACAAAGCATTAACCAATGCAAACACTCCTTCGTTATCCTTTAGTTTTCATTAGAAATTAATATTAAACATATATAATCTAATGAATGTATTTTGGGGAGGAGCTTGTATATTTTAACTAGCAAGTGTATTGGTTTATTATTTAATTTTAAGAAGTGGAAAATTTCGAAGTCTGTCCCCGATTTCGCTAAACAATGTGCTTGTAAATCGTTGAATTTTTAACCCTTGTTTAATAAGGAAATATGTTAGTGTAAGTGGTGTGTTGTTTCATTTCATAATAGACGTATTTTAATAGCTAGAGGAAGTATGTACGAGAAGCGGTAAAAAGGTGACACCTCTAATTTTTTGTTCTCCTCGAATCGATAGACAGAAAGGTTGAAAATTGAATAGTTATAAAATATGTACTCATGCAATCATGACCGGGATGTTTTATTTCTCTCTTGCACATCTTGACGGTGGGAGCTTCTGAGGTTTTCAATCCCTGATATTGAGGTGAGTATTAATCGGAGACGTGACATAGAATTCCTCCATAGAGAAAAAAATTCAACAGAACAACCTTCATCAGCACAGTCGAACGTTTAATAGGTCAAGGCAGTTGAAGCCAGGACTGTAAGAATATGGGTTCGCCAATTTAAGAGAGACGAGGGATTCTGGACCCCCATGCATAACAATTACATCATGTCTTGCAATAGTCCGCTTGAAATAGTCGTGACGATGTAGAAAAGTAAATATTTGAGCAAAAAGGTGAATCGATTAAATGCAATACCCCGGATTTCGTGTTCTGTAACCTTTTTGCCTAAAAAGTAGGATTCATTGCATTTAGAACGACCCTATTAACAATAGTATGTTCATTAGCTATAGAGATATTTTGTTCTGGGGAAAACAATTTAAATTATTTTTAGGATCGGAATTAACATTGTGATTTCTACCTTCATTGATTTGATTTCATTTGATGTTTTGTTCTAGGAAAACAATTTTATGTATTTTCGGATTAGAAAAAATATTGTGTTTTCTGTCTTTATTTTCTTTCATTGCATTTGATCCTCATTTTTTATATAACAATACTTCAGTGTCAATGCTTTCAGGTAGTAAATAAGAATTAAATTGCGAAGCTATTGCAAGTATTTAAAGACAGTTAATTGTAAGAAAAATCACGAGAATTCGACGACAAAAGTTTTTTAAATATCTGTATACGCTTTATAAGCATACTGTTATTTAGTTTACAACCGCTCAACTTAGACACTCAGACTTTGAGAAAATGTATAAAAAAGAAGTAACAAACCAGGCGTGTTGTTTGAAATAACGCAAAAACAATTAATAGCAAAGTTCTGAAACGCGATAAAAGATATGACCTACAATCTGAAATCGATAATTATTTTGGCGGAAATATTACGCTTTGTTTTAGACGAATTACATTGCACAAAAGGAAAACACAAGAATATAGATGAAACAAATATTTTTATTTTAGTGCGTTGTTTAAGTCTACTGTTCTTTAAAAAAAATGGGATCTTAGCAACTCGTTAAAATGGCGTATCACCTCATGGTAGAAAATGTATTTGCATATAAACTACACAATTTCTTTACTGATATGCATAATTAGAGATTTATTAAAAAAAAGACATCAAGGCAAGTAATGATTTTCGAACACTCAAAATAAACAGAAAAGTAAAAAAAAATCCATGCAATGTATGTATATATATATATATATATATATATTAAACGTTTAATGGTGGAGGGGGGCACCCTACATAGAGATTTTTTTTATTTTCTCTGACAGGTTTTGAATAAAATAGAATACTGGAGAATTGGACTTATCTAAGTTGCCACTTAGTGCCATGCTCTAATACCTTACCTCATAGAGTTTATAGAAATATAACGCGCGCGCGCGTAGAAAAACTTTCATTCATCTAATGTCTGGTGGTTCTGAAAAATAATTTCATGCATCTCATGTCATGCGTCATGCAGAAGGAAAATATTAAAATACAAACACATGTATGGTATTATATATATATATATATGTTTATTATACAATAATATTGCAATTACAATCATAATTCCAATAATAGTAGTAGTAGTAATAATAATAATAATAATAATAATAATAATAATAATAATAATAATAATAATAATAATACAAAGAACATACATTAGATAGGAAAAAGTTTTTTGGCGGCCATGACACCTTAGACTTAGACCATAGATGGATTTCTTTTTTATCAGTCAGAGTCTGTCAACAATTCCTCGCAGTACATTACCAATGTCTGCAAGGATTTTGTTTGTTTGTGCGTTATGTGTATGCGTGTGTGCAGTTATCTGTCCCGTATTAGTGTGAACTCGTTGATGTTTTTTTTTTTTTCTTTGTCGTCGTCGCTGTCAGTTATTATGATTAAGTCTGTACTGTCTGTGTCTGGTGGCGCCGACGGCGAATTACTAGGTGTCATCATTTCCTCTAAGTCGGAGTCCGTAAACGGTACTGTCGTGTCGGAGTCGTTTGGTGGCGTCGGACAGTTTATGGGATGTCCGTGTGTCAGACATACCTGGGCTGGCTGGTTTGGATCTAATTCGCACTGTTCGTTTATTTCAGGCAGTAAGTTGCGCCGTACGTCTCGTACCCGTAGTTTTTTTGAAGGACTGTGTTCGTCCTCCTCCTTCCACGTGTACCTGCTTGATGGTTTTGGTTGTGCGGTCAATTTTCCTGCCTTCGGGATGTAACCGTCTCGCTGGTAATCCGTGATGTGTTTGCGCCATATTGTCAGCCACATCAGCGGGTTGAGTTCTAAAGTTCCCGATCCCTTTAGGTCGTCCATCGCCGTTCGGGTTGTAAACAGGAACATCCTGTTGATCATGGCCTGCTTTTCGTTGGCCACGTGTCGCCATGGTTCGTCGTTGCTGGTGGACAAGCAGGGCGTGCGTTTTAGGATTCGCTCGCTCTGGTGTTTCACGTTCACGTAGGTGTCCGTTCCCTCCATGATGCACTTGACTTCCTCGACGTTCTGTGGCGTGAACCACATTTCCTCCGTGAATATGAGACTCTTGTCTACACAGCTGCCGAAAGTGAAGTTGTCACTCGCCTGGCATCTCATTCTTCCCGCGTTTATCAGACCGTTTCTGATGCTGCGAAGGATGTAAGATTTTCCCGAATTCGATGGTCTGGTGATGTGTAGTGCGTTTTTCTTTGGACGTATCTTGTGGCAAACCTCGAACGTCCCTGTTGCGAACTCGTCGGCGTCGATCTGGTGGTACTCCAGCCATTCGTCGTAGATGTCTAGCGACTTTTGTACCGGCCAGTATTGGTGAGTCATAGCCGAGAACAGCTCGTGTTTTTTCCCGAATCTGTTCGTGGATAGGCGTGACTCGGCTTTGTATTTGGACGTCTGTAGCTGCAGCGGCGATGATGTTCGATAGGTTTGCCGTGTTTTTATGAATGCTGGCCCAGGTCTGTCTCGTCGATGGTTTTGCTGTCCTAGCGCAGTAGATCATCAAGTCTCGTACGTCCGTGGAATTGGCCTTTTTCATGATCTTTGTGAGAAAGTCGTATTTCTGACCTCTCAGGCTGTCGGATTTGTTAGCAGGGCGCGATTCCTCGAGTTCCGGACTTGGCTCCTTGATGGTCTTCTCCGTTAATTGAGGTAGCATAGCCAGTTGTCTTTCTGTGGTCAGGTTCCCCGCCGATAGCACCGTTCTGATGGTCGGATCTGTCGTTAAGTAAGTGCAAAGCCCGTACGGACTGTATACCTTTGGACAAGTCATGGTATACGGCTGTTCCCCACGGTCCTGCAGCGTCCTCTTTAATCGGCTGAATCCGTATTCGCTGGTCGGATGCTCGAAATGCCAACTAATGACGTGAAAGTGGTCCACGTCCGAGCAGTTCTTTAGTCGGCTTGGTCCGGCCTTGTGATACACCACAATGTTCGGACGTTGGTCGAGCAGGTTCGCCAGCAGTGAGTTTTCTCGATCGTTTTCATCGAAGGTGCAAGCTTTTCGGAAGGGCGGTATGTGTTGTTGTTCCGGCTTTACGTCAAATGAGTTGGTCCGTCGCCATCTGTACACCAAAGTGTATGGTGTTAGTTTGCGTCCGGCGTGGGTGTCGGAGAGGATGTAGTCGTTGAAGCGGGCCTTCTCCTCGTGTTGTGTCGCTGCCTCCATCGTCGCTGTCTGAGGATCCGTTCCCATGCCGTCTTATTTATAATGGGTTTTCCCTTAGGTCTGCACATTCCTGCAGGATCAGATTTCGCTGACTTTGCGAATGGGATATGTGTGGCGTAAATGAAATTTTGCTGACGTTGTTTAAATTTTAGCGAAGTCAGCGTTTTTTAGTCCACGCCTCCTGTAGGGCGTGTCCTGTTATTTGTTCACGAACTTGCCGTGGTTGTAGCCAATGGTGACACCCGTGTGGGTGTCCTTTGCGATGTATGTGCCGTGTCCATGTAACATCCCTTTGGGGATCTGTCCGTGTAGATGTCTGTTCGGTGCGACTATGTTGTGTAATTCGTAGTGCCAGTCGTCGTCCACTCCTATTAGTGCACAGTTGTGGTCGTTTACAGGTAGTTTGCTCGGGTGCTTGTAAGACTCGTACCAAATTTCTAATTCTACCATGTATTTTGAGTTCGAACGTGAAATATAGTATTCCAGGTGACCCCGATGGTCGCATTATTTCGGGTACGTTAATGAGTAACATCTGCGGAGGGTCCTCGGACGTATATAAGGATTTGTTTATGACTGTCCTGTTGGCTACTGTGAAACTTCCCCCTGTTTGTATATAACCCGTACGTGCTCCGTGGTAAATGTCTTTGTTTTTACTGCGTTGTTTTTTTCGCATCCTTTGGTGTCGTGTTGGCTTTACGTCCTTTCATGTAGTCGAAGTTGACGTCTGCTACTTCTGTTTGTACTAAGTCTTCCTGTAGTTCAGCCCGTCCTCTCTTGCGTGCCGCCCCGTGTGATAAGTTATCCTCTGCATTCACTTTTAATCATGAATCATATGTCTTTCCTTCCTAATTGCAATATATATATATATATATATATATATATATATATATATATATATACGGTATATGGTGTAGTAAACAAGGATGAGGATTATTCCATACGTTAGTAGAGCGAAACATGTTTTTTTTATTGTTTAAACTAAAAGTGTATGTATCTAATTCATTAATAATTGTTTCAATAGGCAGGATAAAAATTATCCATCCATGTCGTCAGATGATTCAAGTTAAACTTTTTGTTTTAAACTGGAATCAACGGACGATATGGACGGATAACTTTTTTATCCTGTCTATTGAAATAATTTGTAATACATGAAGTTAATATACTTAAGGTTGTCATAATAAAACACACACACACGCATATATATATATATATATATATATATATATATATATATATATATATATATATATACAGTCCTGATCAAAATCTTAAGACCACTTAAGAAAGTAAGCGTTTACGAATATTATCGCATTTTAAATCAAACAAATGGTTGAAACCATTGCCAAATGATGGAAACAATGCAATCTCCTTCCTTTGAAACCTTGCCCTTGATCTAATAATTATAAACATTTTCACCTTGATCTAATAATTATAAACATTTTCACCTGGTCAAACTGATAAGACCACTAATAATTTGTCTAATAAAAGGCAATTATAAATTACTAAAAAGGGCCTCAGCATTTAGTATAGCCTCCATTATTACGAATTACTTCAAAAATTATCTTCGGCATGCTTGCGACTAAGTTTTTTTATCAGTTGCGAAAGAATGTTATCCCATGTACTGAAAACTGAATCAGGAAATCCTTTATCGAATCATACTGAGGTCCATCCATGAACATTTCTTTTGCCATCCATCACCAAATATTTTCAATGGGATTGAGGTCCGGAGAACATGCTTGAAGATCTAACAATTCTATATTATTTGAAGTAAAGTATTGTGGTGCTTGTCGAGAAGTGTGTATCGCAGCGTTGTCTTGCCGGAAAATCCAATTTCTTTCACACAGACGTTGACCTTTAGTCCTGATAGAAGCATTTTCAAGCATTGAAATGTACTTCAATGATGTTTGCCGGCCTTTCACTACTTGCAACTTTAGGGTCCCAGATCATTCAATCACTATGCCGAGTTGAAAATGTCTATTTGGGGCAAATTTTTATCATGCTAATAGTGTTGAAAACCATCTGGACCATCTAGATTAACCTATTTGTCATCGGAGAAAATTACATTTTCCCACTTCTCTTCACCCTAAGTCTGGTAGTTAAGTCGGTTAGTTTTGTTTTGTTCAAGAAAATGTAGTTACTGCAGTCGCTTTAATGATTAAAACCCTTCATTCTCAGATGCCTTCTGATTGTTTTAGGACTACATTCTGCTCCTGTTTGGCTTTTACATCAACTTGAGCTCATACTGGAGTTTTTTTTTTAAACTTCTTCTGATACGGTAATCTAGTGATCGAGTTATTTCTTTTTGACCGACTTGGACTCTTTTTGTGCCCATATTGATCTGGATTTCGTAAAAAAATTGTGATGACCGTTCTGCTACGATTCACTTCGTTTGCAATGCATCTATGGGAGAGTCCACCGCTATTAAGCTCAAAGATCCTTTCTCTCTCAAACTCTAATAATGGTTTCCCTTTTGCAATTTATAATTTAGTAAGATGTTTTGTTATCCAATAAGAAGTTGTTTTTAGTAACATAGAAAGCTTTTCGTATTACTTTTTTCAAAACAAACCGATTTTATTAAAGTGGTCTTATCATTTTGACCAGATGATAATATTTGTTTTTTTAAATAATTATTCGATCACGGTTAATGTTTCGGATGCAGCAGATTTCATTTTTTCCGTCATATTTTCCCTTTTGCGAAGTGTTTCAACCATTTGTTTGATTACATATTCGATAATATGCGTAAACGCTTACTTTCTTATGTGGTATTATGTTATATATATATATATATATATATATATATATATATATCAATTACAGACAATGGATACGTACTGAAAGATGCCTTAGTGTGAAAGTTTTCTGATGAGATTTTCGAAATTTCGAAGAAGATATATCATGAGACGTTACTGTTTTAATTACAATTGGAAGCATATGTAAGTAAGGTACGAAAGATACAATGCAAATATAAGCAAAGAGCATATACAGCGCCCAGTATTCCTAAATGGTAAGCTATCAGGAAGTGCCGAGGCTCATGCTTGCAACAATACGTGTGCCCATGTTATTGTGTAGTACATGCACACACATACACACACAAACACACACATAATATATATATATATATATATATATATATATATACAAATAAAATATTATTTAAGGAAATGCAGTGCAATTATAATGTCTCTGACCTACATACAGTTGTTTGATCTAGCTGGAATTTTGCATGTGCAATGATTTATATCTCTAATCTCTACGGGTGATGTGGCAAATTACAGCTCTGAACTAATTGTGGTTTCTATTTTACAGGTGATTGAACTGAATCAGGTCTGAAATGGAGACTGTTGAATGCCGAGCAGTGATCCGGTTTTTGTATTTGAAAGGACGCACACCACAGGCGACTTTTTATTTAATGAAGACAACTTATGGGGATATTGCCCCATCATATGACCTTGTAAGACACTGACATCCTGAATTCAAACATTGTCAGAAGTATGTGGAAACAGTTCCAAGACCTGTTCGCTCCCTTCTGCCATTGATGAGGCATCTGTCCGTCAAGTTGAGGCTGCCATTTTTGAAGATCGGCGCATTGCTATTCTCCAAATAGCCCAATATATCAAAATCAGTACAGGGTCTGTGGAAATTTCATTGATGACTATTTACATATGCATACGGTGTCTGCCAGATTGATTTCCAGGTTGCTCACATCATTCCAGAAGCGAGGACGCGTCGAGTGCTCGAGGATGAATTTGGAGATATGTCTAGAAGATGAGTCAAAGTTTTTCAAAAGACTGATTACACAGGATGAAACCTGGGTCCATCACTATGATCCAGAGACCAACACCCAGTCAATGTAGTGGAAGCACTTGGACTCATCACCTCCAAAGAAGGCAAGTGTGCAGCCCTCCGCTGGCAAGGCCATGCTCACAGTCTCCTGGGACCAGGACGGAGTAGTGATCACAGATTTTCTGGCAAAGGGTACCACTATTACAGGAGACTATTATGCTTCACTTTGTGGAAACTAAGGGAAGCTATCAAAATCAAGAGGCGGGGCAAGATCAGCAAAGACACCTTCCTCCTGCAGGACAAGGCTCCTGTTCACAACTCGTATGTCGCCAGATAAGAAGCATCGGCGTGTGATTATGAAATCTCACCCATGCTCCTTACTCTTCTGACCTTGCACGCTATGACTTTCACCTCTTCTCAGTCCTGAAGTTGCTTTTGAAAGGGAAGAATTTCCCAGATGATGGAGCCTTGATTTCTGAAGTCACGTCGTGGTTGGAGGACCAAGCTGGGGTGTTCTACAAAAACGGTATCCAGAACTGCATCATACGATGGGAGAAATGCATAACTCTGTGTGGTTTCTATGTAGAGAAAGACAAATAACTGTGTCAAGTTCCGTTACTCTACTGCTCTGGGAAGTGGGCCAGTGTCATTAGTTATTGCACGTAACTCGTATATACAAAAACGTGGAATCATCTTAAATTATTAACTTGATATTAATCTCAATTATTTTTCCTGATGTAATTAATATATATGTATATTCTCATGAAATTTATCGATGAATGCATCTAATGAAAATATTATTGAATAATTACGTTTGTTAATTCATAATCGGATTATTAACAGATATTTAAATTATTATATCTAGATGACACAATTCGAGGTACATGTGTTTTAATTTTATGTTCGAAAGAGAATATATTTAACGTACTGGAGATAACCATGGAGACGAACTGATATCTAACAGGTTAAAACTAATTTACTTATAAAAAAAAAAGTTAATTTAATTAGAAGAATTCATAGACCACGCTTTTTAGAATTTTTATTTGTTATGTAATTAACCCTTACCTCTCTGACTTTATTTAAACCTTAGTGCGACAAAATTGACAGACACTTGTGGCAAACATTAGTATCGCACTTCCTTAACTAGGTAACAGATTTACTTGGATTATATCTTAACATATATAAACAATACTTTATGCATAATATCTAAAAAGTTTAAACAATTTTCTTACGTCTAGTTATGAAATTAAAACATTGACAGTTTTGTTGTAAATATAAAGACCCCCCCTGCATCACTTTAAATGCTGCTATGTCATCGTATTACCTCAGTTGGTAAGATTTTAAACTGACGAATTTAGTCTAATAAAATATAAACTATAACTAACTATACCGTAAGAACAAGATTTATCAAATTATAAAATAGTTTCTACCAAACATTTGAAATAAAATCCATATCACGGCTGTAAAGATAAAACATGGCACCGCACACATGATACTCCTTGTGGAATCAATTCAGGCACCTTTCTTTAATTATTCCAATTATTTCTTGAATCGTATAACTTATGACAATTGTTATGATTTCAATAACTTTTATAATATTTATTCAAACAAATAACAACACAACTATTATTTGATTTTAAGAAGAAAATAATAAACTGTTTCTGATTAGTTGCTGTTCGTACGCATTACCTAAAAAAATGCAAAGCCCAAACAGGAAAATATAATGATATATATATATATATATATATATATATATATATATATATATATATATATATATATATATATATATACTAGACTACCCGTGACCTGTTGGGTCAGTATGTTATATATGCTATGGAATTATTGTATGAGCGTGACAATTGTAACGTAAAAAATGAGATTTTTGTGACATAGCAAAAACATTTCTATGAAAGTATACTAACATGGAAAAAGGTTTATTTATGTACGCATGCGCAACCAGAAGTCATACACCGGATGTTGGGCTACAACACCCGTTACAAGATCATTTGAGTTTTATAATGATATAGTTTTATAATGATATAGATATATTATATGTCTACAGCATATAGATATAAATATATTATATGTCTACAACATATATATATATATATATATGTGTGTGTGTATAGATTTAGAATATCTACTCCTGATATATATATACACACACATATATATATATATATATAGATAGATAGATAGATAGATAGGTATATATATATATATATATATATATATATATATATATGTTTGTGTGTATGTATGCAACTGATTTAATTTATAATATATATATATATATATATATATATTACACCATTGAGACTGATTTAAATTATACATTTTTCTACTATCTATCTATCTATCTATCTCTACCTCTCTCTCTCTCTCTCTCTCTCTATATATATATATATATATATATATATATATATGGGGTATGTGTGAGTGTGCGTACGTGTGTGTATGCGCCAGTGTTTGTGAGAGAGATATATTAAGAGTCTAAACCAGTCCTAACTTATTAAATATTGATTCATGTTATAGGAATTATTCATGTCTACTATGCGATTAAGATAAAATAGACGTTAAATAATCAATACTATCTATCATAGTAAAGAAATAGTAATAATGAGTAAATTTCAGTAGATTTATAACATTTTTAAAGTCTGTAATAGCATAATGAGTAACTTTAGGAACAAAATACTTAAAAGGAGTGTTTTTTTCACGATGGAGAACTATTGAAATCCTTATGAGACAACAATGCTCGTAAGAAGTTTTGTTTTCATACATTATTACTTAGGCAATCTAACGCACATATAAAAAAAAATTAATAAAAACTAGGAAGCTAATGAAAAAAACACGAATTAAAAAGTTAAATGCTGTTATTATTACCTATTTTCTATTTTGGTTAGAAAAGGCACTTATCCTTAATTAATAATTCAATTGCATCAATGATTTGTCAGTAAATATTCTGCGTCAAACGATAAAATTGTCCCCCAGAACATTTGATGAAAACCGTTTTTCTTTGTTTTTTTTTTGTTTGTTTGTTTTTGTATTTTGTTGCATACTACCAACTCGGTGGCCAATTGTGCACAAATCTCAAGTAGTAGCCGTCTATCAGGTCTGAAAGTGGTGCAATGTTCAACGAGCGAGATCGGCGATGCGTCGTCGTACAACTCATGCTCTCTATAGATCCCAGTTATCAGAACAGGATTATTGCCTGCAACCTCAAAATGGATTGGCATGATTAACAGAGGCAAGAGGAAAGACACTCTGATTAAAGAATGACTGTTTAGTTTTTACACAGAAAAGGCATGAACAAAATTGTTAGCAGTTGCTTTAGCTAGGCGAGTATTGCTTGTTTACATTTTCCTTAGAGAGGCCATAGATTGAGGCTAGGTTCTGGATCAACTAAAAACGTATCGATAGAGCAGAAACAGAACCGTACGGTCTGCTTTGTGAGAAAGAGGAACTAGACACCAAAATTCCCACAGCCAACTAAATTTCGAAAACGGTTAAATTATTTCGTATCAAATTGTGAATGCGTCTTATCGTCTGAAGATTTTTGTCGCGTATACAACTGACACAACATTTGCGTTCATTTAAACTTGCAAGTATTAAATCGAATATTTACGATAAACGCGTATTTTAAATTGATATATCTTATTTAAGGTTGTACATTTCATCGGTATTATTTCCTCTTCTTATATTTTAGTACTGCCAGGCTACCCGGAATTGCCCGGTCGTAAAATATGCATGAATATTATATTTTAATTCATATAGAAATATGTGCATACGAGTATTATGATTTTTTTCTAATCCGTTCGCTTCTTGTAAGTAAAAAAGTTTTTTTTTAAATACTCAAAATAGAGTCGAATCCAAAACCTAAAGAGAGGAAGCTAAGTTGGATAACCGTTAGACTAGTGTGACATGTTATTCAAAAGGTGTTATCAAACTATTTATTCTTTACGTAAGTAATATTTAATGTAAATTATTCAAGCATGCACATTTGTAAAACATTTAGCAAACAGATAAAAAAAAACAGATAACTATTATATCTCATACGATTAGCGAATCTCTTGACAAAGGCTTCCTCTCTAGGGCAATTGAGAGACGTTGCGAGTCTGTCTTTGTTTTATCGTTACTACCATGGCAGGTGCTCGTCTGAACTCCAATCTATGACCCCCCTCTCAACCTTTCACGAAAAATACCCGTCTAGCTGAAACCACTGTCAAAAATTTTCCCCACTCCTTATCTGTGCCAAAATCAAAACGCAGATTCCATGAACAAAGCTTCTTTCTTAGAAGTGCACGCCTGTGGAACTCTATTCCGGTTTACTGTTTCCCACCTACAACCTGGATGTCTTCAAATCCAATGTGAACAAATTCCTAATAAAACTCCTCCTTAAGAAAGACACTTTATCAGATATCCAAAACTAACGATCTGTACACACAATAACCCTTATCCCCGAGTGGCTTCCGAGCCTTAATAAGTGGTGACTACCTTGTAAAAAAACATCTCCCTCGTGACCCGTTCCTCGATATGACCTTAAACTATATCCAGTGGTGGGGCCCCAGCGTGCTGTCCTTGTGGAGTGTGGAGCCACCCATTAATTGTCATTGCTCCCATGTCTACTCTGACTCGGGGTGGCAGTACCTGTTAGGGTCCCAACTATGGGTTTAATAGAAACCGACTTGAACACATCAAATATATTATTTTAAAAAAAAAGTTTAAAAATCTTTAGTTTCGGCATTGAATAAACTGAACAAGGTGAACATGCCGTAAAACAAAAACAACCAACCCACGTGACACTTTTTCAATTTTGACACCTTCGCAACCACTTTTCCAGATGAAAATAAATTTTTAAAACGCACACTTATCCGAACATTCACTATGGCACATTTTAAGTCTATAGATCAAAATATTAGTAAAGTACGTGTGCTGAAGTGTGTCCTCACACACACATTCTCAAAGTTTATAGATATATAGATAATTTTGAGCTTTACTATATGCAGTGTGTATTGGTCATTTCTCAGTAATCGGAGAAAAACCTTTATTGGTTAAAAAATATGTTTTGTTCGTCGTATATTACATATCGCCATCACCATCGTTTCAAGAGAGAGGCGGATGCCGACAACAAAGATTTACAAGCAAAAATTACCTTAAATCAACCTCTGTATTTTAATGGATGCAAGTAAAAAAGAAGTTTACCTGTCGGTCAAGTACGTTTAAATTAATTATCAGAACTTCAAATTTAAACCATAAGTTAGGTGTTTATCAGTACTTAAGTTAAAAGAGCGTTGCGATCCCTACGATCATTACGATTATATGAAAACCACTTTGTGTTTGTGAGTTCCTTCCTGATAGGTTCCGAAACGGTTGACCCTATATTTTCATAAATTCCATACAAAGGTAATGTGTATTTCTATATGTTACGGCAGATTACATACCTTTATTTTTTTCCATAACTTCGATACGTATCGAAACCTGGGACAAGTCCATATTTAAAATAGGGTTATATTGTACGTTACACCGGTGTGACCTTGGCCGGTATAACGTAAAATATTCCCCTGTAATATTTTTTTATATATATAAAGAGGAGAAAGACTATTGTTCAGATCGGCAAGTCCAAATACCAGCTGCGATCATATTGTAGACCAGCACAGACGAAATAAAAGAACTACATAATCTTATTATTTAAAAAAAAATTGCGAAGCTGTCCATCTTGCAACTTATTCCTCGTAATATAAAATCTTCAATAGAGTATTAGTTCTATAATGATACAGAGGAAATCTGTATAAAATAAAAATATCATATTTAAGCGTATTGTACGATCGGCCAACGGCGGGCGTCCAGCTAGTCGGTCTATAAACAAGAGTGTAAAAAATCAATTCATTTCATATGTCAGGCTGGATTTTAAATAGCATTTCTGCTGTACTTATAAGAAATGGCGCATCGTAAAAAGGTATTTGTATTATTCCTTGGTAAAATAAATGATATTTTGTGATTTAACATACTAAACTTAGAAAAGAATTTGTTAAAAATTTGTTCCGCATCACTATGCATTTAATGAATATATTCATGAAAAATATTGCATTAATTTTAGGGTTATTTTGAGTCTTTTTTTTTTTCGAGTAAACAAACCACCTCCATTGCAGAATTGACTAACATTAATACAAATAAAAAAGACAACAGGGAAGTAAAAAAAACACATGTAAGAGATTATATATGAAACAGAGAGAAGAAGAGAAATAGAGAATTAAGTAGAAAATTGATTTTACAAGAAAGAGAAAGACAGAAGAATGTGTGAAACAGAGAAACTCATTATTATGGCATAATTTTAGCAAATGATTTAAGTTAGGCATACAATATTAATTTTATATTTTCAGATGAAATATTTTCAAAATATAGAACACAGACATCAAAAGAACCTTCGCTATTTTATACTCTCCTTTTACATCGAACACACTATATATATATATATATATATATATATATATATATATATATATATCTATATATATATATATATATATATATATATATATATATACAAGCACACACACACACACGAACACACACAGATGCACACACACACACACATATATATATATATTATATATACTTTTATATATATAAATGTATATATATATATATATATATATATATATATATATATATATATATATATATATGGTTTATTTACTGCACTCCAGGATCTCAGAAATCAAGGGTCCACTACCTGTAGCTAACAATTGATATATATATGAGATATGTAGATATCCGAATGTGCCATTTAAGTTCATTATCTCTCAAGCATTGAGTTAGTTAGTGAGAACATAAATTTTCCTCTCCCCTATTAACCATTTTCATATGCTTTAGTATGTCGTTTTGGTATCTTGTTCTTACTGGAGTCCAGAGCAAGAATTTATCTAGTCTGGTAGATTTTCCAGTTTCGTGTGAATATTTAGTATCATCACTTGGGGAAGGTGCATCATTTCCTGTATAAATTAATGTGATTTAGCAATAGAAATGGGATTTAATTGGGTTGTTTATATTATGGGATTTTCAATATTTGAGCAGGGTTTAATCTCGGGAGGATTATTCTCATGTCAGCTTGTTCTGACAAACCTCTACACAGAGAGACCGTAGACACTCGGGGATAGTGTCTAGTAGCGATCTAATATATATATATATATATATATATATATATATATATATATATATATATATATATACATATATATATATATATATTGTATAATATATACAGGAATTTACATTTATATCGGTAGTCGGTACCGACGGTTTCAAGCCCGGTAGTTGAGGACTGCTCTTAATGTCCGCCTCAGGCTCTCTTCAGCCGACTCTCGACGGTTTCAAGCCCGGTAGTTGAGGACTGCTCTTAATGTCGGCCTTAGGCTCTCTTCAGCCGGCTCTCGACGGTTTCAAGCCTGGTAGTTGAGGACTGCTCTTAATGTCCGCCTCAGACTCTCTTCAGCCGACTCTCGAAATCGACAATCTTCGACAAAACGGTGCTCTCGTTACAATGACAAATTCTACGCATGAATCAGATGACGCCGTGGCCTGAATTGCTTTAAATAGTTGACAAACCGAACAAAGTTTATGTACGTCTGCTCAGTCGGTTAAGGCCTTCGTTCATTATCTGAAAGTTTTGGGGTCGAATCGTTGTGTGAGATGGGTTGTTTTTTCGACTTTTTAAATTTAAATATTGAACCAGTGTTATTTAAGCCATTTTTCACATAACGTTCGTTTTTCTGTTTTTTTTTTTGTTTTTGTTTTTTACTACGCTTATTCTTAGCGCACCCAAAAACACCCGGGTACCAACTGATTTTTTTAAACTTTAATATCGAAACAGGCATATTTAAGCCATTTTTCACGTGTTCGTTTTCTCTTTTCATCGTTTGTTTGCCTCACGTAAGTGTGTTTTGTGTGTTTTCCCGCTTAAGTGTTAACGTTGTTTTCTTTTTTTACGTCGCTTATAACAAACAGATCTACGTCGTCGTCGTCGTCGTCGTCGTAACGCTCGACGACTTCCGGCTGCGCGCCTGTCAATTTGGTTCTTAAATAAATTGACACATAATTCACTAACTCATTCTGGCTGGCCGATTTTATTATCAAACTTCGGCTCAGGGATTCTGGTTCGATCCTACCCCCCGGGTTATTTTTTATTTGACAATACATACACCTACAAACACTCGGGCAACGCCGGGTACCCCTGCTAGTATCTATAAATATAAAAGCGAAAATGTATGTATGTGTGTATGTATGTATGTTCGCTTTTTCTGTGTGTCTGCAAATGTCTTTTTATCAGAGAAGCGGTCGCTCGCTTAAAAACTTTTACAAACTTTTTTATATCACATACAACTCATAATATCTCACACTTAACAACGAAGCTCGCCTGTCTATTTAATTTGCTCGATTTCGGGAAGATACATATTCGATATTTGTCGCTCGCAGCATGTGGGTTAGTCTTTTTCCTATAACATCTTGGGGGCGAGGAAAAAATGTTCAGC
Source organism: Euprymna scolopes (assembly GCF_053919585.1). Classification (NCBI taxonomy): domain Eukaryota; kingdom Metazoa; phylum Mollusca; class Cephalopoda; order Sepiida; family Sepiolidae; genus Euprymna; species Euprymna scolopes. The sequence goes on along the minus strand of NC_136519.1, from coordinate 42,689,863 downwards.
AGTAAATGAAACTGACCTCATTAACGCGTTTAAACCATCACCTGCTAAATCCAACTGATTAAATAAATTCAAACGTGTTTCCGTAAGCATGTCGTGGTGGGGCAATGGTTAACATAACACGTTTTTTTTTTCACAACTTTGCCTAAACGGGTCGGGTTCGATCCTCATACTTATCTTTTTACCCCCCCCAAACACCCGGGGAACGCCGGGTATCCCTCGCTAGTGTATATATATAAAAGCGAAAATGTATGTTCGCTTCTTGTGTATGTCAGTCGGTTCACAACCTTTTCAAACTTTTTATATTACATCTAAATCTTAATATCTCACAGTTAACAACGGAGCTCGCCTGTCTATTTAATTTGCTCGACTTCGGGAAGATAAATGTTTAAGTTTTCGTTCGCCGCATGTAGGTTAGACCTTTTCCTATAATGTTCCCTACCACCAACGTCTTAGGAAAAAACATTCCCGCACTAAATTAAATGCTACCCCGCAGTAAAAAGTTGATCTCATTAAGTCATTAAATCGTGCACCTGCTAATTAAAGTAATTAAATAAATTCAAACGTTTGCCCGTCAGCATCTCGCGCTGGGGCAATGTTTAAGGTCGCACGTTTTTTCTCACATTTGATTTACAACATTGCCTCAAGGGTTCTGGTACGATCCTCATACTAACTTACCAAAACAGTTTTTTTTATTGTTATTTGTCGCCCCCAGAGTTTTCACACACACACACCTCCAAACACACGGGCAACGCCGGGTACCCATCGCTAGCATATATATAAAGAAGACTTGATCGCGGAGGTATAAAATAAAGTTCTCCAAGGCACTTTATTTGCAGAATACTTCTTTGTTCCTGTCCAATTACTTCTGAAATCCAATTGCTACAGAAGATCTCCATTGCCATTTATCCCTTTGATAAACACAGTTAAACATAAAATACCTTATTATTACGAATCCGTAAGCCATGCAGTTTTGCTACAAGTTTTATAAAACTGGCATAATTTTTCAAGAACGTATGTATAAATAAAAACAAAATATTGAATTATTGAATTATGCTGTAACTTTCAACACATGGTCTCCACACACAATTTAGTTGTTTAAGATGCACACAGTTTATAGTAGTGAAGATTGTGGGCACCCATCCACACATTTAATAGATTCATTTTAGTCGGCGCAATTTACTGCCAATGACAGCGTAGACGGTTGACGATAGGTTTGATATTAGAGATTTTCAACGCTAATATGTATGCCATAACATAGATTGAGTATAAATGTTTCTCAGTATATTATATATACGGAGAGCAATATAGAGGCACATATGAAAGAGAGAGAGAGAGAGAGAGACAGAGATAGAGAGAGAGACTGTATTAAATTGTTAAGTTTTATCAGAAATATATTATCATAATATTATATTTAAACCAAATTAAGATTTATAATTTTATTCTATTTTATTTCTATCTTTAACCCATATTAATTTGCTTATCAAGTAAATACATAACTTTTATTTTAATTTTATCCAGATACATCGGCCTTACTTTAAATGCTTGGTTTAGTTATGGTATCTTTTACATATGCATAAAAACCCTCCCCAATACTTTTAATGATAAGGCAACTTTGTTTTTTTTTACATACTATATGTAAAGATTATCGAAATTAAACTATAACTTGATATGCTT
>NC_136519.1:42663189-42685689 GCF_053919585.1 Euprymna scolopes | reverse complement strand
ATATACAAATATATATATATGGATATATATACAAATATATATATATATATATTTAGATATATATATATATATATATATATATATATATATATATATATATATATATATATATATATATATATATATAACGTACGATATTTAGAATGCAATGAAAAATCGATGCTGGGAGTTTACTCCATCGTTTTGGCTGTGACGCTTAGGTTCGGAAAAGACTTAGATAGTTACATTTGAATTTTAATTATTATTTTCAACATTGAACGTGCAGATTGACTCAGCATATTATAACCAAGATACGTCTAAATCTCTACATATTAAATTCTTCATGATCGTGTGTATATTTGTACGTATATGGGTATTATATTTGTTTAATCCGTATAATACGGCGCAATCACCGGTTCTCGCCAGACCACCGAAGTTAATCAGCATTGAGCCTGGCCAGTACCAGATTGGTGACCATTTTAGAAGGCGAGGCACTGTATGTAGCGCAAGGAAAAATACCAGGCTGAGGAACTAGTGCGGTCCATTCTTCTTTCGATGGGGTTCTCTAAAGCTGTGGTAGGCACCTCAACTAGGGATGGCGTTATGATAAACAATACCCTTGATAGTCCTGGCGAAGCATCAAGTTTTCACCTACCGACAAGTTATCAAAAACATTTCCAACTCGTGCAATGAGTTGAATCTCGGCTAAAGCAACGCTGGATGGGTGCATGGGATACTATATAAAAAGACATGGTATAGTATCTACGTAACACCAAAAAGTGTATTATCCTTAATTGTTCTCAAGATAAAGAAATAGCACTGTTCTTGGAATACTAAGGTTAAACCCACTATATCATATATTTGTATGAGATTACACCTATATTAATATTACATCTACAGAAGACAAAGGAAAGGATCAAAGCATAGTAACTGCCCTAATATCAAACAACTATATATAAAATTATTAAATTTTGGTACATTGATTTTTTTCTCTGTTGTCTTGAAGTGTTTTAATTTTTATTTACTTTAAGTGTTCCCTTTATTTATCATTATATTTGGTTCGTAAAAAAACAAGAAGCTATTGCTTGGATTCAGATGTCTGGTCAGCATTAGTATAAATTGAAATAAATATATATTTTTTTAAATGTGTATTCCTTGCACACTAACTCGTTGTTTTATTTGATTTGGGCGGACTATGTCGGCGACTATATTTAATAAGTACCAACATTTTTGCTTGTCAAAAATTCATAATTATTTTAAGATTCGTACCAGTCTTCTTGTTAAATAATCTACCATCCTGCATGTCACTTCCCCTTGATGATTTATAGCTAAGATTTATTGAGTTATATTAATATAAGATTTATTAAGAGATATGTTAATATATTTAAAGAATTATATTGAGATAATATTTATTAAGACTTATATAAATAGATGAGATTTATATGTGATTTATATTATAAGAATAGTTAATAAATTTTAAGGTTTATTAAGATTTACATTAAAATATGTGAAGATGTACATAAGATTTACATCAAAATAAAGTTCATTTGAGATTTATATCGCAATAACATATTTGGTTTATTATTTATATTAAAATAAGATATATTAAATGTATATTACAATAATATGAGCTTTTATGAGGATTATATTGAGATAAGATTTATTAAGTACTATATAAAAAATATAAGATTGGGATTAGCTTTATTAAGATTTTTTTACATATATCGTTAATGAGGATATATTTTAAATAAGATAAATTCGTATAAGATTTATGTTTACATAGGATAATATTTTAAAAAATATATTAAAAAAATATAATATTTATATAAGATTTATATTGAAATAAGATAAGAATTATATACGATTTATTTTCAGACAGATTTATTAAGATTAATATAAAATATTAAGGTAAGTTTTATATAAGACAAGATGAATACAAGGTTTTCAGTACAAAGCGCGCAGCTTGAACGGACGCATTTGACGTGTACGCGCTCGTCTCCCTGTTCTTTTAGATTTATTTTTACTTGAGAAATTCTTTACTTATTTTTTCTTCCTTGATGTCTTTCATCCTTATATTCTCCTTTTAATATCCCACTGACAAAAGCCGCCCCGCTTCCAAGGCTAGATAACATTGTATGTGACAACCATGACAACCAGGAAGGTGGAGAGGGTTTCCTTTGATCAACGCCGTCATGGACGGTTTCCTATTTCCCTTTCAAATTTAAAAGAACAAATATGTTTAGATGATGACCTATCTTTTCAGAGCCACACATTCTGTTTGAGATGCTCATCCACTTGTCTACTGCGATTTTATACTTATGTTTTTAGAATGGCGGTTCTTGATTAAAATGGGAACACATATTAACGCAGGCTGGTTTAGGATATTGCGCGTATTAATGTTGAGCTTTTTTATTTTTAAAGGGGCGTATATGTGCACGTGAGTTATTTAATTTGTTTGTTTTTTCAACCAAGAAATGATCAATGAATAAAATAGAAGAAAGGTGAGTACATATTTATGCTAGTGTTCACGTGTTTGTAACTAAATTCTGCGAAGCGTGGCTTCTTTACATTCTCGATTTTACATGATCGCAGTTAAAGGAAATGTCGTCTAGTGGTTGAAAATGCCGTCTAGTGGTTGCTCATTGGGTGTTCAACTAAAACGAATGAACTTTTTACTTATGAATGTCAGGAGGACAATTTTGCTGAGTTTAAAGGTTTTTATTGGAGAGAATGAAATTGCGGAGGGAAAGAAACTTCATCACTAAAAGAGTTAACTTAATTCTCTAACTCTTGCTGCCAAAAGAAATGTCTTGATCTTCGCGCCAAGATGAAAACTAAGCGTCTGTTCTTATGATACGCATCATTTTTTTTGTGTCAGTTAGTGAAGCAGAAATCCGTCACGACTAAAACAATTTAACATAGTTGTGCCATTTCTCCACATTAAAAGACGGCCCTGGTGTGTAACTGTTCCCTCGGCAAAGTAAATAGAAGCTTAGATCTCTAACTTGAAAATTCAGACACTAAAACCGAGAAAGACATCAGTAAAGATGGCTGAAAAAAAAGCAAACAGTTTCTGCGTAATTTTATCGTATCCCGAATGTATAAGTACCTGAGAGTAATTTGAAAACCTTTCCATCACAAAACGTGACGTCATATCATATCGTTTTTCTACGAACTTTATTCTTTTACCAAGTAAAATTTTGCGACACAATTATGTTTACAGCTAGATAAACTTGACGCGTACAAGTATGACAAATATCAAAGTACACATTAGCTAACTTTATCTATACTTAATGGCATAAGATCGCCACAATGGAACTAGTCTTCCTAATAATACAAATGTGGAAGAAAGTATATACTTTGTTGGTTCCACTAATAGGCATCCGTAGAAATTATATATATATATATATATATATATATATATATATATATATAGATATATATATATATATAGATATAGATATACATACATACATACATATATATATATATATATATATATATATATTTATATATTTATATATATATATGTATTTATATATATATATATATTTATATATATATATATTTATATTTATACATATATATATATTTATATTTATATATATGTATATATATATTATATATATTTATATATATATATTTATATATATTTATATATTATACATATGTATATATATATATATGTATTTATATAGACACATTTATATATATATTTATATATATATATTTATCTTTCTATTCGTCTATATATTTATCTCTCTCTCTCTCTATATATATATATATATATATATACTATATACTTTATATAAATACACTGCTTATCTATAATTAGTCTAGATTGGTCAACAATTCACATGGACGCTAAACATGGGAAGTATTTAAAAATGTTCATATGTGTTCGAGTGTGTAGAAATGTGCAATTTTGAATATTGCTGACAAATTCGAATTCGATAAACATTTATGATAAAAATAGAAGAAAAAATGAGGATATGAAAATCTTATCGATTGGATGTGAGGGATGGATAATGGAGAAATGTTAGATTATTAAATAAATGAATTCCAATTCAGATTATTTTGTGGGGGGGGAATATAAAATCATATCACAATTAAGCCAGAATGTTGAATAAACAAAATCAAAGTGAACTTGTATAGTTTCTTAATAGAGTAGTTCCCCCAAAAATGATATGTTTATGCTACAGAGGAAAGTAAATGAGGACTGAATACAAACGAGATATAATAATTGTTCGGAAATGTGTTATAAGAAGTTAAAAGTGCAGAATTGAAATTATGTGTTCGTAGAAGATATGTTAATATATGCGTATTTATAAAGGTACTATTTTAATAACTTTTACGGGTGTTATCTTTTTAATTCCAAGCGTTTATATGAAATTATATACGCACAAACACAATAGACGCACACACGCACCAACCCACACACCAACACACACACACACACACACACACACATATATATATAATTGTATTTACGTATATAATACTTGATTTGTAAGGAATAATTTTTAAATACAATTACGATTAACGATTACACCCACATATATATGTGGAGACATGGATTAAAAGATAAACCGAATCATATATTGGTCTATGTTTCTTCTTTATTTCAGATCTGCCTTGGGATATATTGCACATTAGATTATACATACGTTCAGGATGTGTAGGTTTGTGTTGAGAAGGTTTTTTTTTTGTTTAAATGTTTGTTTATGCGGTTTGCATTATTGTAATTTTTAGTTTGTTTAAGAGGCTTGGCTATGATTCTATTCCTGGCGTTAGTTGGGTTAATAAATGTATGTTTAACAGATAAATATTCTCGTTTATAGTTTGTGGTGTTGTTGTCTTTTCACTTTATATTAAATATGTGTAATCTTGCAATATTTAAACATTTTGTGATTTCTTTTACCTCAGTGTTTATGTAATCCCTACAGCCACCAACCTTGAAAATACTCCTGTGAAACCTGACGAAGTTATAGTGAATAAGTCAGAGAGAGTTGCAACCTTGATTGAAGTGAGTGTTCCTAATGATTGCGGTCTTAACAGAGCTGAAAGAGAGAAACCGACTTAATACCAAGGTAGAAACTGGAATCTAAAGGGGATATCAATCATACCAGTTATCATAGGTGCCACAGGACTTATGAAGAAGAACCTGAAGTCCTACCACACTATTATTCCTGATGAACAAAGTGCAAAAGAGATTCAGACAATTGCACTTAAGGGAACAGCGAGGATACTAAAAAGAGCTCTCGGTCGGTCGGTTGTTTCAATCAAAAAGCGGGGCAATGTTGGCAGCTGGTTTGGCTGCCCCATACACAGCATTACAATCTTCAAAGGAAAAAAAACAAAAAACAAATACACTTTTATAAAAGCGATTACACTCATAACTACTTGACCTATTTTCAACTCATTTATAATGTCTACAAACAAAAGTTTGGTCTTTCTGTGAGTGACTTTTTAGTGGAATATTAAACTAAGAATTCCAAAAATCTAGAGTTTTTTCAGTTTAGATTACATTATCTGTGCCTAAATCAAAACCTAGATTCCATGAACAAAGCTTCTCTCTTAAACATGCACGCCTGTGGAACTCTTATCCGTTTGACTGTTTCCCACTTGACTACAACTTGGCTGTCTTCAAGTTCAATAAATTTCTGAGTAATTGCCTCCTTAAGTAAGACACTTTACCAAATATTCATTACTAACTATTACTACGATACTATCGCATTGGTTAATGTATGCGCAATAACCCTTATCCCGGAGTGGCTTACGGGTCTTGATAAGTGAGACCTCCATGTAAAAATAAAACAGACAAACATATACATTAGACATGTGTTCGTATGTTATTTGTTCTTCCTAAAAATACAAACATAAAGAATATTAAGAAAAAATAGACCAATTTCAATGCAATCAATAAATATCTTTTCTTAGAATACTTATAATAATATCACATAATAACACATCCTCAAAAGATAATCGCAAAACAACACACACAAATTATTACATACAATTCAACTCATACCATGAGAAATCAGGACAAACAATCGAAATACATCGCAAAAAAAAAAAAAACTTTGAAAGCATTGCAATACGAGGGTCGTGCAATAAGTAATACCCCTGACCTTCTTCTAGTTGGCTGATCTAGCTGAAATGTTACATGTGTAATTATTTATATCTCTACAGGTTGTGTGGCAATTACAGTTCTGAATTAATTGTGTTTTAAGGGTTTTTGAACTGAATCAGTTGTGAAATGGAGACTGTTGAAAGTAAAGCAGTGATCCGAGTTTTGTATTTGAAACGACGTACACCACAGGACACTTTTGATGAAATGAAAGAAACTTATGGTGATAATCCCCCATCATATGGCTTTGTAAAACGCTGGCATCGTGAAATAAAACATGAACGGAAGTCTGTGGAAACATCTCCTAGACCTGGTTGCCCCCTTCTGCCATTGATGAGGCATCTGTCCGTCAAGTTGAGGCTGACATTTTTGAAGATCGGCGCATTACTTTCGCCAAATAGCCCAATATGTCAAGGCCACTACAGGGTCTGTAGAAAACTATTATTCATGACCATTTTCATATGTATAGGGTGTCTGCCAGATGGTTCCCAGGTTGTTCACACCATTCCAGAAGCGAGAACGCGTCGAGTGCTCGAGGATGAATTTGGAGATGTTCTAAGAAGATGAGTCATATATTTTTCAAAAGACTGATTACACAGGATGAAACCTGAGTCCATCAGTATGATCCAGTGACCAAAGCCCAGTCAATGAAGTGGAATCACTTGGACTCAAAAGAAGGCAAGTGTGTAACTTTCCGCTGGCAACGTCATGCTCACAGTCTTCTGGGACCAGGAAAGAGTAATGATGAAAGATTTCCTGCCAAAGTGTACCAAAATTACATGAGCCTAATATGCGTAATTTTTGAGGAAATTAAAGGAAGCTATCAATACCAAGAGGCGGCGCAAAATCAGCAAAAGTAGCCTCCTCCTTCAGGACAAGGCTCCCGTCCATAACTCGCATGTCGTCAGATCAGAAGCACGTGCGGGTTGTTATGAAATCCCAGATAGTGCACCCTTGATTTCTGAAATCACGTCGTGGTTGGAGGACCAACCTGTAGTGTCCTCCAGAGCTGCATCAAACAATGGGAAAAATGCATAACGCTGGGTGGTTTCTATGTAGAGAAAGGCTAATAAGTGTGCCAAGTTTCGTTGCTCTACTCCTCTGGGAAGTTGGTTAGTGACATTACTTTGGGCGCGCCCATCGTACTCCACATTTTATGGTAAATACAAAGATAACGGCCACGAAGATATTAGTTAAGAAACAATAAAAAAATCATATCAAACAAATCTACTCTTATGCATGTAGTGCTCCCTGCTCTAATTCACATCAATAATATGCTGGCGATACTCAGCTAGGAAAATAAGGATGCCACAATACTCGGACTTAAAACAAATACGACGATTACATCAGTTGCAAGAAGTAGTATGAAGAGTTTTCTTTCCAAATAATATATATATATATATACACATACACACACACAGATGTATAAAAATATTATAAATATATATATATAGATATCTATACATGTATACATATATAAATATATATATATACATATATAAATAAATATAAATATAAATAAAAATATGTATATAATATATAGACATATATATGTATATAAATATATATAATAATAATAATAATAATAATAATAATAATAATAATAATAATAATAATAATAATGCATGGTTATTTTCAGGGATTAATTAATCTGGTAATAACATATCTGCGGGTAAAAATAAGCAAGGAGGAAAAGGAAGACTTTACATTTTTGCAAGGAAATGATTGTTTAAAAAATCCTGCTCACTCACACGAACAAAGAAAAATGCACGAATATGAATGTCCACGTACATAACAATACACACAAATAAGCAAAACACACACATATGTATATATATATATATATATATATATATATATATATATAAATTGAATATGAAAACTAGTGGAAAAATTATGCGAGTACTTTTGATATTCAACATATTCATATTGGTCTATGTAAACATTGAGCCCTCTTTTAAAGACTCATTGTGTTTTTGTTTTGTTTTTAAACAATACTAGCCATAATAGATATTTAGATATATGTATATATACATATATATATATACTTACTCACTATATATATATATATACATATATATATACATATATATATATATATATATATATATATATATATATATATATATATATATATATATATATAAATTCTGTACCCGGCCACGCGTTGCTGTGGCTCACCTTGTTAAAATGGAACACATGTGAAAGTATAAAAAAGTGTTATTCTTTTTTTCAGGAGAATGTACAAATTATTTATTTTTTTAACAGATGTTAAGCAAATAAACAGAAAAATACTTCCATCATTAATTATACAAAAACATAAATAAAATGTTCATTTAGTGTTTCAATATGCTTATAAATTACGATAAAACTTGCTGAGTATGCACTATTTTACGGTTGTTGTAAAAATGGAACGAAAACTTAACTTTCGCTTCATTTAAATATTTCTTAATTTTTTAATTTTGCCCCCCCCCAAACGAATATAATCAAAACAGTAACATTCAACAATTGTACTTTATGTACATAAAACACAAAATATTTATTAAAAGAAATTTACGAAAAAAAAGTTAATAACGAAAGGGAAATAAGTCCATTTTTAAACGAAAAATCAGTTTACCAAACTTACTGTATTAATACTATTTTTAAGCAAGAAAAAAATGGTAAATATCCAGATACGCTACTACAGAACACCGACCACTCTAATTTGTATTTTTATAGGTAATTGAGGTCACCGACAACGAATCTGATAGTAAAACTTGGGGCAAATTTACCGTTTGCATGGTATTTACCCCTGAACACACGAACTTCTTTCAACCATTTTGCAGCTTCCGTTTACGCTACGCGCATGCACGCTGGAGCATAAACGACGGCTTCACCAAGCACACTACGTTGGGGAGGAGAGTATTTTTTCCAGGACATAGGATTAACTAATTTTCAAAAAATACATGATAGCGCTTTTTTGGTGGAAAATTTAAAATTAGATGAAAAAGAAATAAAATAAGAAAAGGATAGCACATTAAGTTGGAGTAGGGGGTAATTTATCTTTTTTTTTAACTGGAACATCTAATTTTCAAATTTTCCGTAAGTAACACACCGACATTTACCAATTAGAACATCATTTAATATTTTCCGAAGATTTCACTTTGTACATTGGGCGCACCCCAACATCACAGTCACCTCCCCAAACAAATTAGGTATCTGGATATTTACCAAAAAATATATTTAGGTTTGGCTATAAATTCCTAAACTCAGTTCACCCTAAATAATTTAGGTGACTGAAATAGGGATCTAATTGAATCTTTTATTTCCTGAATAGTATGCGAGAATTCATTTTTCTTCGAGTTATATCGAATACATTAATACGGACTTTAGGGGCTTTTTTCGTAATGTTACTGTAAAATTATTTTTTTTTTTTACAAATTACGATGCTTTACAAAAACCAAAAATAAATTCTTGCCTTTTTTTATTTACTACTGAAAACCATAACTTTATTAAAGGTATTTTTTGTTGAAGCTAAATAATACATTTTCACAAAAAGTTAAGTAAAAAATAATTTGTTCATTATATTCTGCGATCATTATTTGAAAAATACAACAATTTACATTAAAATTCGTTAATTTCCTGATTTTTGGTGAATTTTTAAGTAAAGGGAGGAGTCAAAATGTGTATACACCTTGAGCGTCGGTATTCATTTTGCGACCACGTGTGGTTAATTTAAATTAAAGTTTAATCACATGGTTATATTATCAATAATCATGTAATTAAACCCATTGAAATTTACCGATATTGTAAACACATTCTGTTATACATTAAGCCTGTAGTGTTTTTTAGTGATGCAATGTTGTCAACTGAGATTTAAAAAAAACGCGAGATCAGGAGAAAGAAATGTCCAGAAAATCGCGAGATTTTTACTTATCGTCTGAAATTTTTAAAAAGCGCTAACTCCCTCCCCCCCCAAAAAAAATCCATAATGTTCCGTTTTTTCTCACTATATGTTTCTGGAATTATATTGAAGCGGTTAGCTCCCCAGAAGGCTTACATATTTTATCAGCTAGTTTTGCTATTTATTTTTCAGAGAGGGTATTTTTGTTTTGAAGGAAACAAATCATAAACTCAAACTTTTTATAATAAAAGTTAAATTGAAATATACTGCAAATTAAACATCAAAATAATGATGCAACATATTTTGAAATTAGAAAGATAAAAAACAAAAAAATCTTTGTTTTAGCATATTAAAAGTATTTAGGTTGGTAAATAATTTTATTCTACTGTATTTGTAAAAGTTTTTTTTTGCAGTTTTTTCTTGCTTTTTACACTTTTAGGTCGTATTTTAAACTAAACTTCGGAGGTTGGAATGCCCCCACCTAAAATGCACTTGGAAAAATCGATTTTATAGTGAGATTTAAGAATGGTTAGTAGAAAAAAAGGTGAAAAACTAACAAATAATAATTAAAAAATGTTACCAAAGGCAATAAATGCTACTTTTTTTTTACTTACATGAATGAGTTTATTTTATGATTTAAAGTATTTTCAAGCACTTTTCATTATTTTTAAATAATCTAATGCGGGTGTGTGGGTGCCAAATATCTCAAGATTTTCTAGAATTCCCCGCCAGATTGCAAACTAAATCTTCAGATCTAGCAGGAAAACGGGTCACGTGACAGGAAGCGGTAATAAATAATTGTCCCTAAACAAAAAAATGGCCTCTCGGTACAAAGAAAAACACCTATTTATCATAGAAAAATTAAGTATAATATTATAATTAAAAAGATATATATAAAACACACACATGGCTATAGTAAACATATTATACCAAAACGTGGAACCCATCCGTCCAGTGGTTTTTTAGACAATTTATTGCGAACGAACCAAGACTTACATTTATATATATATATATATATATATATATATATATATATATATATATATATATATATATATATATACGTACACACACGCGACGTTTAAAAACAATGAATCAAATAGAGGGGAATTCAATATTGAATTGATTGAATTACTTAACTAATAAAGTCATGATCTGAATTTCCACGTCTCTTTTGCATAGGAATACGTTTTAGACTTTATGAAATAAACTTGCGTCATGGGCCTGCTTCAGAAGCAGATATGCGCCATTGGTTTGCTCCATGCAGAAGAAATTGAACCGATCTAAATTACATGGAAACTATGGATCGCTTATCAACCGATACATTTGTTAGGAGATTGGTTCCTCAATCTTGAGTGTCGAATTAAATGCGCTCTGGATTTTAAGGCCAAGGCATAAAATTGTGCTGGCACATGTGCAATGTAAAATGGTGATTGTCATAAAATGTAATATATTTAAACTAGAGCATCACCACCGGTCAATTGTTTCAGGCTAAATGCTGTTTAACTTTGGTGAATATATATATTTGCATATATATCCATATACATATTTGTATATATGTATATGTATATCCATATATATATATATATATATATATATATATATATATATATATATATATCCATACAGTCAAATATATATATATTATATAGATATCCATATATATATATATATATATATATATATATATATATATATATATATATATATATTAGTCATCGACATAAAGTCCTGTGTCCTTGTTTCACAACTCATCAGTGCCGCAAGACTAACACTTATCCCAAGCCGAGGATCGAACCTACAACCGTCGTGATGACAGTCGGCAGTTCTACCCCCTGACAACGGAAGCGGTGACCGCAACTAATCTGTCCGAATGTCTATTCAAATAAACATCCGTCCGCCACTCGTGGAGTGCTCAAACATTTTTTGTAAACAAACCGCGAGCTACGCATTTTTTCAGCTAAATTAAGTAGCGAGTGAGATTATTTACGACAGTGCTCAACCCAAGAGGGGGGCTTTATAAAATATATTTTAGTCATCGACATGCATATATATATATATATATATATATATATATATATATATATATATATATATATATTAGTCATTGACATACATATATATATACATATATGTATATATATATATATATATATATATATATACATACATATATGTGTATTTTATATAGATACCCATATATATATATATATATATATATATATATATATATATATATATATATATACATATATACATATATATGTATATTTATGCATATATATATATATGGATATTTATATAATATATATATATACATATATATATATATAGATGTATTGGTATATATATATATATATATATATATATATATATATATATATATATATATATATATATATATATATTAGTGCGTGTTTCCGCACGCAATGGCTTAAGAGTTATGTGTGTGAGATATTCACCGTAAATGTAGACACGGCAAACCACTAGGATTATTCGCAGTTTTGAATGCATATTTTTCTTCACATGTATCTGACCCAGAAGTAAATAAAAATCGTCAGCACAGCAGAGATATTTGTCTTTCTTTAGAATATGGACCGTAAGATTACATACGGTTCACGCTACTGAAAGCCACATCTGCATGAAGACACCACGCTAATACGAAAATATTGTTTATAACACCCACACGCCCCCTGCACACCCACACACATACACATACATGCCCACACTCATATATATATATATATATATATATATATATATATATATATATATATATATATATATATATATATACATTTGCAGGCTACCCGACATTGCACAGTCGTAAAAACGCTTGAATATGCTATTTTGATTAACGCAGGTATCGTATGTATTACTATATAGGCCCCAATATATAATAATGATGTACTTTTCTTTTAAACTAATCGTTCACGACGATCGAGAATCAAAGGAAAACGTTTACCTTACGATTTACTATTATATTGCCTGAGTTATGAAGACATGTTTTCTCCAAGGTTAAAAATAAAACATAAACAAATAGCTGTTGCATTGCGGATGCTTAATCGAAATGCCGACGTTCGACCTCTACCTTTTTTTCCTATGAATGCAATTTCACGATCCTATTAAAATAAAGCTGTATTTTCTATTTACATAAATAGAAAAATTGGTTTTAATTATTAATATAAATACACTCAAAATACACATTCATACAAATATATATATATATATATATATATATAGTAAGTTATAAAATATATATGGCGATTAAGCTACACTAAATATTTCGCGTTTCATCCACTCTAGGACTTATGCGCATAAGCCTGAAGAGCCGTTGAGAGGATGAAACGCAGAATATTCAGGGTTGCTTAATCGTCATATATGTATATTATAACTTACTAACTAGCTCTACCTACGTATTGAGCATTTTTGAAGTAAATACTTAAAGTTTACGCATTCATTTATACTTTCGTATATTAATTTATGTGAGTAAATTAAGTATATATATATATATATATATATATATATATATGTATATATATATATTAGGGTAGAGAGATAAAGAGAGAGACGGTGAGAGCGGTAAACGCAGGGTGGCTTTCATCTTTCATCTCATAATTGTTAATTGAGGCTTTATTTGACATCCATGTTAAAAATACTGCTGAGTCCAACGATTTTAAAAGCGTTGTAATATAATTTGTTGCTGATATACTTTTTTTGAAATAGTCTATATGTTCCCTGCTCACGGTCATGGAATCTTTTTTTTTTATTTTTGTAGGCTATTTAAGATTTTACATAACATATTTTAAATATAGGTCAGTTTTTCTTTTGTGTATAAACGCGCATATTTATATATTGTGGTAGACAGCGATAAAAAAAAAATCAAACAAAGTGCTAGATCTCGAATTTTAGAGATAAACAAAAATATTTATTGACAAATTATACATACAGTCGAAGACTTACCAGCGGTTTTATTGCATTGGAATAGCATCATGTGGCTGACCAAAATCCGAAACAAATAATCAGCTTATGATGGAACGAGGAAAACAAAAGGGGAAAAAAAACAATAAAAAAGAACGCTGGTTAACGCCGGTGTCTTTGCACTACTGCCCCTGTTATGAATAAGTCCTTTGTTAGCGATGTTAAAATAATATGTTTAAAGAAGATAGAATGTTGCGTGATGGAGTAGTGGTGGTGGTAGTGAGGTTTGATTAATGACCGCCTGTTTGGGCACGCGTGCGTGCATTATGTGAGAATTATTATATTATATATTTTAGATGTGTGCATTATTACCTATATACATACATATATATATATATATATATGTATGTATATATATATATTTATATATCGTATTATTTTATTTTTTAATATTTTTTTTCTTTTTTGTTTGTATTTTTGGCAAAACGTACATAATGTGTTTCTTTATCTTTTTCTGAATCGGTAATGTAGAAACATTTAAAGACTATAGAAAGACACAAGTCTTATATATTCATTTTTATCGGGGGGGGGGGTTACTCTCATCTTCATACATGTTGGTGTTTCCCCACGTTTTGACCAACTCATCCTCTGTTTTTTTTTCATGTGATTAACCGCTGTTTGATAGGAATGCTAAGTCTTCTAAATACATTTGTATTTACAGAATAAAAAGGAGAATTTTTTTGTATTAAAAAAAGCTAAGTTCTTTTAAGTAAATGAAAAACTATTTAGAGAAAAGAAAACAATCTAAAGGAATCGGATTAATTTAAAGAAGAATATCATTATTAAAGTTAGGTTAGACTATAAATGTTTCCTATTTCGAACCCAGAGCAATATTCCCCTATTAGGCGAAAAAAGGGAAGAAATAAGAAAAGAAAGGTGCGAACTTGCCATTTGTCCTAGTAAGATTTTCTGCCAAAAATATACTTTGAATCTGTCTTCTGTCGTGAAAGAAATGTTCATATTTTTTCATTGACATTTATCTTAGTTCCTGAGGGATTGCCGGCAAAACTAATAGTCAACACATATAAAAAAAACTGTAAAAAATAAAAAGAAAGGTTTTATTTTCTAAGCCGGTAAATAAACATTTTGATTCCACTTGCCGTAAAATACATTTCAATATATTTCAAATCATGCAGATACTCGAATTTATTGATACAAAAATATGGTTGCAAAAGTTTTTAGAAAATGGCTTGGTGTCATGAGCTAGATTTGAAACCAAAATGTTTAACGTTTCAGTCGCGTTCGCTACCGATATTGTTATCTGGAAAAACATAATAAAGTCCAAATATTAACACACTTTAAGAAATTAATTGAATGTGAGCATGCGCAGAAAGAATTTTAAAAAAAGCCTTCGGTTAGTTGAAGAAAACATTTCGCTTTTCAATATGGCGATATATTTCAGTATGCGTTACTTAAAAACCCAAACAAAGAGTTTAATCGTTATAAACCATTGGTGAATAATTACTATTTTCTGGTAATTTCCGTGTTATGTGACCAGTACTTTAAGAGTTAACCTGTTAAATATTTACACACGCATACATATACTTTTATATTTCTGCATTTACTTATATAGATTTTGTTCACGAATTCTTTTTGGAGCAAGATTTACATCACCCTCCTCCTTATTTAATGAATGAAATACATATTTTATGTGCATTAATACACTCATTGAATTACTTTCTACACAATTCACCATTTTTCTTTTATCTTCCCTCTCTTTCACGATGACTTTTTTACCCTGCATGATCTTTCATCGAAAGGACCCGTGCCAATCCTTAATTCAATCCGAGTTTAGTGGGAATGGATATAGCTATTTTTTCTTATTTCTTTCTCTAAGCCAAAGTAATTTCCTCCCGGACAAATCATAGGATCAATCAACGTCATGTGATTTCGCTTGTTCAAAACAGATTTTCCAGGCGTTTTCCTCAGAAAGGCATGCCTCTTACATCAGTTTCCTTTCTATTCAAACTTTAGTCATCGTGCCTGCTTTCTTTCTGACCAGTAACTGCGCATGTGCACTTAATTGCACAGGCAGCTCTACATAATGTGCATACAACTCTAAACGCTGCACTTCATTATGCCTGCCATCGTTCTCCGATCACACAAGGTCATGTAACCCAGGTTTCACACAGCTGTACGATATCAGTATGCCCGGTAGTGCCACTTAAAAAAGTGCCACCTGATAGGTTGCACAACATCTACAAAAAAAAAAAAACCTTTATGCGTAAAAGACATGGAAGGTATTAATGGCGCTTCACATATACGATAGCATTGTAAAATTAAAACCGAGCAAGTAAAATACAATAAGAAATTACAAATAAAATACCTAACCGTATTATTTGGCTTCCTCGGACTATTGTTCTCATCACGAGAGTAATTTTTACAACGTTTCGGTCGAGATAACCTCCAACTTTTTTCAGGTGTATATGACGAACTCCTTAATGTTTCTGTCAAACTCGGGAATTTGTACATGCTATTCATGTGAAGTAAATAAAAGGCTCCGCCCGAAATTCGTTTCAAATTCTCGAGTTCAACAGAAACATTTCTTACATTTCCGACATTCGACAATATAGTAGGTTGGCGCAAAAGTAATATCGTTTTTATATCATATATATATATATATATATATATATATATATATATATATATATATATATATTCTTTTTTTCTGCAAGGTCTGACGAGGCTGTTGGATCGTAAACATGGTCCAACATCCAAAACATATTTAACCAAACAGATAAAGTGGTAATAAAAAATAAAACACATGTTTGCTCTGACATAGTACTGAGCACTCTCTTCGGGTGTTTACTAATTACCTGGTTTATATATATATATATATATATATATATATATATATATATATATATATATATATACGTCATAAACGATATTATTTTTGTACTACCTCAATATATCCGGAGAAGGCCAGAGGTTACATCGACAGAAACGTTGAGAACATCACACTCAGTACTAGAACATTAGTCTGAAGAATCAAAATAACACGAATAATCAATCCTTATATGAAAAATACCTAATGTATTAATATAGTAATCTTTATTTAGTGAAATGTCTATATGTAGATATGATTCTATTTCTATATGTACAAAATTTGTATTTCCCTGTATGTGTTTTCCACTTTGTTTCCAAATCGCCCTGAGCAGAAACTTCATTGTCATTCGTATGAACAAATATCTATGCAGAAGAGTTGTGGTTGAAGATTGCACACCTTCTGCCACAAAAATATTTCGTGTGCAGGCACCCCTTAATGGGTATTCATAGTCGGGCTAAGACTGCAATAGTAATTCTTTCTTTTTTCATAACTTAACTATTAATTCGGGATTTATTTTCGAAACACATGTGGAATCATAAGGAATAGCAATGTGTGCTATATTTATATTAATCATATTTTATGTAAAACAATGCAAGAAACGGACAATAACTTTCATAAACAGCCATTTTTTTTAATAAAATGTATAAGATAACCTTTCAACATCATTTTACTTTGGATCTAAAATGCATCTGCCCTCTTATTCCATCAATTCATAGAATAGATTCATCATAACTATAAGCTTGGTAAAGAACGATTCATTTAATTATATTTTAAAAACGTTTAAATGTGTGATTCTTTACATTTTCTAATATTACCCACCTATAATTGATTATAATTAAAGTTAAAATAAGGATTCTTGAGATAAAAATTCATTAGTATGTATACACACTTTCTCGTAATTTACGTCCTATTTATTGCTACATAAATTAAATTATATTGCTTATGGATGGAAATTCTCTTTTCATCTACATATAAATGGTGTGTATAAGACACGGCATAGTTTCTTTTAATACACATCACAGATAAATAATTTTATTATACAAATATATGGTTTATTATAAAAAAATAATTTTAACATTTATAATTAAACTATACTTCCAGGGATATGTACACCGTGCGGTGCGCGTGTATGCAGTAATGTAACGCTCCGACTTCTTAGAGACTCTATGCATTAACTTAATATATAAATTTGGTAATAATGCGCCAAATGCTGTATTTTAAGTATTTTATTGTGTCTTATTTATCAGAGAAGGCATGCTATTTTACATATTTCCAAATAATCTTATCTAATTGGGTAAAATCGCACAAATGAGAAACTAGTTGAGAGGTCGGTTTAGCGAAGTTATTTGTTTGTCAATGTTTTTCTCTACAAAGATTGGTTGCATCGCGCGCTCTCTGAAAAATGCATTCGCTCCGAAAGAGACCACATGATGAAATGCTAAACTTAATTGAACTTCAACAAATCTATAGGTGCTAACTTAGCAATTAAAGAAAGTAATTGTCAGTTCTCTGCCTCTTAAAACGATATATATTAGACGATTTTTGATTTAACGACTACTTTTCATAGATCTTTTTCAGTTTAATGAAAAACGATGTAAACCTGGTATAGATTCTCCTAATACAGTAAATACGCATGTGCACTTAATTGCCCACGCAGCTCGGCATAATGTTCATGTAACTAATCGCTGTATTTCATTAAGTCTAACACCGTGCCCCGATCACAAAAGGCCATGCAAAGGAATTTGACGTTACGTTTATTACCGTGCACAACAACATAAACCGGCAAGATTATTCAAATGATGTAGGTAGAAGATTTAATCAGACAAATGAAAGGTGATTATTCTTTCCTACATTTACATAATAGTACTGTTGCGTTTTATTACATACTAGCACGTGCACCCAGCGTTGCCCGGTTGTTTGGGGGTATGTGTGTAAGGGGGTTGTAAAGTGAAGAATAAGCGAAGTAATAACACTGTATTAATATAAAAAAAATAAATACGATGTCTAACATACTTAACACAGAGACTGCATATTCTACTAATGTTGCCGTACGGATTTTCAAATATTAACCAAGCAAATGTAATACAGCGTTAGCTTTTACAAACAGATAAACACACATGCACACATATATGTGTGTGTACGCGTGTGTGTATGCGTCTGTAGGTGAGTTATTATGTGTGTGTAGAATTTAAATCACATAATTGTATTAGGATATATATCACAATGTGTACGCCTGTTTTCAATAGTCCAACTATATTAAGCGGATCTTCTAAATAAATGTGTTCTGTTATTCAAACCCAATATCACTTATTTTATTACTTCCTGCCTATAAGTATGTTTATCAATTGATATTATCGGCACTATATTCCATTATTTGTGAAGTGGCAGGTGTGGGCGTGTGTATTTTGCACATATGCCTCTAATGGAAATTTTGGGAAAAAATCAAATTTTAAGCGATAATTAAAGAATAAATCATAAAGAGCCTTATTCTATAAATTTATTCACGATCAGTCAGAGAGAGGAAATACATCGATGCACGCGCAGATGGTGGTATGTATTTTATGTTAACTAGATCTTTGATTTTACCCTTGTTCAATCACTAAGATTTGAAATCAATTAGAATTTTTTAAATTTCTGGAAATTAGGAGTTGATAGTTATCTATCTCTTACACATCTTATTTTTATCATAGTAAAGTTAAAAAAATACGTTTTCAGTTCTAATAGTATTGCGTAAGTTTGTCGCGTTTTTGGTATTTGATATAACTTTGTGTATCTGTTATACAGTACAGTTCAAAACTAAGGGACAGTATTTAAAACCCTATATTTGTTAGAAAAAAACAACTATAAAAAGCTTAAATTTTGACAACTAGTATTCGTTATCATCCATAATAACATTGAATCATTTGCAAAAGATAGAAAAAAACATTATAAAATATTTATTTATTATTGTAAGAGACATAATTGAGAAAAACAATGCAAACTTCAAAAGAAAAATTCAATATTTAGTAAATGGACCCTCTCTCTCAATGGCAGCTGCACATCTTCTCCTACAAGAACGAATCGATTCTTAATAATCCTCGATAATAATTTTATACAATTCTTCTTGAAGCTTCATCCAAAGATCCTCGTGTTATTCGGATTTCTTTCCATAACTTTCACTCCTAAGTTTTCCAAAGATTTTCTATTGAATTTAAGTAAGATTTTTGTGGTGGTCAATCTATACTTTCGAAATCTTGCTCGCTAAGTTAACTCATTACAACTTTTACCTTTTGACATGGGGCATTATCGTGCATAAAGGTAGCCCTATAGAAACCTGAATTCTGCATGATTGGGACAAGATAATCTTAAACAATGTTTATATAGATCTGCGCGTTTACACAGGTTTGTAACCGGAAAAGTGGTGTTGTTTCTCGGCTAAAAAAACATTCCAAATACCATCACGCTTCAACCCCCAAACATGATGTTTGCTTAGTACACCTTGCACTTCATCTTTCACCGATACGCCTCTTAAAATTTATTTTTTGCATCATTACCAAATATATTTAACTTGCTTTCATCAATGACAAATAATTTTGCACAATTTTCATATGTCCAAATTACATACCTGTTTGCAAAATCTAATCTCTTCTTATTCTTCGACACAACAAGTGGTTCTTCGATTAATCAGCGCTATTTCTTGCAGTCGTCTAAAAACATAATTAAGTTTTTTCGATGCTTAACTTTTAACAATAACAATTGTTTCTCTGTTACAAGTAAGTTTGAAATAAAATTGCTTTTAGATCCCTGGACTTTTCTTTGTAATAGTATTTGTGATAGTCTATCATGATACAGTTTTTAATAGATGATGTCCTAAATAAGTTTCTAGATATTTGTACAATCATTTAAATTTGTTGCAGACACGTGAAAATGCAGTATGTTATTGTTATGCATCTTATAAGATGATAGACTATCGTTCAGGTTAAAACGAACAGCTAGAGTAGGAATTGAAATACACTCTACTGAAGATTGATTGTCACAGTCTGGAAGAGAGCAGGGTTTGAAGGACGATATGCAATAAAGTTATGTTTCAAACTTGGGAACATGCAATAAAAACGTAAGGAATCTTTCATGAATCAAGTATTAGTGTTCGAGGGGCAAAAAGTGTTCAAGGTATGCAAGGAGTCTTTGAGGTAGGATCAAATGTGTGGGAGTAGTAAGGATATCAGAACTCCAGATTTTATTAGGTAAATATCGTATTTAAGTGATAAGGGGTGTCGTATGTCTATAAAGACAATAAGTAAACAGTTTACTGTCAGTATAGAAACTGTATATACAATTATTCGTGAGTAACTGAAGATGCGGAAGATTTGCGCTAAGTTTATCACCTCTCTCTCTCTATCTCTCTCTCTCTATCTCTCTCTCTCTCTCTCTCTCTCTCTCTGTGTGTGACTTCTTGTTGTTCCCTAACGATTTTGGAGATAAAAGAGGATGTGGTGACGAGGGGCATTGATACGCTCACACACGGGGGCTTCAATTGTGTCTTCGAGAATTTATCGAAACGGCAGAACAAGTGCATTGTAGCAGAAGATTGCTTCGTAGGGTACAAGATTTTCATGTGTGACCTATCAATAAAAGTGGCTACACGAAAAAAAGTCTGGGGACTTAGTGAAGGCGCCATGTTCATTTTCGTGATGTTGTTACTCGTAAATTTGAAATAAAATATACGTGAGATGCACTTAATTTTATGTAATCGGTTTTGCATTCTATCCTCAATTTCGGGGAAAAAAATTGTTGCTCTAGTATGTCACATTAATGCTTAAATTAATACTTTCGTTTATCTATCACGCTTAAGTTTCAAATCACATTTCATTTCTTTGTTACCTATAAATAAAAGTTAAATTGATATTTCTCGGTCGGATATGTGAAATGGTATCTTCCTTCACACCCACCTTGCATTATGAAAGAGCATTGTATTAGTATGTCACACACCGTTCCTATCTCATGATTTCACGTGTTATTCTTAATTCCGGAATAGCGTTTTTAAATATCTGTCACCACTGTCATGAATAGAAAATTCGTTTACCTGTCAGTTCAACATAGTATTTTCTTGAATCATAAGAGTTATGATTTAAATAACATTTTCTTTCGCGTCTCATCTTCAAGTTTCAAATAAAATTGTCGCAAATTTGTAACTTGCAAATTTTCTGTAGTATATGTTTATGGCACCGGTACTTAAAATTTGCCCAAGTGTTTGGGCGAAGTTTCGTAATTACATTTTCCCCGACTATTAAATTTAAGTTTTAAATACTATTTTCTATGCCATTCAGGTGTAAAATAAATACCTGCTAGATCAAATCCAAGTGAATTATATATAAATATATATAAATATATATATATGTATGTATGTATATGTATGTATATATATATTTATATATATATATATATATATAGTATACATATGTAATATATATTTAATAGATGTATAACATATGTAATATATATATATATAACATATGTAATATATATATATATATATATATATATATATATATATATATATATATATATATATATATACTAGCATTTCATGCCGGCGTTGCCCGGGTGTTTGGATATGTATGTTAAGCAAAAATAAAAAAGTGGTAGTAGGAAGGCAGGCTGTACCGCAAAGAACGCGCTAAACCCTAATGTTTGTGCTGTTACGACCACCGCTAAACC
>NC_136519.1:42620689-42658189 GCF_053919585.1 Euprymna scolopes | reverse complement strand
AGTTACCTCGGCATGGGTCAAACGTTTTAATATATCTATCTATCTATCTATCTATCCATATATATATATATATATATATATATATATATATATATATATATATATATATATATATATATGCAAATAAGGTTATGGACTGTATATCGGGCGTGAACTGCTCATATATGTATATGTATATATATATATATATATATATATATATATATATATAGGCCAATACATAGGCACAAACATACACACATACATACATACATACATACATACATACATACATGAATACATGCATACATACATATACAGCGTTTAGGACAATAGGTCCATCATCCAATTATGACATTTGTTGATTTTCTTACAGTCATTTTACGGTTTAATTACATGAAAGTACTTTTGTGTACGGAATGAATAAAAGTATATATTAACCGAAACTATATACGTCCTATGTAATTGGGGGCGACTAATAATGCAATTTTCTGCATCTTAATCAATTAAGATGTGAAATATTAGTGAGCAAAATTACAACGACCGCTATAATCAACAATAAAATTAATTACATAAAAATATATAAAATACTAACTACATAAGACTCGATTTTTTGAATTCCTTGTAATATATTACAATATTTAAATGTATTATAAGATAATATTTATTTCTAACTAATTTTAACATGATAGCATACAGATAGTTTTAAAACTGTGTATATAAACTTTTTTTATTTTTTTTTTTAATTTTTATTTATCTTTTAATAGCCTTGCTTTCCATGACTCAATTGACTCTATGATGCGGGTATAATCTCCATTTTCTTTCCCTTCTCTTTCTCGGGGATTCTAGACGGATGGTCGCTCTTTGCTTTGTTCTTTCTTATTCCCTTTCCCTTGCGCGCGGTTTGTTTTGTTTTGTTTCCTTCTATCTATATCCGTATATTTCTCCCTCTTCTTCGGCATTTACCTATAAGAAAGTGCATATTTAGGGGCGTGTGTGTGTGTATGTGTGTGTGTGTGTGTGTGTGTGTGTGTGTGTGTGTGTCTGTTGTCAGCTACCGGACAGCATTATAAGTGTCATAAGGTTGTTTTTTTCTTTTTTTAAATCCCTCCCACCCTCTCTATAAAATATATTAAGTGGATTTCTACTACCACCCCCTCTGGTTTTTTGACGGTCGAGGCCCGATTCTTTTTCTTTCTTTATTTCAGTATCAAAAATGTAATTGTCTAGTTTATATGCTTGAAAATACCATAAGGTGTAAATAAATTATTGCATCGACAATTATGTAATTTCCGTGTTATATATATATATATATATATATATATATATATATATATATATATATATATATATATATATATTCAGGAAGATATTCGACTTTTTCCGGTAGTTTTTACTAAAATGAGGTTGAATAAGCAGGAGTTAATGACGCTAAAGGAATGTTCCACTTTCCCCTTAATTTATGTTCATTAAAATTGGTGAGATATCTAATTTCTCAATCAAATCGTTTAATTGCATCCTCTAGGAAGGGACCATTTGCGATGCATAGGAAATAAACATTTATATGCCTCTCGCAGAGACGGTAAATTTTACTGTAGTTCAATAACTGTATATTTATAAAATCATTTTTTTTATGTCTTCAATTAACTTTTCAAATACAAAATTCAGTTATCAGTGTTTAATTGTGCTCTGAGCATAGACATTTATTTTGAGCTCACGCTTGTCTTACCAAATAATCTAATGTTTATTTTCTTCGCCGTGATAATTTGCTTTTGTGGAGATAAAACATTTTAAAATGCACATGGTTTTTGTTCTAACTCGGATGTTACTTTTTTCATCGATTTTGAATACACCTAAGGGCATTTTGATTCCAAGCTTAAGCAAATAAATTATTAAATGTCATTAAAATGCTTCCAGCTCTAGGACTTCCGCACCACGCAAGATATGAGTAAAAATGACTGTTGTACTAATCCATTTACGATCAGTGTCAAATGTGACATAAAACCGAAACTTCAAACTATGCAGAAAAATATTACCTCCCACAGACGATTTAACGTAGAAAAATAGAGAAACCAATTAAAGAAAGACAGGCTTATAACAGCAATCATTTAAAATTTTCTAACAATATAAACTGATAATAATCAGAAGAGTAGGGAATCTTAATTTATACAGAATATGACGTTACCTCAGAGGTCATCAGAAAACCGAATAGGGATCACACAGATTGGTGTAAGGTTTCTATTAAAATTATGGTTCTCATAAACGACACCTTTGCTAGTAGATGTACTAGAGCTAAAAGGAACTATTACAAAAGAGAAAATCTGAACAGCAAAAGAAACTACGAAACATGATAAGCGATTGATCAACCAGAATCGATCAGGCCAAAATGACTCCAGGGCGTGCTTTTGCACTTTTAAATGACCTATATAATTTTTAGATTGCGTATTTGGACCTAAAGAATAGTAGTGACGAATACCTGATTTATACGAGGAAGTACTCTTATGAAATAATAGAGAGAACCTTTTCTGCTAAACCCCGTTACCAGTGCCAAAAGGGTGCTGGCAGTAGCCCGACCAACTTGTAAGGCATCAACAGCTCGGAAACAGGGATCTCCAGCAAACATTATTATTATTGGATTATTTTGGACCATCTGTCAATTACGTAACTTTCTTGGATTCATATTTTTGGATTTTACGGTCATTGGATAATTTACAATCCACCAGGCTATCCATTCCCGTGTAATAACATTTTTCTTCGAAACTCCGCGGATTAAGGACTATCCACTTATCAAGTGTTTCCTTTTCAGATAAAATATGTTTTTAACTCTTTTTAAATGTATTTTTTAACATGTTTTTAACCGTTTGCTCTTATTATAAGCTCAATCACCTATTTAGTTTTATCGAGCTTTTATATCTGGTTGAGATTACTTTATAAATCTTAATTCTTTAATATTTATAATGTACTTTAGTTTTACCATCTTGGATCATTTTGCTAAATTTAATTGTAATTTTTAATATACAGGGTGCCCATAAAGTTACTATACAGTCTTACAAGTTACAATACAGACACCCTGTAATATATTAACAGTACAGTAAGATATTGTATTAAAATATTTATTTGTAACAAAAGAAATAAAAAGAAATAACACCTTTATGTTTATAAAAATAAACCTGTAAAAAATAAATATTAACTATTAATACAAATATAATACAATAAAATAATAAGACTGTATAGTGACTTTACGGACACCCTGTATATATATATATATATATATATATATATATATATATATATATATATATATATATATATATATATATATATATATTAAAAAGAGATATAATGCTTAAAAGACAACTCTACTCGCATTGAATTTGCTTTTAAATTGTATTGAAGTTGCGCCATTGTTCCTAACACCCCATTGATTGGGAGTCTATGAGTTGTCGCTGCCACGAATTAAGCCGTTAAGGTTTGGTTTATTTTATGAATAAAAATTACGTAAAAGATTTGGATCAGTATTTTGATATCCGATCATATGTTATTATCTTTCATTAAAAAAAATCCACTGATAGAAGTTTCGTCCAAATATGTTCTGTTAGATTACTTTTAATTGTCATTAACGGGTAAAATTCTTAGATTCTATGTGCTGCCATTAATAATTAAAACATTTCATGTACAGTTAGAACTATATCGTGTTCTATTAGAGTCTCACATGAGATGGACAAGCTTCTTATCGGTTCGCAGCTGTAATTCCATTCGGCGCGATATAATGCTGACCACAAAAGCCCCTTTGCCAAATACAAAAGGACTTCGTGTGGACCGAACCGTCGATTGCTTTCAGGCTCGTTGGCGTCGGAGATAAAAGTCAATCCATTCACCACGCGTCGAGGCCACCGATGATAATTAAACAGCAATTGAACGCTATTGGAGAGAAGTGACGCATACGCCTTGTGTGTAATACATTCGCTACTTCCTCTCGGTGACATTTAAAGATGAGGTCAAAGAAAAGAATGAACCCTGTAAACTTTCTCTCCGTTCATTTCTACCCAATGGTTATTAATATAGTTCTTGACATTCTTTGCTATTCCACGGTCATTTTTTATTGTCATTTTCTCTTCTTTGTACTTAGATGTCTTATTTTTTTGTTCTTCATTTATTATTTATTATTTTATTTTGTAATTTTCTTTCGTATTCATCTCGTGTTTCTCCCTAATGGTCTATTTTTAATTTATTGCTATTCTCCATTTTCTTTCTATACGACAGAATGACGATTGAACAACCGATAACGTTTTTTTAAGTTAAGCAATAGTGAAACTGGTCAATACTAAGCGTGTGGCGGTAAAGGATATTTTTGAAAATATTACAAAATGTTTCTCTTTCTTTAAATCACTTTTACTCTAAAGAACGCATAACACCACTTGGACGTAAGGAGTAACTATCTATGACCATACCTAAAAAAAAAAACTAGTCAAAATATCGGGGTACTTTACATTTGAACTTCTGCACATTAGTACAGACAGGAAAGATATAAGCACAAAGGGAATTCCAAACTCAAGCAGTTTTAGTGAAGAACCTTGTAGAGTAGAAAGCTTTCTGGACTTTAGGGGCATCAATAGTGAAGCTGTGCGATTTTGTTGCTAAGCGGGGTTCTCTGTGCATACGTTGAGGGGGCACAATAGCAACGATTTCATCAGATTGCATTATGTATTTGTAAATCGTGCGGAGAGATGCAACATTGCTTCGATGGAACAGGGATTGGAGCTTAGTTGACAAAGTTGGACATATTCAATTGAAGACTTTTTTGCTGCCAAATAAAACAATATTATTTTATTTTAGTTTTTTTTCTAAATTCGTGTTTTAGTTTGCAATTTGACTTTTATTTAGCCGTTTTCACAAAAGTTTAACTTGAAGAATTATGATCTGTCAAACATTAGTGGTTTCTTTTCCAGGTGATGATAAATTAATTTACCTTTGAATGTGGATACCTAAACTGACAGAGAATGTTTTACAACAGCACTCAGTTACGAAATAGGTGTTTATGAGGATACATCCTCAATACATAGAAAAAATGTATGTTTTCTAATTAACGAACCCAATATTATTTAATGCAATTTAAATAAGTGGGGTGTGCTATGACAAGGGCTGTGAAAACAAAATATTATTTTTATTCTTTTAACTCTTATGTGTAAATCCGACACAGTTGGACACACTTAATCAACGGAAAACCACACCCGTCTATATAAAAACATAAGATATAAACAGATATATACTAAAGAGTCTAAACAATGAAAAGAATACGCTGTTGTCAGAATTCTAGTTATTACATTACTCAAATAATTCAAACATGTCTCTTCATGTATACCCGTCAATATCATGAAAATACTTTAATTGCCATTGCTCCCAGGTCCACTCTGACCCGGAGCGGTAGTTCCTGTTAGGGTTGCAACTATGGGAGCATTAGAAATCTACCTGAAAAAAAACCCCTAATATATTCTATTAAAAAAACTTTTCTTCAAAATCACTGGATTCGGCATTAAATAACCTGAAAAGGATTGCCATGCTGTAAAACAAAAACAACACACAATCCTATACTCTAATAAGGCCAATCTCTGAAATAGACGCATACATTTTCCATCCCTCCAAAAATCCAGCATATCCGGCTCTAAGGAAGCGATTATTGGGTTCGAGTAATTCATGTTTTGCTATCGTTCGAGGTGGTGTTGTCACGCGCCACTTACTAAATGAAAGAATACTATTTACTCCTTTATTTCCTGGTCAATTTTCCGATGTTAATTTATTATATTACTCATTATTGTTTCATGATATACTTTACGGACGGCTCGCTCTTTTGAAACGTACTGAATAAAGATACATTACGTAACTCAAAATAGAGAAAGTCAATATCACCTGAATTTAATTTCGACAATTAATTATCTTTATTTATAAAAATCATTAGCAAACTTTTAAAAAATCATTAAAAAGAGAAAAAAATAATAAATGCGATGAGTTTGTCTGAATAATATCTAATGATGTTTGAAAAATGTCTTAAAGGCTAGCAAATGTGTTGTGGGATCAAAGTAATTAAACATTTCAACGTGTCATGATTTTTAAGACAAACATACTTTATTATTTACTTATAAATTAAAAAGGGGTGAAGTAAAGGAACGAGAAATGGCAGTCCAGCATGTAGAAAATGAAAAAGAGAAGCACTCCGAAAATCGCTATCCAATCTTGTAAAATCGCTCTGGCTATTGTTGCGGCTGATATGTCTTTCACTGGTATTGGTGTCGGCCATCTGCTGAATCTATCGACTATAGTAAGGATGTGGGTATGTCCTTTTGAATTGTGCAAGGGTCCAACCAAGTGGATATGAACATGAGTAAACCTAGCATCTGGTACACTGAAAGTTTGTGAAGGTGATATTGTGTGCCTGTGGACTATGTTTTTTGGCAAGGAATGCAAGTTTTAGTCCAATTACGAATGCCCGTATTCATTATTGGCCAAACAAAACGTTCCCCTATTAATTTCTACGGTGGCACGTTTTCCTGGGTGGGACAAATTGTGGAAGTGCTGGAAAACATTTCGTCTGAGGCTGGGTGAAATATAAGTGCGAGGCTGTTTTTGTGACACATCGCAATAGAAAGTTGTTGTTCCGAACGGTATCGGCATTTCTTTCAGCTTCAGTGGAGGTTTGTCCATTATAGCTGGGAGAGTGGCATCGGCTAATTGCTCTTGTGCTATTAATTCCATACTTAGTGGAGTGGAATTTAAAGAAACAATTGATGCGCGAGATAAAGCGTCAGCTACAACTTTTTCTTGTCCTTTTACGTACCGTACATCGGTAGAATATTGAGCTGTTAAGTCCAGATGTCGAATATCTCGTTGACCATATTTGTCGACATGTATGTGTAGAGCAAATATTAGGGGATTATGATCTGTACAAATGGAAAATTTTCCGCTTTTGAGGAGATGTGTCAAGTGCTTAATTGCAAGGTAAATTGCAAATAACTCTCTCATGTTTTATTTAGTCTGCGCTTCGTTTTACTTGGCAGAGAAGAATGAAATAGGGGTCATTTTTTTGTCAGAAATTTGGTGCATAAAAGATCCTACTGCTATTTCCAATGCATCCGTCGTAAGTGTAAGTACCGTTGTATCGCTATCCTGGATATATGTAAGTTTGCTGAAGTTTGCCAAAGCAGTTTTCGATTGTTTTGTAGTGCAGGTCCTTCCAAAACTAACTGTTGATTTTTGGTTCGTTATAAGTGCGAGTAACGCGGAACAGTTAAGCAAAAAGCGTCGGTAATAGTTAATTATGCCTGCAAAACTGGCGTACTTGTCGGTAGAGGAACTTTTGAAATGACACTTACTTTTTCAGGCAAAGCGGAGATTCAATCCTTGTCGATTAAATGTCCGAGAAATTGAACTTCCTGTTTGCCAAACACATATTTATCGGTGTTTAGTTTCAGACCGAAATGTGACAGTCTTTCGACAGTTTGTTCCGGTGTTCTTCTAGGTTTCTGCTGACGATTAAAACGTCGTCCACATATGCGAATATGCACGGCAGACGCCTGAAAACTTCGTCAATCAAACGTTGGAAAGTTTAACAGGCGTTTCCCAGCCCGAAAGGCATCCTTAGTAACTCGTAAAGGCATAAATGGTGTGGGAGTGTAGTTTTATGCATGTCTTCTTCTGCGACTGGAATTTGAAAATATGCCTTTATGAGGTCCAGTTTGGAGAAAATTGTGGCGCCTTGGAGTCCATTGGCGAAGTCATGGATATGGGGAATAGGATATCTATCCGGAACTGTTTTCGCGTTTAAGCGTCTAAAATCTCCGCCATGTGGTGTTATCAGCTTTCTGCACCATATGGAAGGGTGATGACCAAGCACATTTCGAGGGCCGTATTATCCCCATGTGGAGTAGGTTTTGAAACTCGGATTTTGTCAATTTGTATTTATCCGATTTCAAGCGTCTGGGGGCCATGCTGTCTTAATATAGTGCTTAACGCTATGGTTGATTAGGTCCTTGTTTTTAAACGGCTGTGAAAGTTGAAGACATTTTTGGAGTAACCGTCGGACGTGTAAACCTTAGGATAGGGCAGCGCCGATTCCGGTGGTTAAAAATTTCGAGTTAGTTTCTCTCACCAAAATCTTCGTTTCGTTGTCCGTCAATGTGTGATGCGTCATGTCGACAGACAGTTTGAAATGGGCTAAAAAGTCTGCCCACAAAATTGAAGGGGTCATGCTGGCTATGGTGAAATTCCAGAAAAAAATCCTTCGCATTCCCAGGTTTAAGTTTATAGTTTTCTCGCCAAAAGGGGGTATTTTTGTACCATTGGCGGCTTGTAGTCCGAAAAATTGCGTCCCGGTTGGGTGGTCATGCGTTGTCGGTATGATGCTGATTTCCGATCCGATGTCTATTAAAAAGTTATATCCGTTGATTTTGTCACGGATATACAACAGACCTTTTTTTGTGCTCCACCTACAGTCGTTGTCGTTACTGGCTGGAAGGTTCGTTTCCATGCGCTGTTCTTTTTTTTTTTTTTTGAACGCACAGGGTGTAGTGCATTTTATCGCGTTGACGCCGAATCTTCTGTGGTAGAAGCAATCATCATGTCTATCTCGTGACGTGGACCGGTTCCTGCTTAAACTTCTTCGCCTGTAACTTCGTTGCGTGTCGTTGTAGTTTCTGGGATAATGTCGACGCGTTTGAAGTACGTCGATAGCTTCTTTGAAAGCTTTTCAATCGTAGACATTAATTCGGCTAATTCTTTGTCTCGGTTTTGGTCAGGTTGCCGAATATTTAATGCCATTGTTTCATCGTAGGAGTCCATCTTTCGAAGTTCCACTTTGTTTTTTTTTGTTTTTTTGTTTTTTTAGAGATAAATTATTTTTCGTGCGTGCCGTGGATTTGTGTGGAAGAGTTAGTTTACACCGCGTGTTTCGTTCGAATTTATTCATCTCATTTTAAAATAACGGGGGCACCATCGTTTGTTGCGGACCAGGATATAATAATCCTAACTCGCTACAAAAGAAAATAATGAAATGAATGGGAAGAAGGAAACAAAACTCAATTGCTGAATAAAATGAACATGTCATTTATTTTCTGTTGAAAATAAAGGGGTTAGGTGGAACACGTGTTCATTCAGTCGTTGACGATTACGCGCGTGGAAAAAAGGAAGGGAGTAGAGGAACGAGAAATGGCAGTCCAGCATGTAGAAAAAGAAAGAGAGAGGTTGTTGTCCTCAGTAAAGCTGCGTGTCTATGGTAGTAGTCGTCCACGTGGAAAAGTCTTCAAGCCAGAGGCTGTGGACGCTAGCTTGTCTGGTTGGATGAACCAAAGCAAAAGGGTTGAAAGAGAGGATGTTGAATGGTGGTGTTGCCTTTTATACCGGGTTCAGTGTTCTGACTGCGCATCTTTGAATTTCCTTTTCAAGGGAAGTGGCATTTCCCATGTGTGCGTATATGTGCGCGTATGTGTGCGTACATGTGTGTACGCTAGTGTGAGTGTGTATGCACATGAATGTGAGTGTATATACGTGAACGTGAATATATGTACGTGTTTGTGCGTATGTGCGTGCGTACATGTGTGTGTGTGTATATGAGGAAAAAAACATGTTGGAACACATAGGTATCCCCACGTATTAACGCCAAGCGGACACGCTCGGATGAGGGTTAAAGATTGTACAGTAGAAATTGGACAATGTAATAATCGTTAGTGATGGAAATTCAGTAAATTTGTTAACTTATATGGAAAGGTTTATCAAAAACTTGTTTACGTTAGACTTGGACACAACCATATTGTAGTTTTCTTTTTGAAGATTTTTAGTGGTCTTAAATTTTTCACCAGCAGTATAGATTTATATATATATTTATATGTATTTACACCCCCTCACATATATATATATATATATATGTATATATGTATATATATATATATATATATATATAAATTAATATAGGGAGATATGTAGATCAACTGTACGTTTGTACTATAAGTGCTTAACCAGTGGCCAATTAGGATAGGCGCCGTCACAACTAAGAAGCTGATTAGCTTAGTAGAACTTTCAATACCAAGTGGTTTTATCGAAGTGCGCGATGACTAAAAGAAACGTGAACTATTCCTTGTAAGTTAATTGCTATATAATTTTTCAGAACTTACTATGTATATATATATATATATATATATATATATATATATATATATATATATATATATATATATTCAGATAAATTGATAGTACTATAATTCAGTCATGTTTGGTAAACGAGTTTCTTAGACTAAGGAAGTTTCTTATTTTTATCTATTTTTTCTCCTTACGATATATTTTCTGCAAACCAAACTATATGCACTGAAATGGCGGCTTATCTTTTCCGGTAACTGAGGATGTTGGCGCTCTAATTAGGGGCCTCTCCGCGCTTATAATAAATATCGACAACAATTCTCGCTTGTACACACCTTTCCAGAACATGTCCGCTTCTAATCTGCAGTTGATTCCAACCAATTTTGAAATGCTGCACTGGTCCCGCCCTACGCCCGCTCAACTATTTCCCCTACTTTCATCTTCTTAATTAAGTTACTTTGATCGTCGCAGATTTTCTTTTTATAGATATATATTTTTTTTAATATCGCACCACTCATTATATATCAGGTACTGATGAGTGCGACCGTTCGCTATTGACTTGCGTGTGCGTTGTCGTCTCTTAAGAACAGAATAGTTTACCATTTGTTAAGTATGATAATCTGTTTTTTTTAAGTTGTCTTAAGTTGAAAACTACACCGCAAAATGTATGTATTATTATATTATAATTATTATATTACTATATTTTCATATTTGTATAATTATTATATTATTATTAATATTATATTACCTACAGGGATATGCGACCTTTCTCTGATAAACACCTACACTATACGTTTACTATTGTTAATGCTGAATATTTTTTATATTAAACGTTCTAGTAAATATACAATGTACGTATTATCTTCAAACGGTGAATTCTTGTGGTGTGATGTAGTAACGCATTTTTGGTTATCATGCCATACTCACTGGTAATATCTAGGACTATGAACAGAGAATATTATTTCCATTAGTTTGACACTCGAGTATATATTAGTTAATATCTTATATATTTTTAGGTAGAGTGATGTGGTTCTCAATTGATTAACCGTGTCCGACTGTATCAGCAAGGCTATGTATGGATGGAAAATATTCAGCAAAAAAAAAATGAAATTAAGAAACGCGTTGTTTTTAGATAGTAGCTACTAAAATCTGTTCGAAAACAATGTTTAATAAACGAAATGTTGAGTTTAAAGCAGTCATTCTGAGAAAAAAAAATTCATCTGAATGTTGTTAGAAAATAAAGTCGTACCTTAAAACATAAATATAAGAAAAATAATTCTGTTCAGACGATGGTATACCTTAGCTCAGTGAAATTTAAGATAGCAATCCCTAATTATTCAGGATCTTTAGATTACTGTTCGCATCATTAGCGTTATTTTTACTGTTTTTTCAATCTAAGATTTAACCTTCTTTGAGACGTGTCTTGTAAAACTTAGGAAACTATGTTAAACATTAAAATTTGCATGGAATCGCAAACGAGGCCATTTTTTAATCAACGGTTAGTAACATGCCATTGTATCAGTTTCGTTGTAAATTCGAGTTTGACAGAACGACTATCGAGTTCGAGAAAATATACATGGAGAATGGTTATCGACCGAAACGTTATGAAGGCATCACAAGATGAGAACAGTAGTACGAATAGTCAATCACCAATAGTGAATATCCAAAATTCAGAAAGCTATCCCTCACTCATTTCTTTGACAGCTAATTAATTCAAGGCACATATCTTCATTCAACTGTTTTCAGGAAACAAAATGGAATTCCGCAACCCCTTATATGTTCACGTTATTTTCTCCTCTGATGGTCTTGTGTTGTCGTCCTCTTTCACATTTGCCGATGTTAAGAGAAAGTGTAACGGTGTGCATGTAAATGAATAAAATAATACAAAACTGAAAAACATTTTGCTAAAATTAGTTGCAATCGGCGTGTGTGACAGCACCTACAATCTACGCGCTAAGAGCAACAAGCAGCATCGGGTTGTCCATCATCTCAAACTCAAAATCGGTGTTCTACTATTTCCAACTCGCAACCACAAAACTGTTCATGATTTTCGTAAACTCTCGTAAAACACACTGCTACTTATAAAACGTACTTTTGAATACACTGACCGATTTCTTTGCCCTGAAACTGTCACACATTGGTTTTTATTCCCAGGTTAGCTTTTTTTTTCTTTTCCCTGGTAAACAAATTTCTATGACGTTTTTTTTTATGATGATAAACTTTTTACTATTTTTAAATATATATCTCTGTTTCTACTTTTCTTACACTTGGCGGCGAACGTCTAGATTATCACGCATGCTCAAAGTGTATTGACAATCAAAAATTATTCGAAATAAAGAAACACTAATACCAAATGTTATGCCTTTTCTAAATGGATTACGACGAGCAACAAAAGTAAAGTCCTGTTTTCAGATAAAAGTGCACTTCACAAAAGGTTGATTTCAACGCTGGCACAACTTTAGTAGAATACTCCAAGAGAAAATAGCAACACTTTAGTAGAATACTGCAAGAGAAATAGCTTTTAATCCATAAAGTAACAGTATTAGATACTAAGGCATATTTTATATAACAAAATAAAACTTGCTAAGAATTGACTTTTTGAAAAAATAATCAGTCCCATTCAAAAATGGCACTATGTTGGGGAATAGCCGAATTCCTTGAGATATGTTCTGTTTACTCGATTATTCAAGGATATATTTTTTCTAAATCATTAAAACGCTTTGTCCAACATTAAAATATTCATTTTTCAAACACCTCGAAATGTCCTAGTAAACTGAATCAAGATGTAAGATATCTGGTTCCAAATGACTTCCATTCTAGTGTTTAGTCAAAACACAAAGGCGAAACACAGATATCAGCAAGAAAAATAACTATCGTTTCATAATCTAAATGGCAAGAAAAATTGTCAATTTCGACACCGTCGGCACTCAGGATTAAACTGTTTCTTAGAACGTGAATTCAAGAAACAAGTGGGTAAAATCGGTATAATTCCTTCTGAAAAGTCAACGGTAATTACTTTTGCCTCTTTTTTGAAAACAGGCTACAAATTATTGTTTGCATAAAATTCCATACATTAATAAACACCTGGAAGAACCTTTACCGGCCTTAAACTATCAATTATTGAATTTAATGAAATAATTTATAGTGAAAATAGTATAAATTGTAAAAAAAAATGCTAACGCATACACTTTGGAATGTAACTGGTATTGCGTTTGTTTACAATTACAGTGAGAAAGTCACTTTCAAAATTAAAGGGGTTGTAATAGAATTAAGCTGTTAAATGGTTTTAATTATTAATTTTTCTTTAGCAACTGGGAACTAGTAGTTGTCACTTTTATTACCCTTGGTAGCAGTTACTTATTGTGCGATTTTTGTCATGTCCCTATTATAAAAATGTAGGGTGTTATGATGCGTTGATGGATAAATAGTTTTTTGTTCATTAACAACAATAAGTAAGCTGATAAGTGTTATATATATATATATATATATATATATATATATCGCTCTCTCTCTCTCTCTATATATATATATATATATATATGTGTGTGTGTGTGTGTGTGTAATTTTTACGTAACGTCTTTATTCAGCAAATTACATAATCTATCTTCTATCTATCTATCTATATAAATAAAATGAACTCATTTTTTCCCCTCCGACTTCGACCTTTATAGGACTGCACCTGCTTACATTTGGTGCAGCCGTATCGGTCACAATCTGAATCACGACATCTGCCGTATGTTATAGGCTTATTACATATCCAGAACCTCGCTGCTCGGAGTTTCCTATATTCTGTCTGGTGAGAGTCCACTGTAAAAATCGGTTATATTTAATGGAGGTAGTAAAGTAAACTCTCTCTACAAAATTCATCCTTCCACCGCGACTCACTTACCCCGTTCCTGACCGTTCACAGGAGACATTTAAAACCGAACACCGGTTAGAATTTATCTAAAAACTGGACTGGACTTACGCTGAAACGAAGCACGCTTACTTTGCCATAGGTTAGCATAAAACATAAACACAAATTATAAAGCATTTATTTTATTAAAATTAGTTTTAAACAGAACACAATCCGTTACCTGGAATTGAATTCACAATTACATTACTTCGATTTCGTTATAACCCGCGTGTGAAAACCTGAACTGACATTTACGTGAGACGCACCAAACTTAATTACACAAACAAAACTTCCGTTTGGATCTTTCCTTTCCTTCTTTCTTTCTTTCTTTCTTTCTTTCTTACCTTACGTTGTCTTTTTCGCTATTTGGGTGACGGTGGTGGGGTTTCTTCCCTATGTTTCTCTTTCTTTCCATAAACATAAACACAAACTAAACGCTATACGTTATATTGAATTGTATAACCGAAACGAAACGAAACGAAACTGAACGAAACGATACAACCTGATATTCCAGGTTTTACTTACACTCTATCACTCTACGACTCTTACTTGTGTTTCCAACTCTAATTGTCCCACGTTCCTTTACTTTTTCACCGTACCACTTACCAGACGACATTCAGGTAAATAGAGTTATATATGCGGCGATATTCACGTACATGTAGTTACTTTTTTGTTCTTTTTTCTTGGGGCCGGTTTACCTTACTACACGTTAGCCATGGATCGGGCGATCGCTGTCAGACGATAATACGACTTCTTTTCTTTTTTTGGTTTTCTTTTATATTATGCTATCTTTCCACTAATTACGGAATTCATACTCAGGGGACGGGTTACTTATTACATCAGTGGTTATTTATTACTTTTTATGCAATTTCTTACTTTTTTTCCATTGGTGGAAGTTTAGTTAAACCATTGATACAAAGCCTATCTGAATGTCAGCAGACGACATTCGAATGGGAAGAAACATGAAATACACAGACTTACATTTTTCAGCGTACGATTCTTGGGGTTATTCAATGTTCTTGCATATTTATTATTTCCGGTTTGCAGTAGAACCTATCTTTCTCCACTTCTTATTTCGTTCTTTCTTTACTTCCTTTTTTTTGGGGGGGGAACCTCTACCAATGATTTTAACACACATTTTTCATTGCGTCATGTACGAAATTTTACTTTGTTGTTTTTCCCGAACGCCAATATGTTTTGTACTAACTAGGTGTTTTTTTTTTACAATGTCTTAGCACTTCGCTAGCAGTGTCAGAAATTTCGTGAAAATAGTGAATAATTCCACCCCATCTTTCAAAGCTTATAACTCCTCGAAAAAAAAAAAAAAAAAAAAAAAGCCTTTTTTTTTTTCTTAAAGGTTTTAAACTTCGGACTTTACACGTAAATTTCTAAAAAGGCGATTTTTTGGGGGTTTTAAATTTGATTATATTATTGATTGACCTTTTCTCTTCAATTTGTGATATATAAAACTCCCCGACATAAATTAATTATTTACTTTTTATTAGACATTTCAAAATGGGTGACACTTGGGGGGCCGTGAATTTAAAAAAAATCGTTTGTCTAAAATATTATATTCGGTTTATTGAATAAAATTTCACATTGACCCTGAAAATTACAAAAATTTTGATAGATTTTTAAGTTTAAAAATTGAAAAATATTGAGTTCGGAACATTCATTACTGTTTTAAACAAATAAAAATAAAAAAATTCTATTACTTTTAAAACAACTGTAATAGTTTATTTTGGAAGTATAATCCATAAAGAAAATAAATAACCCACTTTTAACAGAGAAATTACGAGATTTTTATATTGTATTCGCAGTTTCGTGTTAGGTGTGTCAAAAACTCCTACAAAAATTCTGATACTGCTAGCACTTCACTTTACTAATTAACTCGGAAATAGACCCAGAAAACTTTATTTTTCACGTGTACAAATACTTTTTTTCCCCTTTGGCACATTAAGTTTACTCCTTACTCTTTCGAATACAATAGAAAACTCATAGGAAACCTACAAAAAATTTAGGATAAATCAGCTTGCACAACTAAGTCCCTCATTTTTGCCCGCCCAGTTTGGCACAGTTTACATATTTGGGTCCTTCTGTTTGCCGGGGGGGGGCGATTATAACTTCCCCAAAACCGGGGTATTGGAAACCTCCACAGCAATGTTTTTTTTTTTTTTCACAAAAATTGACCACTACAAGAACTATGATTATTTCTACTTTTTGTCCGCAATAAATAACAAATAAATATACATCATTACCCGTTTATTTCGTTTGCAAAATACAGTCCGATGTTTGCATTTACATAAACTTTACTCCCCTCATATATTATCTACATCGATTCATAATGTGGTAGACTCATACATTTCGTTCATTAATGGAAACGTTGAATTTATTTCTTTCGGCGGTAGAAGAGGGGGGGGCAATAAAAACATAAACTTAATTCTGTCAGTTTCTTCTTTTTCAGTTGAAAAGGCAATCAAACATCAAAAGTCAAAAATCAAGACCATAGAGCTCATTAGTTGAGTATATAACAATTTTTCACTTTTTACACATTACAATCTTTTATAAAATATGCCACCAAAAAAGACTTCCCTTAGTCGTAATACAACAGCAACCAGAAAAAGAAGTCGACAATGGGAACATTATGAACAGTCTCAGGAAGACACTTCTGGTACTTCCTTGAACGAAAATGCAAATCAGGACTATGGGTCACATCAAGTTACTTTTGACCCAGACTTATATGAGGCGGACCAGTCACAACCTACGGATATAAACAAATATGTGGAACTTAGGGTTGTGCAAAACAGACAGGCTATATTAGAAGCAATGCAGGTTCTTTCTGGTTGCACGAAGGACGTACATATGAGGCTACACGTACTTATCAATTACGCTCAGATGTTCAAATTGGCACATTGAGTAATGGGACACCTTGCAGACAATGCAAAGCAAAGAAATGGAATCGGGAATCACCAGGTATCTGTTGTTCTGGTGGAAAAGTTATTCTTCCAGATTTAGGTATACCTCCTGAACCATTACGCTCACTTATTGATAACAATTCAATTAACTCAACACATTTCTTGAACAACATCCGGAGTTACAATAACTGCTTTAGTATGACAAGCTTCGGTGCTGAACAAATACGTGAAGGAGCCTACATGCCCACATTTAAAGTTTGTGGGCAGATTTCTCATAGACTTGGTTCTTTGCTTCCCATTGATACTGGAAATCCACAGTATCTTCAAATATATTTCATGGATGATGATCAGCAAGAAGCTACGACAAGATGTAATTATCCTCCCAAAACAAAGTTTGACATTGTTCTTGATTTGCAAAATATGCTTCACCGAGAAAATAACTTTATCAAAAACTTCAAGATGGCTATGGAGCATGCTCCATGTGATGATTTCAAAGTAGTTATACATGCTGATAAAACTCCAAGACAAGAACATAAACGTTGTTTCAATGTTCCAGATGCACCTGAGGTTGCTGTTGTAATAGTCGGTCAAGAATTTCATCAGCGAGATATCATCTTGCATCACAGAAACCATCAACTACAGCGTATTGCTGTAACACATTGGGCATATGATGCTTTACAGTACCCAATCATTCATTGGACAGGTCAAGAAGGTTATAATTTCTTTGTATGGCAGACAAATCCTCAAAATAAAGAGTTAGTAATAGGAAAAAAAATATCAGCTAATGCTTTCTACGCATTCCGAATTATGGTCCGTGACGACAGTTTTAATATTCTGATTAAATGTAGGAACCTATTCCAACAATACATAGTTGACATGTATGCTAAAATAGAGCATGAGAGGCTTATCTACATTAAAACTCATCAGAGGGAGCTAAGAGTTGCTGATTACATTCACTTAAGAGATTCTGTAAATATTGACGGCAACATTGAAAATGTGGGCCGTTTGACCATACTACCAGCAACATTTACTGGGGGACCACGATATATGCATGAACGCACACAAGATGCATTGGTCTATGTGAGAAAACATGGAACTGCTGATTTATTTATAACTTTTACTTGCAATCCCAAATGGCCAGAGATTGTGAATGAACTCCTTCCATATCAACAACCACATGATCGGCATGACCTCATAGCAAGAGTTTTTCATCTAAAGCTACGTGTCCTTATGGATTTACTTACAAAAGGAAACATTTTCGGAGTGGTTGTAGCATATATGTACACTGTTGAGTGGCAGAAAAGAGGATTGCCACATGCTCATTGTCTGGTTTGGCTTCAGCAAAAATTGAGATCCTCTGACATAGACTCTGTTATCAGTGCAGAAATTCCTGATCCTGTAACAGATCCAGTTTTACATGATATCATTAGACACAACATGATTCATGGACCATGTGGAACATTAAACAGCTCTGCACCATGTCTCAAAGAAGGAAAATGCTCTAAGAGATATCCAAAGAAATTTTTAAATGAAACTCGGTCCGATCAAAATGGTTACCCATTATATCGACGATTGCCTACTGATGCTGGAGGCTTTGAAACAACAGTTACCCTCCCTGGGAATGCAACGTTTCATGTAGACAACCGATGGGTTGTACCATACAATAAACCCCTTTGTAAGATTTTTAATGCACATATCAATGTCGAATATTGTAATAGTGTAAAATCAATTAAGTACATTTGTAAATATGTAAATAAAGGCAGTGATCAAGCTGTCTTCACATTGGAAAATAATGCTCATGATGAAGTTAAGAGATATGAAACCGGTCGTTATATTTCCACTAATGAAGCCATTTGGAGAATACTTAACTTCCACATACATGCGCATCATCCCACAGTTATTCACCTCGCAGTGCATCTAGAAAATGGACAGCGGGTTTACTTCACTGAAAATAACGCAGCTGATAGAGTTGCACATCCACCTCCAACTACTTTAACAGCATTTTTCAATTTGTGTAAAACAGACGCTTTCGCACGTACACTTCTGTATGCTGAAATTCCCGCTTATTATACATGGGACACTCATAATAAAATATTCAAGCGACGCTTACAGGGTAGGTCAGTTCAAGGCTACCCGTGTGTTAAAAAAACTGAAGTTTTGGGCAGGGTATACACCGTGCATCCAAATCATTTTGAATGCTTCTGTTTGAGACTGCTTCTACATCATGTTAGAGGTCAACAGAACTTTAATGATCTAAAAAATATTAATGGTCAAATCATGAATACATTCAGAGATGCATGTGCTGCACATGGACTGCTTGATGATGATAACCACTGGGATGCTACATTACAGGAAGCATCTAGATCTGTCTTGGCACATAATTTGAGACATTTGTTTGCTATCATGTTAACTACCTGTGCAGTATCTTATCCAACACGACTTTGGCATACACACAAAGAAGCATTAAGTGAAGATTTCCTTAGGGAACGCAATCAACATCCTGGGGCTGGTATAACTTTTACAGACAAAATCTTCAATACTGCTCTGGTTCATATTGAAGATATTACATATAAGATGAATGGGAAAACACTGACAGATTTGGGTCTTACCTCACCTGATAGATCTAATACACATCCTATTGTTACTGCTTGGACACGTGAAATTAGCTATCAACCACATGAGCAAGCATCAATTGTTCGGGACGGTATTGCAAAACTAAATAGTGAGCAAATTCATGTTTTTCGAACTGTAGTTAATACTGTTGAAGATCAGCAAGGTGGCCTTATATTCCTTGATGCACCAGGAGGAACAGGAAAGACATTTGTTACCAAGTTAATTCTTGCAAAAGTAAGGTCAGAAGGAAAAATAGCTGTAGCTGTGGCATCATCAGGTATTGCAGCAACCCTTCTTCCTGGTGGTAGAACAGCTCACTCCACATTCAAATTGCCATTATCA
Source organism: Euprymna scolopes (assembly GCF_053919585.1). Classification (NCBI taxonomy): domain Eukaryota; kingdom Metazoa; phylum Mollusca; class Cephalopoda; order Sepiida; family Sepiolidae; genus Euprymna; species Euprymna scolopes. The sequence continues at coordinate 42,638,323 of NC_136519.1, read as the reverse complement.
TTAATAAAAGATTCTATTCCAATTTGCCATATAGAACGAGGATCAGATTCAGCTAAAATTTTACAGAATTGTTCCTTGATCATATGGGATGAATGTACAATGGCACATAAAAAAGCATTTGAAGCTCTAGATAAAACATTGCGTGATCTCAAGTCACGTGATGTTGTCATGGGTGGCATCACACTTTTATTATCTGGTGACTTCCGACAAACGCTTCCTATTGTTCCACGTGGAAGTCCTGCTGATGAGCTCGATGCTTGCATTAAATTGTCATATTTGTGGAAGTACATCAAGACTGTAACCTTATCTACAAACATGCGTGTCCATCTTAATAGTGACCCATTGGCTGATAAATTTGCTTCCATACTTCTACAAATTGGAGATGGCAAAATTCCAACAGACAAACATGGTAAAATTGTAATTACTTCAAGTATTGGATCAATTGTTTCCTCACTCGCAGAACTTTGTAACAAAGTTTACCCAAATATAGCTGCAAATTATACTAATCCTCAATGGCTAACAGAAAGAGCAATTTTAGCTCCAAAAAATGATATGGTACACATCATCAATGACCAACTGCTTGATGAAATTCCAGGTGAGGAACAAATTTACACTTCTCTAGATTCTACTGTAGATAATGACCATGCTGTACAGTACCCTACAGAATTTTTAAATTCCTTGCAATTACCTGGTATGCCACCACACAAATTAAAACTGAAATCTGGATGTCCAATTGTGTTACTCAGAAACCTTGATGCTCCACGACTATGCAATGGAACAAGATTATGTGTAACACAAATGCAACCTCATGTGATAGAAGCAGTCATATTGACTGGTGTAGCTACAGGCGAATTGACATTTCTTCCTAGAATACCAATTATTCCATCAGATTCAACAATTCCATTTAAAAGGCTTCAGTTCCCAATAAAATTATGTTTTGCCATGACAATAAATAAGTCGCAAGGACAAACCTTGGCAGTGGTTGGTCTGAACTTAGCTTCTTCTTGCTTTAGTCACGGACAGTTTTATGTAGGATGTTCACGGGTAGGTTCCCCACACAATCTATATATATTAGCACCAGAGGGTAGAACATCAAACATTATGTATCCAAGAGCTTTATACAAATAGGAAAGCCAATTCTCCCTTCTATTATTTATAGTTATTTTTTGCTGTGAATTATCAGCATGGCAGTCTCATAAGTATTGTCCACACTCCACCCATATTCCTGTCAGGTCAATGTTTTAAAACTCTGATAGGAAATTCTTATGGGAAGCTTCTAATCTTTTTCATTATAGAATGTGTACCTTTTTCTATTAAAATTTAATTTAATACAACCGTTCACTTCTTTCATGTTAAGTTACTTAAAATCACTAAACTCAGTTGCAGTGCTCCGTGGCATAGTGGTTAGCATGCCGGACAATTCACATTATATTTTCACATTCGCGCTGACCTACCGTAGTCTTTTTTTATTTTTTTTCATAAACACCTAAAATGGATTTTCTTTGTGGCCGAGTTGTTAACATTGCATGTTTTTTTTTTTTCACACTTAATTTTCCAACTTTGCCCCAATACTCCGGGTTTGATCCTTCCTACTTACCTAAGATCACTTTTTATTTATTAAACAATCCCCACCCCGGAAACAAACACCCGGGCAACGATTTTTTTTATTCTTTTGTTTTGATTTACTCAAAACCGCACACACCTCGAAACATCCAAGCAACGCCGGGTACCCCTGCTAGTATATAAATAATTTGTTTAAATAGTTTAAAGCGTAAACATGTGCGTTTTGTATTTGTTTGCAAACGGTTCCCACATGGAAGGAAAATGCAAATAAACTTCGTAAACTACCTGAAAGTGAAAATCATTTACAGTTTAATTTTTATTTGTATTACTCTAAAGCGAAAAAACTGTTGAATAAAAAAAAAACGTATTTGCTTATATTTATTTACGCAGGTGTTTACTTTTTTTTAAACCGAAACTCGTAAACCTGATTGCCGGTTTCAACGCCCAAGCAAGACTATTTGTAGTTTTATAATCTAGTAGATAAAGAACATTCGTAAAAAGAAATATCATTTGTTGCAATATTATTTTATACTCAAATTAAGCTACGAAAAAGAAAATGATTTCGGATAATGTTCTCTTATTTCATATTCATCAGTTTTGCAGAATTACTATTTGAATATTCAAATTCTTCTACCCAATTGCAAACGGAGATTTACATCATTTTTTATTATTGTCGAAAAAACCTGCTTATCTTTTACAGAGCACGATTAAGATTTATTATAAATGCGTGTGCAACTCCCCGTTGTTATAGGCAAAATATATTAATTGGATCGCTGCTACGTTATTTTTAAATATTCAGGATGTTTTGTCTGTCTAGTGGAGATTTTTATATGCATTTTCGTCCGTGGCGTTTCCGTTTTTTATGTGTTGTTACAAACATACCACGGTGTATAATTGGTTTTTGTTTTTTAGTCTGCGTTGGAAATTCTATGAAAGTGGACAAAGAGACCGAGACTGGTTAAACGAGTAGTACGTTTATTTTCTTTCTAAAACGCTAATTAGGAATTTACCTGGCAAATGTTGTTCTTGGCGTTGAAAATGTGCGGCTTTCGTCTATTGCAATTAGCTGAAAATGAGCTGCACTGACACGGAGAAAAAATTAAGACTCAAAGAAAATATCTCGCCATTAGCAATAAAAGACACTCAACATCGTTTGCTAGAAATACACGGGAAACGTGGAAGCACAAACATACATACTTGAAAATGATATTTCAACTGAAGACACAAACCAAAGAGAGACAAAAAAAACTTCAGCGGTTCCCATGCTTTGATCAGCAATTCGTACTAACTTTCATTGTACTTCAAAGGCTTTAATCGGTGTAGTTGTTACGAGGCCGAGCAACGTCATTGACAGTGTTCGTCGATGGCATTATTCGTGGTTGATTAAGCCATGCACATATTTAATCTTAGGTTTTCCCCGACCATTTTTTAATTAACTTCGTAAAAAAGGTAATTATATATATATATATATATATATATATATATATATATATATATATATATATATATATATATATACAGGGTGACCCCCAAAGACAGGCCCAAACTCTAATTAAGCCCCGTTTCTTAGTATTTTGTCCGAATGAAATTCAACTTTGGGCATAACTAATGTATTATATTGTAAACATCACATCAAAACACTAAAGTCTTTGGCCTTCTTTTCTCCATAAAATGCTTAAAAACACTAATGAGTGTCCTCTGTTTTTTTTACGTCACCCTATATATATATATATATATATATATATATGTGTGTGTGTGTATGTGTATATATATATATATCTATATCTATATATATATATATATATATATATATATATATATATAAATATAAAATGGTTGCATCGATGTGTTTTCTGTATTTAAATCCAATGTAAAGAGTGGTTAATGCACGACAGGGCTAGTATTTCGTCTGTCAATTATTAAAATATTATTGGTTACATATGTACATTAGCAGTATCAGAATTTGGGGGGAATTTTTGACACCCCTAACAGAAAACTGCGATTAAAATATAGAAAACTCGTAATTTCTCTTTCTAAAGTAGGTTATTTATTTTCTTTATAGAATATGCTTCCAAAATAAACTATTTAATTTGTTTAAAAAATAATAGAAATATTATTTTTCATTGTTTAAAAAACATTGTTTACAAAGTGCGTGCGTGCGCTCGTGGAAGCCATTTTGTTACGTAGTGAAATCAATTGATTTTTATGAGATGAATATTTTTCAATTTTTAAACTTAACAAATCTATCAAAATTTTCCTATTCGTTCAATTGTTACGTTTTTTTCAGGGTGAATGTAAAATTGTATGCTCTTTCCGATAAACTAAATATAATATTTTAGACAAACGTTGTTTTATAAATTCACCCCCCATTTTGGAATGTCTATGAGAATTTTAATAATTAATTTTGTTTGGCACGTTTTATATATCACAAATTGAAGATAAAACATGAATAAATAAAATACTCAAATTTAAAACAACAAAAAATATCACTTATCTGTAAATTTACCGGTAAAGTCCAAAATTTAAATCCTTCTTTTTTCGATAACCACGTGTTTTTTTTTGTTTTTTTTTTTTACGTGGAAGCTTAATTTTTGTTTAGAATGTTCCAGTAATTAATCGTCGATCAGTTTATATTTTGATATTTAATTCCTGGTTTCCTTTATTTCGATATAAAAAAAAGACGAAACCGGATAATGCAGATTTATAGATTTATAATAATAAAACAATTCAGGTATTTCTTTAAGATATTAAAAAAAATAACATTGCATATCTGCGTCATATCGTAATTCGTGTTAATGAAAAAATGAAGACTCTCAGTTTTTATGTATGATAGCGTAAAGGCACAAAAATAAAAAAAGGACAAGTTATCTCCCTTAAGTCAGGCAAACACGTAACTGACTGCTACTGACCTGACACTAAGCATTCTTGGGAGTAGACATATTTACTAGTCTTTAAAGAATTTTATTGGAATAATGGTGAGTTTTTTTTTTTTTTTTACTATCCGTATTTTTTAACCTTCTGTAACTGATGAGAAAGTTGTATTTAAATTTTATTTTGACTTTTTAAACTTTATTTGAGTAAAAAACATTAATTTTTCAGGTAATTTCTACACTTTATCGCCGAAAATGTTTCGGCGATAAAAAGTTACGTTTGTATTATTACTGTCTCTGTCTGTACACATAGATTAAAAAGAAAGTGGTCTAAAAACAAAAATATAGCAAATAAATGTTATCAAAGGCAAGATAAAATAAAAAAAACTCGTAATTTCTATTTAAAATTACGGCCAAATCTGTTCATTGCAATGTGGCCATAAAGTGGGTGCCCATTTGATGTCACATCATTATAGAAAAGTGACCCCCCACTTTGTGACCATTTGTTAAATTTTTTATCTTGGAAACTACTAGTTTCGTTTGCCGTATATATAAATGGTTATTTCCGTTTTCAGCGCCTCCGAAAACCTTTAAAAGTGGAAAATTTGAAGGAATATAATCCAATATCGAGATTATTAAGGTTTTTGAATTAGTGTTTTTTTTTACACTTATAGGCCTCCGTACATAAGTAAGAGATAATTTTTCACTTCCGGTGTCGTTACAAGTTGCTTGAAATAAACTCGTGGTCGCGATGTGTGTTGGAAAAATCCTTCCATTTAAAAATACATGGATTATAATACATAAATATGAATAAATTCTCATACAGGAAGATTAAAAGAAAGCATATCTTACTCATAGAGCAGGTGAGTGACATTTTGCCATTTGAAATATATACCGTAAGATTCAACTGTGTTACTTGTTCGACAATCCGTGATATTTTAAGTGAAGAAATCGAAGGAAAAATAAATAAAATTGCTTATTTCTCTATTAAAGCTTTTATGATATTAAAATTTGGTCTTTGCTCGTTTTATTGAAATAAAATTTACGGGTTTAAATTACGTTGACTATTATTAAAGTCTGATAGAAATATAGGTGTATATTACAAAATGGCGACTCGCCTGAACATTTCCCCAAAATTCTGATACTGCTATATGTACATATATCTTATAAATAAACAGAAACAAAATAAGAAAGAGAGGAAGAATCTTAAAACAAGAAAAAATGTACAGGTATACAAGCGAGGAATAGACCAATGAAAACCAAAATATAAACATGATAAACAAATAGATAAATAAATGAAAAGTGTCAATAGGTAAATGAAGTCTCCATCACGAAAGAAAAACAGCCATAAAAACCTAAGATAGAAAATTAGCGACGATAAGAGTATAATATTATTTTATATCAAAGGCAAGCTTAGGGCAATAAATAACAGCAAATTTGAAAGATACCCACTGCGATAGCTAAACTAACTGAAATCGTACTGCCTCTTCTCTCACCCTTACTCCTTTTTTTTCAACACACAACCTTCTAAAAACCCTTACATTTATCCCACTTTGTTTATCAACATTAACCTCACTAACATATTTAATAAAACTAATGTATTATTTATTCTGATTTCAATATTGATTCTTTCTTTGATCTAATTAGGTGTTATCCTGGATTAAAATTTCACGAAAACATGTGTGCACATATTTGTATCATACACTTTGTATATATATATATATATATATATATATATATATATATATATATATATATATATATATACATGTATATTTATATATATATATGTGTGTGTGTGTGTGTGTGTGTGTGTGTGTATTGATAATTTCCAAACGTCGTCCGGTCGCAAGGTCGTCCGGAAATTTTCCATCAACGATCTTTCAAAGAAACCTGGAAATTATTAACTGATGTTACAGCTTAACTGGTTTTGTCGTGACTGTCTTTCAATATAAGCGTAAGATGGACCCTTTATTGCTCATTGCTCTCATTCTACGGTAGAGCTAAACCGAATACACTATTTTGTAATTGACAATATAGAAAGAGACATTGAAATAAGAGACACTTTCCCTTCTATACAGCCTTTAAAATTCCAGAATTAAACTTCCAGAATTAAAATTCCTTAAAATTATTGCTGAGAAAATGTGTGGTCTATTTTGCAGATTGATATATGATTGTGGGTTTTTAAAGAAACTTATTGTGTTTTTTAACAGAATCTTAATTCAGTTTGAAAAAAAAATGTGTTTTTTAACGGAATATTAATTCGGTCTGAAGAAATAATTTTATTGTGGTTTTTAAGGGAACCTTAATTCGGTTTGAAAAAAGTGTCAATCTGCTAAGGAAAATATTAGGAATTCAATAAAACTGACGAAACCTCACTGTTTTCGTAGCGTCAAAAAGTGTACAAAACCTAAATAAAATACTGATGAAAATCTGCCTAATCAGTGTGAGAACGTATCACAGTCAGATTCAACAGATGTGTATCAGTATTTTGTGTAATTATTAGAATTTACAATCATTTTTAATACTCTCTAGACAGCGTAGTTTTTCGGCCGTTATATTTGAAAAAATTAATTATTAAAACGCTATTAAAAATGTACCATATTATATTGTACTTATTGATTTATTTAATACTTCGCTAAATAACTTTTCCTTTATTGAAGCAGTTTACTATTAATCATTAATTATTATTTTATTTATTATATTTATAACTGTATGTTTGTCAGCCTCAATATAACGACACGATACATTTGAAAAATATGTTTTATCCTCGTAAAAAGAATAACACAACTAGTAAGACCATTGCGAAAAAAATGTCAAATTTTCTTTCAATTCTACAAAAATTAAAATATTTCTGCACTTAGAAATTAAATTATAGATATTACTTTGTTTATTTGGAATTAATTTGCATTTATTTTTTAACTTATCTTTAGTCATTCAGTTAAATTACTTTCTTGTTCGTTTTCCTTAAAAAAATTATTTATTAGTCGTTCTGATTTGAAAACAAATATTTTTGTCGGTGTGTTTAAAAAAAAGTAAAATACGTTCGCTTGTTTTCTTTTTCTTATAAGGAAAATTGGTTTCATAGTGTTTAATTGTTAAAGTGTGTTTTTTATTGGATAAGTCTGAAGAGAGGCTGTTCTTGTGAAAATTTCAAACTACACAATGTTTGAATTTGTCCGAATAGTCTTGAAACAATTGTAACTAACGATGAAATACATTATTTGCGGCTATCAACCCATACTTGGAAGTCTTGTTTTTTGTTAAAACAATATATGAAGCTCAATTATAGAATATGATAATCTTGTAGCTTACAGTTTAAACCATCTCTTTCTGGCTTAAAATGTATTGTATATGAACGATATCTGAAGTATATAAACCCAGCAAAATTCTGAATACTACAAATAAGATTATATATATATATATATATATATATATATATATATATATATATATATATATATATATTAGCCGACAAAAAACAATTGCCCACTCGAAAAATTCACTTAAATATGATATTTGGATATCAGTTATGAGTTGTAAGCTCGACATTGCCGGGGTGTTTGGAAGTGTGTGGTGAGCAAAAATGTGGTTGGAAGAAAGCAGACTCGAGCCCGTCCCGTGAAGGAGGAAAGAACGGGGGAACCCGACGTCTTTGTTGTTACGACCACCGCCAAACCGATTATTTATTAAGGCTAGACACTCGAAAAGAGACGATTGCTTTCGACAATATTGGCGAAAAAGCGATCCACCTGTCGGAAGTGACCAGTTGAAGATTAAGATATTAACGATTTTACCAATTTTTCGATATTTGTCGTGTGATAGGTCGAACTTTAAAACGATACTCATCTTGTATAAATCCGTTGCCTCTGTCGAAAGTTTTAGGCAGACATGAAAACATACATACACACATTTATATATTGGTAACTAAAATTTTCGACCCAACCGATTAAAATCTTGCCATATCTCTGAATACCATTTATGTAAAATTTCAACTGTTTAGACCAGAAATATGGTATAGGCGGAAGCGGTCAATTTTTTTACCTTGATCCTTTATATGACCCCTTAACATTTATTGTTTTGACCATAAGTAAAGTTATTAAGTTAGATCCATGTCCAAGGAACCTCTACGTAAAAATTCAATTGTTTATATCCAAAATCGGTGGGAAGTTATGTAGAGTTCTCAAAGGTCAAGTTATTGTGTAGTAAAATTTACACAGACAGAGCCACGCAGACATACGCTTTCACTTTTAGAGATAAACTCCCATGCGTGGCCGGCGTTGTCCTGGTGTTTGGAGGTGTGTGTTGAGCTAAAAGAAAAAGTCGTAGTATGGAAGGCAGGCTCGAACCTCTTCCTCAAAGGAGGAAAGGAACAAGAAAAAACGTGATGTTTGCTGTTACGACCACTGAAAACCGGAAGTGGCATAGGTTTAAATTAAGGCTAGACAATTTAAAATATGGGATGACTTTCGAAAATATTTGCGAACAAAACGACCCTTCCCTGTAGAAAGTATCAAATTGAGGGTGAAGGACTTAATGTTTTTAGCCAATTTTCGGTAATTGTCGTCTAGAGGGTCGAGTTTCAAAACAATTTTTTTCGAAATTTGACCCCTATTATGCCTCCTTAACATTTTTTATGTTGGGCTCAAATCAAGTTAATAACTTTAATCCATGCCCAAGGACCCTATATCTAAAATGTCAATTGTTTATAGCTAAAATTGGCGGAGGAGATTGGTAGAGTTCTCAAAGGTCAAATCGTTGAACGTTGACCCCTTTAAAGACAAATTTTCCCAAATCTCCATTGTCTGTATATCAAATTTCGAATCTGTAGACTTAAAATTGACAGAGTTATTGTGTAGGGAAATGTATGCGGACAGACACACACACACAGACATATACATTCACTTTTATAGATGGATACATAGATAGATACGCGTTCGTATATTTGCAAGTATATAATAAGCAGTATCTAGATGTACTTATTTTAAAGTGTATCAATTTGCAAAAATCAAACTGGCATAATCTGCCACTCACTTCTTTACGTCACTATCAAAACTACACCATATTACCCCACTTAAAAGCCAACCAATATTCTACCATTAGTTGGACATGCACACTGATAATAATGGGTAAATAAACCAAGGCCCTATTCAAACTTCTTATTTAAAAAAACATAAGCAAAAATCAGACCGTTTACTTCGCAAAATATAAAATAAAATTATTTTTAAGATCGAAATGAAAAATGCCTATTTCAATTAATAATCAGAAAAGTGAAAAGGAAAATGCCTTATCTTTCAATATAAGAAAATGAACGAAAATTTAAGTTGCGTAAAAATAGGCACTAAAGAAACGTATCAATTTCCTTTGAGGATAATATTTGGAGAAATCATATATTTACTGCTGTCGCTGCTATTATTATTATTATTATTATTATTATTATTATTATTATTATTATTACGATGATTACTACTACTACTACTACTACTACTACTACTACCACTACTACTAATAATAATAATAAAACTCTTTGTTCTTCTATGATACTAGCATGAATACCCGGCGCTGCATATGTCGGCATTGAGTTACGTTTTGACACACATGCTATAATGAGGATATTGAGCACGTTTATTGGGGACAAAGTCGATACCCTCACAACAATTTTAATAATAAATGGACGGATATAAAGACGAACATGTAATCGCTCCTAGAAAGAAGTTACGTTACAACATCCCAACGAGATATTTTGGTAGGAGGGAGAAGAAGAGAAGAACATATTCTCGGAATATTGAGTAATTTTCTTGCCACACGTCTGAACGCGCTCGTATGAAATTAAATATGAAAAAATAACTAAATCAAAACAAATTTTCTTTAAATCAAATAGGAGAAAGCTCCTATACGACCGAAAAAAAACCAAACAAGTGAGCCGCGATGTCCTGGCTCGAACCTCAAACGTGAAAAGGGGAAAAAGGCAAAATTTACGGGCAAAACGTTGCGGATGACAAAAGTGTGAACAGAAATACAAACGCATGCACAAACACACGTGCGACTTCTATTCAGATAACAGACAAAAATGGATACCTAGCGTTGCCTGGATCGACATGAAGGTAGCTTTGGACACACCTGCTATACTAAATAAATGGAGAACTTCCATCGATACCCTTAAATAATTCCAAAAATTTAAAAAAAAATTGAAAAAACACAAAGAAGTACGTGCCAACCTCACCACCAGATATGTCGGCTGAAGGGATACAAACAGATATTGAGCACTTTTTGTTACCGATGCGTTGAAAAAATTTTCGTCTAAATAAAGTAAATGAATTAAAACAAATGTTCTTTCAATCTGAATTGCAGGAAGTGCCCGTGCGACCCCCCCAAAAAATAAGATGCAACGGACTTGCTCAAAGATGAAACTCTAAAAGGAGACGAAGGGAAAGATCACATGCTAACACGTTTACCTACAAACGTTTATGACGTCATGACTTTTCAAGATTAGGGGTTTAAACATAGTTTTCGGTAATTACGCGTGTATGATTGCGAAAAAAGCGACGCGAAAAATTACTCCATTCCCAAATGTTGTCCAGTTGACCGCCAGAGAATTAACATTTTTTTCTAATGTTTACATATTATGTGCCCGATGTAGTGTTCTTTTAAATGATACCGTTTAGCATCCGGTCGGGTGCGGCTGACAAGATTTTATGATACATACAAACACACACAACACACACAAGACGTTCCTTTATATAATAGAAACATGTAGTATTCTTCTTCGGATAATTAAAGATTACTTTTGTGTAGTATCGTATATGTAGTGCTGACACTAAATTCCGAAGAATTATTTTTTTTCTTTCGCTACTGTATTGTATGTAAACATGATTTGCAGAGCACAGTAGTTCATCTTCGACTAATAAAACGACCGTGTAATCAATAATACATACATGCGTGTGAAACGTTCACCTGATCCAGAAGCAGTGAAAACAAAAACTGAGACGAATTCTGCAATGTTCGTGTGAAGTCTCAACAACTGTAATTACATTCCTCATCGAACCTTCCTGAGCAATGTTGAGGCTGCAATTAGTCACGCCCCACTCCGCTACGCAAGTTACGTCTAGTAAAGTGTCTCTATGGATCCATCCAGACCTCTCACTGCGCTATAAGGTTTTGCTCAAGTTCACATTTGTCTAAACCAAAATGTGCCTTTCTCCTTGAGAATAATTTTGCAGGGTCTAGAAGAATTATATCAGAGTAATACGCCAATACATTGCGGACTTTGATAAGAGGAAGTCGTTATTGATGAAACCAAAATGAAATAGAAGAAACCATTCGCGTGAACAATCTAATTGCTCACACCTTCTTCCCTGTGAACACTCGTCTAGGCTTTTACACTTAAAATTACACATTCGGAATTATATAATTCATAAGACATTATTAAATATATCAGACAAATGAAAAGACCGATAGTCAGACCCAAACTAGCAGGATACCTTAGATTCTTATCAAAAACTGCAAGCTAGGGGAGTATTTTTCTGTTAACTGCTTTCAATCTTACAATAGTCTAAATTACTTGAAGTGCAACGGAAATGAACACTTTCAGTCTTTGGCTAAAAAAAAAAATTGTCTATCTCATTAAATTAAGTGTTTTACTCCCTTAGCCTCTATCCAAAATGTGCTGTTTAAAGAAAATGTATCCCTGTAGGCGGCTTTCATTTAACCTATAGCGTAGTACCCTGAAAATTAAAGCAACAGGCAAATCTTGATATTTGCAAGCATGACCTTCGTTATCTTATCTTCCTGCGTAAAGTATCACGTTACTTTGTATTAATTAGACTGCTTCTATAAATATGATGTTTATAATTTTTCTTTTGTTACTAGCTTATATTTACCCTGTGTCTAGTAAATATCTATACCTATGCAATAGTGACGTCTGTATTTATTCGGTCTGATTTCATTGTTTCATTCAAAGATTTGGGTTCTGTGTGCAACTCTAAATTATGTGGTCTTATCCGTGGGGTTCATGTGTTCTTTCTTTGTTTACTTCTATGAATCGAACTGATAGATGTTTCTATTCCAATCCTGTTTATCATTGATAGCTGGTTTTGATATACACCAATTATATTTACAGTTATATAGTTATATAGCGCTTGCCTCAGTAATGCACCGTATTGCTATTGTTTACGAGCACCCAAATCGAAAAGAATTGTATATAATATTTAAATAAAATAATATTAGACTAGTGGGTCATGAGGAAATTCGACAGAGGACTCTTTCATATGTTGTATATATTGCTGTTGGCATTCTGTGGAGGTGCAACGTAAAGGGAGACACCCTGATATTATTGTAACTCTTGCTAAAACTGCAAAAGTGTTTATCTAAGATAGCTGGGACGCCTGACAGAACTGAGTCGTAAAATATGCTAAAATATGATATTGTAATTTATTCAGATTTCGTATATATTATTATAATCAATTTTTATATCGATCTTATATATTTTAAAGCTGCGATTTCACACAAAAAAAAACACATGACTTGCCTGCATCAGCTGGAATCGAAACCAAACCTTATGAAGAATATATATATATATATATATATATATATATATATATATATATATATATATATATATATTCAGTAATGTGATTGATAATTTAGAATAAAAATTAGAATTAAATTAAAAATCCGTTTCATAAGAAGGAACAACAATAAAGTCAATTATTTGTACGATCCTTTCGGAACACAATGTTTTTATTGTGGTAGACATTATGTCACGGACACTAATTTTTACACATAGTATTTTAAAAAAACAAACAAAGTTATCAGCAAAAGTATTGGGAAGGATTTTTAATATGTTTAAAATACACCATAAATAAACCTAGAATTAAAAGTAAGGCAGATATATCTGGAAACAAATAAAAATAAAATATATGCATCTACTTGATAAGTAAATTAATATTGGTTAAAGATAGAAATACAATAGAATAAAATTATAAATCTGAATTTGGTTTAAATATGATATTATAATAATATATTTCTAATAAAATTCATAGACACACACACACATATATATACACATATACATATACGTACACACATACACACACATATATACATTTATATATATATATATATATATATATATATATATATATATATATAATTATTTACCTTTTAATTCTTCGCCTTTTGAAATCAGTGATTAAGGTCTAAGCATCTATTTGGATGGTTATTATAGCTGTTCACCTCATGAAATGATAAATTCCCAAACATTTCGATAATGGAATATTTTATATTGGCTAGCATACGGTTGATAAAAACGCTAAATTTAAAACTGAAGAAAGAAAGGGGAAGATCATCTTATTTCTTTAATTAAAAAACGCAAGGGAGATAATTAGTATTTAATTTTATTTATTATTAAGGAATAATAAATCAAGCAAACAAAATATTATAATCTATTTTGAAATTATTGAATTTAATATTTGATAATGTATTTATTTATTGAAATTAAAAAAAATATAATAGGTTAAGGCTAAGAATATATTTTAATAATATATAATAATGGTCGATATATCAGATCAATTAATATTAAGAAGAATAATGCATGTATATATATATACATATATATATATATATATATATATATATATATATATATATATATATATATATATATATATATATATGGGTATGTACGTTTTATACAACCATGCATATGGGTTAAAGAAATTACAGTTTACACATCTTCTGTAGCCATACAAATAATATAAAATAGATGTCGTTAGGTTATTTCTTATTGAACAGCATACATTTATGTAAATATTTCCTTTATATTTTATTAGTATTATTTCGTTCAGTAATAAAGAAAAACGCGGAATATTTTTCATAGAAATTGTGTTACAATATTTGACTGATAACAAGGATAACTTATGTAAATCGGCTAATCGCAGAAGTCGCGTGCAGTAAACATCTGCGTTAGAAAACGCTAATTGGAACGAAGAAATGTCGGATTTCTTCTGTGTTTCTTTGGGTGCTGCGTTGGATCGTTCGATTAATTTATGACTGCTTCTTCTCATTCCACAGGAAGAAATATATTTCTTAACGGATGTCTATTTAAATTAAGAATATTACAGCTTACTGTGTTTCGATCTAGGATGTCACTTGAAATAAAACTTAATAGAGAGGAAAATGTTTTAATTGAAAAAATTTCATTTTATAATAAGTGACCGCCAATATTTTTTATTTTTCTAGCATAATCTGTTTCCAAAATCTACCAAACATCAGACATTTATGTCCTCAATATAATACTTTCATCGACTAATAAAAAAAATGCACTTCGTCGTGGTGTAACTCCTTTTTTCGTATTCCATGTATAAATCTATTTTGGGGAATTCATGCTTCCCTTTATTATCTATCCCTTGTTCGGCCCTTTTAAGTCCAAGCGATCCACTAAGTAAACACTCATTTAGTGGTCGGAGGGCGAACGAATGTAGGGAAACCATTCACATGATTCCTTCGAGATCAAAGATTGAGATACGAAACGTGAGTATGCGTTATCTTTTGCGTTTTGAACTGCAAGATTTATTGAATAATTTATCAATAATCATTATTATACAGATGAATATAAAGGAAAACATTTTTTACGAAAAAGTTAAAACAGGCATATCTTAAAATATTTAAAAATAAATTGAACATTTTATTTCAGCATATGTAAACTTCTATGTACCAGTACATAAAGAATGCTTTAAAGAATCGATACAAAAATACAGGGTTTTAATATTTTAAGTATTAATTATATCTGCGTATTACGGTTTTTTTCCAAGATAAGCGAGTCAATTACGTTTTACAAAAAGTTGTGATCTCCTATTTTGAATATTAACAATAACTACCATAGATTTCCATAGATGATGATTGTGACAAGTTGCTCCCCCCAAGAGGTGACTAAAAGTGATCATTTTAAGGACCACCAAATTCTAATGAAGTCTTAGTCAATGTGATCATGCAATAATCAATTGGTGAAAATACAGTATGATCTAGTATATGGAAAAAAGTGTGGCTCATTGGTTATAATTAATTAGTAAATACGGAAAAAATGATTTTAATTATGTAAGAAAATACTGTCTTAAAGTGATATTAAGACTGAGAAATAACATGCTAAAATTTGTTTGATGTAAAAATAGGAAAAATAAGCAGTTTTTTTTAAGTATTACTAAAATTGATCAATTATTAGGACGGAAAAATAATAGAGTGAAAAACAACAGATTTCCCCATAAATAGAATTATTAATTATAATGTAATTCAATTATTATTAAAAAAATATGTTTGTTTGTCGAGTTACATTAAAAATCATTAAAATGCTAAAACAAAATTTTAGACACGACGAGGTTTCTCCCAAAAAGAGCGGCGGTACGCATATGGTTCCGAAAATATACGAGATTGTGCTAAGTAATTGAATTATTTGAAATTATTTAAATATAAGATAATTATGTTCTAATATTGTTGCATATTCTTACAGTAATCATAGTAGATTTTATCAAGACATAAAAAGTTGGGTTAATTGATTCAAAAACCTTTTTAAAAATATTTATGTTGTATTGACATTCGTTCAATACAGTGGTTAATAAGTTTTAT
Source organism: Euprymna scolopes (assembly GCF_053919585.1). Taxonomy (NCBI): domain Eukaryota; kingdom Metazoa; phylum Mollusca; class Cephalopoda; order Sepiida; family Sepiolidae; genus Euprymna; species Euprymna scolopes. The sequence goes on along the minus strand of NC_136519.1, from coordinate 42,622,271 downwards.
TGAAAAATTTAAACCTTAAAATTCTAGTAAAAATAATGCAAGATAATTATATTATTTTGCTTTTAACATCATAGACTTCATCGTTTTATCTTTCTGGTAAAGCCAAATTTTCTTCAGAAATACCGGATTTTAATAGACATTAATACGTTTTCGCAAATACAGATATCTACGGATTGGAGGTCATTAATTATAATGTATCCAATTCTCAGTTTGTGTTCGCTGGTATCAGATTTTATCATATTAAATACATGATATATCACAAGATTATATTGTCTTCGCAAATTCAACTCGCGGAGGTATTGTATGGCGGCGGGATATAGTAAAGAGCTACTTCTTATATAGTAGCGCGTTTATCGGAGCTTGTCTGCGTATCAAATACATAACACTGTATCTATATAGCCTAGAGGAAAACATTATTTCAATTATGTTCAACGCAATATTTGTTTTTAAACTAAATCCCCCAGAAATTATTGAAATCTAATTACAGAAGACTAAGACATTTTTGTATCCAGTTAAATAAGTCGGAATAAAAAAAAAATTAATTCCTTTAATTATGTTAACAAGAATCTGAATAGATTTGTGCTTTCTATATAAACCACCCTCAATGGATCTCAGGTAATTTCGTCAGCGTTCGACATACACACATTTTTAGCTAAGAATTTTGCCTCAAATTATATCCTATTTGAGCTGCGATGCCTATATATTATATTTCCTCTCAGGACTGAAATAAATGTGAGCTACATCCAAATTTATGTCCGAACAAACTAATGTTGTTTTGTTTTATGGGTAAGATATTTATATCCCTGATAAATAGCTAAGACTTTTATCATTTCAGCAAAAAAATAAAAATAAAAAATAAAGAAAACTTTCCCAGCCGGAAGATATATATATATATATATATATATATATATATATATATATATATATGTATATGTATATATATATATGTTTCCGTCCAACGAGCCCTAGCGTTTATGTACTGACTGTAATTTCACGTAGGATTATTGAAACTACTGCCACGGATTTACTCTCAAAGCGAATAGATCGTGATATGTACGAGTAACTTGATATTGGTAAATTCTACTTCACATGACTTCTTTGTGAGAATTTTACTCTCAACTATGTAATTCTCTTCGTACTGAAAGTTTTATAGGAGAGCGCTTTGATGAGGACTTTGATGAGACAAATTCATAAGCAGAGAGTATTAAGCAGAGGGTATTAACGCAAGAATACATTAAGAACACATCCTGCGATAAACACCATTTATAATGCCTAACAAGGATTTCCTAAATCACACTCCAAGATCATATGTTGGCATTCACGGAGACAGCACAACAATAAATAGAAAACACCCAAAGTTCAGCAATGTCATCGGCCCCTCTAACTTTCTCACATCGTCCCTGGCCACGTGATCTAATGTGTGTATCAGCTGACTCCTTTATTTCAAAGTATTCAAAACAATACTCTAATATTTTAATCGCAAACGTTGTGATAATCAATTGATCACAAAAAAAATAAATACATTTGGACTCAAGGAGACACCTTACTTCAACAAGCTGTTGGACTCGCTTCACCTCTGATT